>NC_056625.2:198864202-199174202 GCF_002870075.4 Lactuca sativa
GCCGCGGACATCATAGAAGTCCCGGCACATGCCGTAGGGAGGGCGTAGGTTTTGCTGTTGGCTCCAATGGTGGAGGTGACTTCCCCAGACGGGAGTTGGTCCTTGAAAGTTCCTTACGAAGACGGGAGGCTGAATGGGTGGTGGATCGATAACTTCCGGCTCTGAGTCGGTACCGGAGTCATCACCCACTTCTATGGGTTCCTCGTCCTCTTCGGGATCATCTTCGATCCATCCTCCGTTGCCTTGGTTGGGAAAGTAGGGGTCGCCAGGGTGGTGAAATCCAGCCATTTGACTGTACGAGAAATGGGATTATAAGAATTGAATAAAGTCGGAATATGTAAAACATGTAAGTTTAACTAGTTTAGATAGCAAATACTCCTATAGTATTTAAGTTCTTGTGTTTGATTCTTGTAATGGTTTGGTAAGTTTTGACTTGTTGCTTACTACGATCATTCCTCGATATACGTTGGTCCAATCTTGGGCAAATATAGTTGATCACGCTATATTTGTCCAAAATCTGATTACATATATCGAGTCTCAATCGTAGTGTCAACTTGTCTAAATACTTGTATAGTTGTATAACATGAAAATAGTTTGTGGTATGCATGTAATTGTACTTAAATGAATTATCAATTTAAGTTGAACGAAATGCCGCTTAAGTGTAAAAAGAAAATTTGTTTTGTCAGAGAGTATTAGTCCCTTAAGCATTTATAGTTTGTATATCTTATGTGGTTCGATATACTTAGTTCACTATAAACATTGCTCTGATACCAATTTGTCACACCCCCAAACCTGAACGGCGGAAACGTTCGGGAGCGGATGACTTCATGTGGTAGCGTAACAAATGAATACATAGTAAAGAAAGCAATACAACCATCATATATATAATTGAAAGTTTACATTTGTCAAAAGTTACATGTTCAAAACTCAATTACAATATGATGTCAAAATACGAGATTAAACTGGCGCCGCAGCATCCGTTCATCAAAAGCGAAATGAATACCTGAAATTACTGATTTCCTGGGACATACAAGTAATTTTGAAAGAGTAGATCAGCATTTAAGCTGGTGAATTTCATAAGTATTTAAGTGAGAATGTTTGAATGAAATGAAATGTTTTATCTTTGTTTATTTGTGGTTAGAAAATCCTATATTTTCTACTAGTATAAAAGTAGCCTTCACTCAAGACCAATGTTTGTTTCCAAAATGTATGAAAATGTAAAATAACCAATGAGTTTGAAAACCTTGTAAATCAATGCATTTTAATACCCCTTGTGAGTTTTATAACCATACTATTGACTCTGAATGCCTATACACAACGTTCTTCAGGCGTTGGAATGTTATGACGTTTGTCACCCCAAACGGTGGACTGCAGCTAATAGTCAGGGCGCTCCCCCTCCAAGGGATTCTGGTATATAATACAGTACTTGAAATGTGTACTCGAACGTACATGAAGTTAGTGTCTCACAATTCCGTGGTATAAAAACAGATCTACTTGTTAAAATGTTACGTTTGTTCTTGTATACGAAAGTAAACTTCTTGAAATATGTGTTTCTAGTACATAAGAGTTAGAAATCTATTCGTAAAACTATACCTATTATAGTTTCCAAAAAGCGTGTCTTGTTTGTTTAGAAATATTGAGAAAAGGGATCACTTGTTTATGAAAGTATAGATTTTTGGTGTAGAGTCTAGGATAGACAAGAAAAATCTAAGAGCAGTTTAGTTTATACATGCATTACAACAACATTATATTTTAAAAGGTAAAATGCTATTGTGACATATGTTATATACATATATAGAAGTTCCTTTAAATGTTTATAAATCGCATGTGATTTGAATATATAACAGTATATAAAAGAATTTCTTTATGTAACACACGATAATACCCGTGTGTTTTACTTGTAATCCCCCCCTTGAAAGCATATAAAAGTATTTAGAATAATTAAAACGGTTGGTTAAGGGGTATGAAACTCACTTGAAAGTTTTGGAGATAGCGAGATGGAAAACCGGGCAAAGTTCTGTCTCGGGAAACGGATTTTCCTCGGGATTCTCGGGAATCTCGGGAGCAAAATCGACCTTCGGGACTTGAGCCAAAAAGACCAGAGCTTCGGGTTTGAACGGACACGGAAAACGAGGAAATGTTGAGAGAGAGAGAAGAGAAATGAACCCTTTCTTTGGAAACCCTCGCATCCTATTTATAGAAAGGCTGGTCTGCCTCGGTACGCGGGGCGTACGCCCGTACGCAGCGCGTACGCGTACGTCATGCATGACCGAAGCCTCGACTGCCTCGGTTCGGATGGGACGGGTTGCTGGGTACGCGGGTCGGATGGGACGCCGGGTCGGATGGGACGTCGGGTCGGACGGGTCGGGGCTTCGGACGGGTCGGATGGGTCGGTTTCTTCGGATAGCGCGACGTGGACGATCAGAGGCCAATCCCCTCGGTTACGCGGGGCGTACAGGGGTACGCAGCGCGTACCTCGGAGGAGGATGCTGACTCCCCTTCGGATAATATCCGAATTTTGATTTAAATAAATAATTAATTTATTTAATAAACTTCAAAAATTCATATCTTCTTCATACGAACTCCGTTTTCGATGGTCTTTATATCCTCGCGTAGGTGAGACTACGCTCTACAACTTTCGTTTAGACTCCGTCAGCAAATTCCGAAATTTTTTTATTATTATTTATTAAAAATCCATCGCGTTTAAGGAATTTCTTAGAAAATTCATAACTTCTTTATCTGATGTCGGTTTTTGCCAGACTTTTTACTGCTGGAATACCATTGACGAGACCTTCGATTCTCGTTTAGGTCATTCCAGCCAAAAGTCGCTCGATCTCCGATTCGAGTTTTTAGCTGTCTGTTGCTAAGCCGAACTTGGAAAATCATAACTTCGCTATATGAAGTCGGATTTGGGCGTTCTTTTCACGTACGATCATGGTTCAAAGACATTTAATCATAGAAGGAAATTAAATAGGACTTATTTGTACATTTTATTATGAAAGTAAATTATTATTATTCAGAAGTGGTTACAATACTTGACCCATTTTGGTCGTTACAAGGAGTTGAAATATCGGGTTGTCACACCCTTATACTTTACTAGTATTTTACTTGAACTATTACTGAAAAGACTTATTTTTCTACTCAATTATGCTGGTACTTTTAAAATGGAGGTTTGTTTAACTATAAAGTTGCATAACTTTAAAAGAGTTTTTGAAATGTTTTGACTACTTATAAATGACATAAGCAATCTTTTTAAAGATGTTTATAACAAGCAATTACACAATTATCATTGTGTTCAACTTGTATCCCCCCCCCTCAAAGCATTTAAAACAGTTTAAAAGGTTGATTATGGGGTATGAACTCACCATGTGTAGTGATTCAAACGAATACGTGCATAAGGATGAGTAGTTCCACGAATGAAGTCCTGAGACTTAACGAGTCTTAAATGACATATAATGACATATATTGACATAAATATAGTTTTTAGAAGCAACCAAATGCAAGAAAACACCTTACGAGACTAGGAAACACTTTGTCCAAGTGTTGGAATCACATGTGATTCATTAAATGGTAGTGTACGGCCATATTGATGGGTGTGCGGCCATGGGTGTGCGGCCACAAACGCATGTTAAATAGTGCACAAAACCGTTAGCCAAAGGTGGGGAGGTTTGTAGGATAATTGCTCAACAAGTGGTGAAGCTAGAAACGCATTTTAGAGGCCATTTTGGGGTCTTTTAAGGGGTGTACGGCCACACTTGGGTGTGCGGCCGCACACAAAATGCCAATATGAGTTTTGGGCAGTTCTAAGGACTTAAACAAGTGTTCTTAACAAGATCAAAGCTTAACGAAAAGGTACATACGATCTGGAAGCTCGAGAAGGTCCAAAATTGCCAAGAACAGGTGGGTGTTCTTGGTGTTCTTAGTGAGCTTTGAAGATCTATAAAAAATATGATTTCAAATGGATGAAATCAAAGGATGTAACTAGTTTATGAATATTAACAGCAAATCGGGAGAAGAACACTTACAAACTTGAAGATCTAAGCTGAAATCCGGATGGTAGTTAAGAGCAAAATCGAGTTCTAGGCTTGGGAGGGTGAAAAGGGATTAAAGAACGCTGAGTTCTACCTTTGTACACTTGAGTGTGCTGTGAGGAGAGGGGTGTTCTTCCGCACACCCTGTGTCTGGCCGTACACTCCTGATGTTGGAGTGTAAGGCTCGATTTTGGTTTCACAATTGTACGCGATCCATTCCTATACCCGAGGCTTGAATATACAGAGCTTTGAACCTTTAAACGGACTCTAAACGACGCTAAATGATAGAAGAGATGAGTCTGACACTCAACTGGGTTGACTGGCTGAGCTTTACAAGGCAAAAATTTAAAAATTTTCGGGTTGTCACATCATCCCCTCGTTAGATGGAATTTCGTCCCGAAATTAGCTCTCTTAACAGTACTACTGGGGTTGCGCTCCTCTGATTGGTAGAATACCCACTCGTAGACCTGGCAATTTTTCCTTATCATTCATGGTAGGATTCATACTTGGTCCATCAATCATTATCTCATATATACAAGTCGTATATAATTAGAAGTAGTTAGACGGTTTGATGTGCGACTCTGCCCCAGGTCCACAACCAAACAAGGAACAGGAGATAGGGGGAAACACACATACTACATATATGTAATCATAATCATATACCACCCTCGCGTATACACTAAATAGTGATAGGTGGGCTGTATTCGTCCTTGGCCTCTGTGCTCAAACTTGGTCTGCTGGACGAGTGGTATTTTCGAAAGGGTTTGTGGAACATACGGTGGTAAAGTTTCGAAAGACAAATTACTCTTTTCACGAGTACTTCGGGGATTGTAATACGAAAGACGGAAAGGAGGTTTAGTTTAGACTGTTGTTACGAAGGAAAAAGGTTTCGTGAACTTGACGGTCGAGGTGATAGGTGTTGGGTTTTGAGCATTCTAACACTTCCTAAGTGTACATGCAACCCTAAATACCTTGGATCTATGTTTTCTCTATTATACATGCAAATAAGAACTTCCAAGGTATTATCCTAATCTAGCATACAAAACAATAACTATAGCAAGATAGAATACATACCTCTTTGGTGTAGAATGTCTTCATGAAGCTTGAGTGCCTAGTGCCCCAAGTGTGACACCTCAAATGGAATCACAATCATCAAAACACTTAGAATAACTTGAGAGAATTCTACACTCTTCAAAATCGGCTAGCCCTTTCTTCACTATCTCTAGTGGCCTATTTTTCCTCAATAATAAGATGCTTATATAGTTACACAATTAGGGTAAACTCTTAATTGTCATGGCTTTCCATTTCCTTGGATCCATGGGTACAAATACACCATGGAGCATCCATGGACCATCCTATGGGTTTTAGCCCAACTTGATTATCCATGGAGCATTAGCCCACTATACAAGTATGGATGATTTACACAATCAACCCATATATTTAATTAGTCTTCTTTTGATCACTTAATTAATCCTAGATTAATTCTTGATCAATACTAATTAAATAATCTTATTATTCTTATTATTAATATACTAGAACTTATAATATATTAATAACCATAAGTGTCTTATTTCTCTCATTCAAGTGCATGATGGTATGCAACCCAAATGGACCATGCCGGGTCGGGTCAAGTCTTACCAAATATAGTTATGGACTTAGACATTAATCCAACAGTCTCCCACTTGGATAAGTCTAAAACTATTATTGCGTATGACTTCAGGAACCAACCGGCAATCGTAGCTCTCAAAAGCTTCTGTCGAACTCTGACCTTGTAGATGAACTCTGACCTTTGTCAGTGACTTGTCCATTAGATAAGGGATCATATATTCCTCCATTCTAGATATCATATGGACTGAGACATGGATTATAATCATTCTCTCTGTCCATTTGTTGTTTCCCGATTTCCGATTTATGACGACTGACTAATTGAACAAATCAAATCAGTCCTGGCCCGGCCGAGCACTTCCATTTGTCATCATCAAATCATCGAGGGGCCCACAGATATCGCTTTTATCCCGAAGGTAAAAGGAACGGATAAACTTCGACTCATATGGCTTGTTCTACTACTTGTTGAATCATACACAAAGGCACGTTTTATAGCATAGAGTTACCAAATGCGGTTTCGTGCAATCAATGTACTATCAACTCATAGTAACAACTCATATCTCTAGGTTTGAAGAATATAAGATATTATCATCTCATGATCACTCGTGATAAAATCCATGAAGTGATTCCAATGAGCGCGGGTTGAATCCAATACTCAGAACTTATGAGCACTCATGATTGTTGTAGCCTTGTCCAACACCTTAGACCTCTACAACCCATCATGACAGTCTTAATTCATATCTACTTCCAAAATATGACCGACTGTGGATGGTTTGAATAACTTAGTCATTCCGGAAGAATAACCCAGTTTATTCGGGAAGTCAAAACATGCAATGTGAAACACAATAATAATTGAATCTAATATGGTATCAACCCTTTGAACATAAATAAAACACCTTTTATTTATCACCATATGATTACACATTATTCATTGTATACTGTTTCAGCTATCAACTTTATTCTTGAATTTAAAACAATAGTTGTCCCATGCTCCAAGCATGTACACTATGTTTTCTTAAACACTAGTCATGCCACACACCAAGTATGCATACTATGTTTGTCTATGATCTTTACTTTGTGAACTAGATCAATTGAACATAACTTCAATGATTCTCTTTTCACACTCCCAAATCCTTACTGCAAATGCAAGAATTCTAAATTCATGCCATTTACTGAAATCTGTTAGATTCTAAACTTATATGCATTGATCCTTTTGTAACGATTATGCACAAAGTCAGAAAGACTTGCCAAAAATCATTACAGAGTATTCCAAAGGAGATCAACTCCTTGGAAACATCCTTCTTGCATTAAGTTTCCTAATCTTAAACAGATTGAAAATTCTAACTTTGAAACATTTCCAGATTCCATTTTGACTATCACTTCTGAACAAGAGTTGCCTCCTTACAGACTATGTCAATATGGTCCTTCCAGAATTATCACTATACTTCCAATTGTCCTTGAGCAACCAATCTTTGGTAAACCTTAGATTGTCCTCGACAATTGTTTAATCCTTTTAGTCATATCCAGTTCTAAACCTTTTCCCTTCTTAATGCCCCAGGCATTTGGAAAATTTTAGAACGGATGAATATAGCACATGTAATCGATCGTATATCCGAAGCCTATGGGACACGATTCATGATGTCTCACATAAAGACTAAACCAGTCTTTTGCTATAACATTTCCATTTCTATTTGCCAAGTTCTCATATTTCAGATTATGAAAAGGGATGCCGTAATCATAATCGAATTTTAGAACGCAAATAATGGACCCGTATACAGAATTTCCTTATGTTGAGCCATTCCAACATGAAATTCATATATATCCTTGACTAAATGATTAAAACCTCACGATCTAAGCTTATAGATTTGAGATGAAGTATAATTTCCTCTCCCTTAATTATAGCAAAACAACTCTTTCCCAATTGAAACTTTTTGTTTTCTATAATTAACATTGCTAACTTGCAATACTTATCATAATTATCATGCTCCCACTAACATGATGATTATTAGCATAACACTTATGCTCCCACTAGCTTTGACATGTACTCAGAAATCAGCTGGACTTCTAGAAATCAATACTTCATTGACTTTCTTACCAAAGTTCAGATTTCTGATGCTAGATTGTTTTGATAAAGTTGTATCAAAATCATACACCTTCCCTTAGATAGCACACTTGTGAGTCTAAACAATTATGAAGAGGTATGCCGTAATCATAATGGTTAGACCTTTTTGCCACTTCTCACAAGTCCAGGTTAGTGTGCCGGTTAACCACACGCGCTCCACTAACGACTTTGAGAATGCAAATATCACAATTGCTATCTAGATAAAATCTACTTAGTGAAAGTGTTTCCTCACCATCATTTTCATGAATCGGAGAGAAACCTTATGACACTTAGATTTATATGGTGTATGTGTTCTTATCCATGTGAATTGTCAAAACCATAATCACAAGACAAAGATAATGACAAATCCAAACTCATATGGACCGAACTCAATCTTAACTTCTTGCCACCTGGCAGCTCAAGGGCCTGCCATTGCTTCCAAGTTGTTGTGCAACAAATTGAGAACTCTAAGAACTCATATGCAATACCAACTTTAACTGGAATGGGCACAGAATATGTCAACACAATAGATTATAAACCTCAAATTGTGTGCTAGAGAAGAACTTTAGGTTTTATTCTTGATTAGTTCTTGAGACTTTCAAGACCTTTAAGACTCCCACTGTCCTCTTGACCTATAAGACTCCCTTGTCAAATATCCAAGAGATAGTGAGGATTCTAATCAAGACAAACACTTCACACAATTGGCCTAAGTTGGTCTTTGTTTTATCCAAAACATCACAACTTAGCAATTTCAAATGTACAAGAGTAGAAAACTTTTACTCTTACATTTGACAAGTGTTTTAAACCTTCTTTTGAGACATGTCACTCAAGTTACAATCTTGGAGTATGACTCTAAGACTTGTATTGGAACGAAGTATGACTCATCTTCTTGATTTAACCATTTCAACAATTCAAGATCCCTCTTCTTAGTCATAAGAATGCACTAAGATTTCCTTAGAGAACTAATTGTGATATGGTTTCTTAATCATTAAGATGATCACAAAACTGATACTAAAGTACTCTCCTATCTTTTCAGATTTGAGAGACTTTTATCCTTCTGCCTAATTTGATTCTTCTTATTCGCTCTGCCTTACATTGGAACCTTTTTTCCAATGTCTCAGAGTTACACTTAAGCTTGTAAGTATAATCATATTTACTGAGCTTTAGTAAACTATGACGAATAGTCTTATCAAACTTTTGTGGTGGACTAAATCAATGAACAAGACTATGTACTCGATCCCTTAGTCCATTACTTGACTCACACATCCATGTGAATAAGTAATTAATCTTAATTTTTCCAAAACTTGAAAGTTCTCATTCATCATGCTATACAACTTGCATGATTCCAAGTTCCGGTCCACTTGAAACTTGGGTGATGAGAATCTTTCCTTATTTGGTAAATTTAGACATTACCACAAATGAAAGAATCAATTTCATATTTCCACTCTTGCTCTTAATGGAATCATATAAGCAACAATTTTTCCTCAAATGCCATTGTAAGGATATTTTAAAATAAATAAAATAAAAAATTTTCTTTTATTTTAAAACTTTGCGGAAAAACTTATCCTTACAATCCATATGAAAACTTGTTGTTATCTATTCCTTAAGCAATATCTCATAACTCCTAAGAAGTAGCTCAAGAATCCGATCTTCAAACTACGCGATAGAAATCCATCTATGCGATCAGATTCAGCATATTCTTCCTTTAAGTTTCTTCACTTTCCTTTGATTCTTAAACCATCACCATGCGACCCAGTCACATCATGTATCAAGAATCTCAGAATAGAAACTTAACAGAGTTAGATAGTGGACTTTACCTGAAGTAGAGTCAAACTTATTGACTTTAACATCCTTAGGTAAATTTGGCAGCTTCGCAACCAATGCCCCTTCCTTTGGCAATATAAACATATGGACCCTTTGATAATGGTACACGGGACTATCACAGACTTAGCTTTTCTCTTTACCATTTGGTCAACCGAGTTGACTATGGCCGATCCCTATCCACTGGGAAGAGAATGCTTTACTGGATAACCAATGTCATCATTATCAATGTCCATAAAGTTTTAGGAAGTTGATCTTAGCAAATAGATAAGATCATTAAGGGTCTTGTCATAGTCTGTTTCATAGGTGTCCCAAAGGAACTCACTATGTGACTTAGAAAGTGATTGAACCACCAACTTTCTCAAGACTTTGACACCCAACTCTCCCGGCTTGTCAATATGTGACTACATCTCCAAGATGTGATCACACCTAGACCTTGCCTTGCCAATAGGGCTTGAGTGACCTTATACTTTTCAAGAACTTGTGGGTTGGGGAGAATAATTGGAGGAGGTGAAAGAAGTATGATTTCCAAAGGACATCATCTTCATTTAGGAAATCTTGTTTCACTAGATTTGGGAAGATCATAGGTGTCCAAACCAGACATCTTTTGGGAGATATTCAAGATAGTTGATTTAAAGTCCTTAATATGACACCCAATATGAAATATTAAGGCTAGGACCCAACAAACTATTTTATAACCTAGAAGAGGTATGCCGTAATCCAAGCTATAAAATATTTGAAGGTAGGTGAATGACGATTCACCAATTTCCACCAAGATAAACGAAATGTATTATTAGGTTTTAATTGGTTTTGAAACTCCTAGATCTTTGAGATTCATTGAACTTTTCAAAGGCATGTTTCAATCTCGAGTGTGCCCTTCAGGTTTTGTGACTGGGATGCCGAGGATCACAAAACAAGGTGTGAAGTAACCATGCAAATCACTTGGTACCCTTAATAAATTACCCCTCAATCGATGTGTCGGTTAACCACACACGCTCCATCGATACTATGATAAATATTAAGTCACCCTTTACCTACCTTGTTAAGTCCAAGTTAGTGTGCCGGTTAACCACACACGCTCCACTAACGACTTAAACAAAGTGCAAAGTGTAATTTCATGGATTAGCACCTTATTCACATTTTCCTAAGTAACTAAGATTGGGTATTATTAAAAGTTTAGTTACTTAGTA
This sequence comes from Lactuca sativa, assembly GCF_002870075.4. Taxonomy (NCBI): domain Eukaryota; kingdom Viridiplantae; phylum Streptophyta; class Magnoliopsida; order Asterales; family Asteraceae; genus Lactuca; species Lactuca sativa. The sequence goes on from NC_056625.2 coordinate 198,874,951, forward strand.
TTTTCATTAATACTTTTAATGAAGGAAGAATTCTAGTCCTGTCAAACCCGTTCGGCTAACGACCCTCCACCAGTCAAGCAAGCGGTGGGTGAGAGTGGACACCCATTAAGTTGCCATTTTATAGGCAACAACCTTATACCCACCTTATAGACCGGCTTCGTGAATGAGGCGTACTAGCGGTAAGACTGACTTTACTCTTATACATATATATATTATTAACTTATAATATTATAAAGTATAAGGGTTGAATTTTAACTTTTAAAATTCTAAGGGCTAACTTGGAATTAAAGTATTCATAAGAGAAAACTTTACAAATTCCAAAACTTGAGGGCAAGTTTTGAAACTATTCAAAACTAATTAATTCCATAACTTATGTGTTTAAAGTAGTTTTAATCCAAAAACTCTTCAAGTTCCATAACTTGAGGACAAGTTATGGAAGACTTTAAACTAATAAAAGAATTAACTTTTCTTTATTTTATAACTTATGGAATTAATTAAGGTTACACCTTTTTTTATTTTATTTTATTTTATTAAATGAAGAGACTCTTGGTCCTCCATAACTTGAGGAAAAGTTATGGAGTCATAAAACCATTTAATTAGAACTAGACTCTTCATTTTTGTAACCTTTGCCAATTTTTATGAGTTTTATGATTCTTAAATGTGACTTTTCATATAACTTGAGGACAAGTTACAAAAACACATTTTAGAATCAATTCTTAGATTAATTTGGATTAAAACCAACTATCACATAATTTTATTCATTAATCTAAATTTTCTCATAAAACAAGGTAACACAAAAAACTTTTGGTGATCCATAACTTATTCTTAAGTTATGGAATCCTTTAAAACATTAACACCAAATTTTGTAACTCCAAAAAAAAAATTGAATCAATTTTTTTTTAAAACCTTTTCATATCCATAACTTATGGAGGTTTCAAAAAATAAAACTCTTTAGATCAAACTTTTAAAACTAATAAAATAATCATATTATTTTATGTTTTATTAAATTTTGACCTAATTCAACTCATGAAGCAAATTATTCAAATTTTACAAATAATTAGTTTTTCACAAGAACAAGTAATTATCTTAAAATTTGACGAACTTCATGTTTTTTTTTTCTTTTTTTTTTTTTTTTCAACTTTGAAAATAAAATATTTGCATCAATATAACAGAAAACAACCCGTGGCTCTGATACCACTGTTGGGTTTTGAGCATTCTAACACTTCCTAAGTGTACATGCAACCCTAAATACCTTGGATCTATGTTTTCTCTATTATACATGCAAATAAGAACTTCCAAGGTATTATCCTAATCTAGCATACAAAACAATAACTATAGCAAGATAGAATACATACCTCTTTGGTGTAGAATGTCTTCATGAAGCTTGAGTGCCTAGTGCCCCAAGTGTGACACCTCAAATGGAATCACAATCATCAAAACACTTAGAATAACTTGAGAGAATTCTACACTCTTCAAAATCGGCTAGCCCTTTCTTCACTATCTCTAGTGGCCTATTTTTCCTCAATAATAAGATGCTTATATAGTTACACAATTAGGGTAAACTCTTAATTGTCATGGCTTTCCATTTCCTTGGATCCATGGGTACAAATACACCATGGAGCATCCATGGACCATCCTATGGGTTTTAGCCCAACTTGATTATCCATGGAGCATTAGCCCACTATACAAGTATGGATGATTTACACAATCAACCCATATATTTAATTAGTCTTCTTTTGATCACTTAATTAATCCTAGATTAATTCTTGATCAATACTAATTAAATAATCTTATTATTCTTATTATTAATATACTAGAACTTATAATATATTAATAACCATAAGTGTCTTATTTCTCTCATTCAAGTGCATGATGGTATGCAACCCAAATGGACCATGCCGGGTCGGGTCAAGTCTTACCAAATATAGTTATGGACTTAGACATTAATCCAACAATAGGAACATATGAACTTAGTATGGTGAAGACCACGCCAACTCATGACGAAAGATAGCAACTGACTATTTACTGAAAAAAGTTTTGGCCGATTCGAAAAAAATGTTTGTTATACGATTATGTACTTCCTTAGTGTGACCGAAAATCTACTCTTTGTAAATGTTCTAGTGCTTTCTGCTTTCCTATTGTTGCTAAAACTTCTACATATCGTACCGCGATGTGCGCATACATACCGTGAAAGTGCTTTGTTATTTAGTATTGATATTTAAACTACGATCCTCCTTGGTACAACTACAATCGCTTGGAATATACAAGTTATGATTAATTAAGATGAATTGGACAGTCGACTGAATAACTCTGCCTCAAATCCACAACCAAACAAGGAACAAGAATTAGGGCGGAATCACTCACTCTGAGTCTACAAAATCTTAGCTACGCAAAGCCCTTAATGTACATACTAGCCATTATAGGTTCTCAGAATGGACCAATTAGTTGTTGTGAATATTGTGACCTACTTCATTAAGTGAGTTATTGTAATTACTTTTAAGTGTTATCCCCAAGTTTTTATCTTATATAAATATAAATTAATTTTTAAAATAATTATCGGGTCGAAAACTTACCACTACTCGATGGCGACTCCGAGGTCGATTCTCCTGCAGTGATCATCAAAATTCGTCCATCCGCTCCTAAGTTCTTTGTTATCGGGCAGTCCTCCTGGTAGTGTCCAGTATCACCACAACCATAGCATGCTTGGTTCTATTCAACTCTGGGGACTTGGGAGATCGGTTGAGCCGGTGCCCTGTAGAAACGGACTATGTGTCCCTTTCTGTGGCAATTCAGACACTACATTTCCCGACATACTCTGGTATAGTGATAAATGCATTTTCCACACTTCGGGAGGGTTCCAACATATTGATTGAAGGGTGCGGTAGTAGCAGGTATTGTGGCGGCATACATAGTACTCGTTTGTTCCTCCTACGAGGTGTCCTGAGTTGTTCGCTTCTTCTTCCTCTTGTTCCCCGACTTCTGTCCATAGTCCTCTTCTCTTGATGGCTCGGGAATGGGGACTTCCATACCATGACGGACTCCGTGGTGGATGAGTCGCTGAGCCAGGCGTTTAGCACTATTGAATGTGGCTGGGTTAGAAGACAGTACATCTGAAGGGTTTTGAGCAATTCTAACACTCCTAAGTGTATATGCAACCCTAGAAAACCTTGGATCTATGTTTGTCTAAAATACATGAAAAATATTTTTTCCAAGGTTCATAAACCTATCTAGCATACATGGGGAACATTATAATATAAAAGATAGCTAGATTTACATACCTTGTAGTTGTTATGATTCCTTGAAACCTTGAGAGCCTAGCAACCCAAGGTGATGCCTCAAATGCTTCACACAACACCAAATGCTTTGGAATAATTTTGAGAGAATGTGTAACACTCTAAAAATCGGTCAAGCCCTATTATTTGTTAGTGTAGTCGATTTTGGTGAGTATGATGTTCTTTATATAGTGTGTCACATCTAGGGTTACACCATGTAAACCCTAATGTGACATGACTCTTCATTTCCATGACCCATGGGTTTGTAACTCCCATGGAGCATCCAATGCGTTTAACCCAACTTGATAATCCATGGAGCCTTTTAGCCCACTATAAAAGTTATGGATGATTTACATAATCACCCCATATATTTAATTAGTCACCTTTTGATCACTTAATTAATTCTAGATTAATTCTTGATCAATACTAATTAAATAATACTATTAATATATTAGAACTTGTAATATATTAATAAACCACAAGTGATATTTCTCTCATTTAGTCTATCCAAATGCATGATGCCATGCAACCCAAATGGACCATGCCGGGTCGGGTCAAGTACATAACATAAATAGTTATGGACTTAGACACCTTATCCAACAGTCTCCCACTTGGATAAGTCTAATAACTATAACTGCAAGCATGACTTCAGGAAACGATCGACAATCGTAGCTCTTTTCAAGGTTTCTCGGAACTGAGAAGATGATGATACACCATTTCAGATAAGTGATCATATAATCCTCTGTTCTAGATATCAGTCGGACAAGTACATGGAACAATGTGTTACTTTTGTCTAGTAATTTGTTTCCCGATATCCGATTTGTTTGACATAGAACTTAATTGAACACATCAACTTAGTTCTGACCGGGCCCGGTACATGGGTCAAAACAAAATCATCGAGGGGCCCAGATTTAACTTAATTGAACACATCAACTTTGACTCATATGCTTGATCTACTACTTGATAAATTACACACAACCACACGTTTTATAACATCGAGTTACCAATGCGTTTTCGCATGACCAATCCATAACTGACTCATAGTTAACAAGTCATATCTCTAGGTTTGAAGACTTATATGATATTACCGTCTCACGATCACTCAAGATAAACTCCATGAAGTGATTCCAGTGAGTGTGGGATGAATCCAATACTCAGAACTTATGAGCACTCATGAGTGTTGAGGCCATGTCCAACATCTTAGACCTCTACAACCAACTCATGACAGTCTTACTTCATATCTACTTCCAGCATATGACTGACTATGGATAATTTGAATAGTATGTCAACACACAACATACATATTCGGGAAGTCAAAACATGCAAAAGAGATACTAGTAAACGATTGACAAGGGATAGCAACAGTTTACTTATAAATAAACACAACTTTTAGTCATCATCAAATGTCAATTACACTTTACAAATTTCAAAATTATCTAACTGCTAAAACTAATATCATCCTTCAGCCATATGCTCCTTGCATGCTGGAGATGCTTAACCCTACCCAGTCCCTTCGTGAGGGGATCTGTCAGGTTCTCATCCGATGTTAACCTCTTTGCCATGACTAGTCCTTCTTCTATGCAATGTCTAATGAAATGGTATTTTTTGTTAATGTGTCTGGATCTCCCATGATCCCTTGGCTCCTTTGCTAAGGCAACTGCACTTTCACTATCACAGAAAATCTCTATGGACTCCGTTATAGCTGGTATAACTCCAAGGTCTCCAATGAAGTTCTTTAGCCATATAGCCTCCTTTGTTGCCTCCTTTGTTGCCTCGCTTGTCGCTATATACTCTAATTCGCAAGTTGAATCAGCCACTGTCTCCTGCTTGGAACTTTTCCAAGAGATTGCTCCTCCGTTTAAGGTAAAGACCCAGCCCGATTGAGAGTGGAAATTATCCCTATCAGTCTAGAAGATAGCATCACTATACCCTACAACTCTCAAGTCATCACTCCCACCAAGGGTAAGGAACCAATTCTTATTCCTCCGCAGTTACTTGAGAATGTTCTTTACCGCTATCCAGTGAGCCTTACCAGGGTTCCCCTGATACCTGCTAACCATGCTTAAAGCAAAGGCTACATCAAGACGAGTGCAGGTCATAGCATACATGATCGAGCCTACTGTAGAAGCTTAAGGTACTCGACTCATTTCTGCTATCTCAACTTGGGTACTCGGGCTCTGAGTCTTACTCGTTCTAGTGTTACTCTGGATGGGTAACTCTCCTTTCTTGGAATCTTGCATGCTGAACCTCTTCAGCACCTTCTCCAAGTATGTACTCTGACTAAGCCCAATTAGTCTTTTACTCCAGTCTCTCAGAATCCTTATCCCTAGAATATAGTCAATTTCTCCAAGGTCCTTTATAACAAAACACATCCCAAGCCAGGACTTTGTTGGGTTTTGAGCAATCTAACACTTCCTAAGTGTGCATGCAACCCTAATAAACTTTCGATCTATGTTTGTCTAAATACATGCAAAATAATAATTTTCCAAGGTTTATAACCTATCTAACATGGCATGGGGAACATTTCAACATAAAAGAGTTAGAAGAGATTACATACCTTTTGGTGAGTTTGGTTCTAAGGAGTTTGAGGGCCAAGCACCAATAGTGTGAATGCCTCAAATGGAATCACAAACACCACAAACTCTTGGAAAACTTTGAGAGAGTATACACCTTGTATAAAATCGGCCACACACATGCACACACACACTAGTTCACTAGTTTTCTCTTAGGCTCCATTTCATGCTCCATAAGCATGCTTATATAGTGTGCATGGTTAGGGTGAAACCCTAATAACCCATGTCTTTTCCTTTTCCAAGGATCCATGGGTTAAAAGCTCCATGGATCATCCATGGACTTCCACATAAGCCTAGCCCATTAACAAATGAGTATTAGCCCACACTATATAAAACAAATAGCCCATAATTTAATTAGTCTTCCTTTTAATCTCTAAATTAATTCATAATTAATTTAAGACTAAAACTAATTAAATAACGTAACTTCATATTAATATATTATAACTCATAATATATTAATAAACATATGTTTATAACTCTCATAAAATTATCCATAATAGTTTGGATGAGATGCAACCCAAATGGACCATGCCGGTCGGGTCAAGTATATACCAAATAAGTTATGGACTTAGACACCTTATCCAACAGACTCCCACTTGGATAAGTCTAATAACTATATTTGCCTATAACTTCAGGAACCAACCAACAATCGTAGCTCTCGAAAACTCCCTCGAACAATGAAGACTCTGTCGAACTATGAAGCGCCATTTTAGATAAGTGATCACATAATCCTCTGTTCTCATGATATCAGCCGGACAAACACATGGAACTATGACTTGCTTATTGTCTAGTAGTTGTTACTCGATTTTCCGATTTGTTTGACGAAGAACTTCACTAAACACATCGGTTTAGTTCTGACCAAGCCTGGTACATGGGTCAACACAAAATCATCGAGGGGCCCAGATATCGCTTCTATTTCTAGAAGGAACAGATAAACTTCGACTGATATGCTTGTTCTACTACTTATTGAATTGTACACAAAGGCACGTTTTATAACATCAAGTTACTGATGCGTTTACGTGCAATCAATGCACAACCAACTCATAGGTAACAACTCATATCTCTAGGTTTAAAGATTTATATGATGTTATCGTCTCACGATCACTCGAGATAAATTCCATGAAGTGATACAAGTGAGCGTGGGTTTATACCAATACTCATAACTTATGAGTACTCATGAATGTTGCAGCAACCATTGCCATGTCTAAACACCTTTAAGGCATCTACAAACCCAATTCATGACAATCTTGATTCATACATACTTCCGACGTATGATCGATTGTGGAGATTTGAATAAATTAATTATTCCGGAAGTCAAAACATGCAAAACTGAAACAATAGTAAATAATTGACAATGATAGTAACACTTTACTCATAAATAAATCACAAATTTTATTCATCATCAAACGTCGATTACATTTTACAAGTTTTAGGAAAACTATCTAATCTGTAAAATTAATATCGTCCCTCATCCCGATGCATCTCGCATGCTAAAAATGCTTAACCCTCATCAGTCCCTTCGTAAGGGGATCTGCAGGATTCTTATCCGACGATATCCTCCGTGTCACAAGGAGTCCTTCTTCAATCTTGTGTCTTATGAAGTGATATTTTCTGTCAATGTGTCGGGATCTGCCATGATCTCTTGGTTCCTTGGCTAAGGTAACCGCACTATTGTTGTCACAGAAAATCTATATAGGTTCCTTAATAGCTGGTACAACTCCAAGGTCTCCGATGAAGTTCTTTAGCCATATCGCCTCCTTCGCTGCTTCACTCGCTGCTATATACTCTGATTCACAAGTCGAATCAGCCACCGTCTCCTGCTTGGAACTCTTCCAAGAAATTGCCCCTCCATTTAAGGTAAAGATCCAGCCCAACTGAGAGCGGAAATTATCCCTATCAGTCTGAAAACCAACATCACTATACCCTAATATTCTCAAGTCATCACTGCCACCAAGGGTAAGGATCCAATCCTTAGTCCTCCGCAGGTACTTGAGAATGTTCTTTACCGCGGCCCAATGAGCCTTGCCAGGGTTCCCCTGATACCTGCTGACCATGCTCAAAGCAAATGCCACATCAGGACGGGTACAAGTCATAGCATACATGATCGAGCCAACTATGGAAGCATATGGTAATTGGCTCATCTCAGCTATCTCTGCCTCTGTACTCGGACTCTGAGTCATACTCAGTTTGGTATTGCTTTGGATCGGTAAATCTCCTTTCTTGGAATTCTCCATGTTGAACCTTTTCAACACCTTATCCAAGTAGATACTCTGACTAAGTCCAATTAGTCTTATACTCCTTTCTCTTAATATCCTTATCCCTAGGATATAGGTAGCCTCCCCTAGGTCCTTCATAGCAAAGCACTTCCCAAGCCAGGACTTAACCTCCTGCAAGTTTGGGATGTCATTTCCTATGAGTAGTATGTCATCCACATACAGTACCAAGAAGCTAACTATACTCCCACTAGCTCTGACATACACGCAAGACTCATCTTCGCTTCTCAAGAAGCCAAACTCTTTTACCTTCTCATCAAAACAAAGATTCCAGCTACGAGATGCTTGTTTTAATCCATAAATGGATTTCTCAAGCTTGCATACTCTATTAGGGTACTCTGCATTGACAAAACCCTCTGGCTGATTCATGTACACATCCTCAGCCAACTTTCCATTAAGGAAAGCGGTTTTGACATCCATTTGCCATATTTCATAATCATGAAATGCTGCAATGGCTAACATAACCCTAATAGACTTAATCTTTGCTACCTGCGAAAAGGTTTCATCATAATCAACACCTTGAGTTTGAGTAAAACCCTTCGCAACCAGTCGAGCCTTATAAGTATGCAATTTTCCTTCCATGTCTGTCTTCTTCTTGAAGATCCATTTGCACCCGACTGTTTTACGGCCTGGTACATTGTCAACCAAGTTCCAAACTTGATTGTCATACGTGGACTGTATCTCGCTGTCCATAGCCTCCTTCCATTTAGCAGACTCCGGGCCTGCCATGGCTTCCTTAACACTGCTAGGTTCATCCAAATTTACTAGTGTACTATCACTAATAAACGTATCACCTTCCGTAGCAATATGAAAACCATAATAAAACGAAGGTGTGTTCCTAACCCGTGTGGAACGCCTCGGAGGTACAGACTCGTCAGCTGGATCACCAGGAGTTTCCTCCTCAGGTTGATTGCTAGTGTCCGAGGTTCCTTCACCAATTGATTCTTGAATTTCTTCAAGATCAATTTGCCTCCCACTGTCTCCTTGGCTTATAAATTCTTTCTCGCGAAAGATCCCTCTTCGTGCTACAAAGACCACATTCTCACTGGGTCTGTAGAATAGGTAACCGAAGGATTTATGTGGGTAGCCGATGAAAATACACCTTTCACTTCGGGGTTCAAGCTTATCATGAGTTTCGCGCCTCACGAAGACTTCGCAACCCCAAATTTTGATGCGGTCCAAATTGGGAACCTTCCCAGTCCACATCTCATGAGGTGTTTTGGTAACCTTCTTTGTAGGGACTAGATTAAGGATATGGGCGGCAGTCTCTAAGGCATACCCCCAAAAAGAGATTGGTAACGAAACTCGACTCATCATAGAGCGAACCATGTCCAACAAAGTTCAATTACGCCTCTCAGCTACACCATTCAGCTGTGGTGTCCTGGGAGGAGTCAATTGTGAGACAATCCCACACTCCTTAAGGTAGTCAAGGAACTCGGTACTAAGATACTCACCACCTCGATCGGATCGAAGCATCTTAATGTTCCTGCCCAATTGATTTTCTACTTCCTGCTTGAATTCCTTAAACCTTTCAAAGGTTTCGGACTTATTTTTGATTAAGTAGACATACCCATATCTACTAAAATCATCAATAAAAGTCACATAATACCGATTAGCATCCCTTGTGGCGGTTTTGAATGGCCCACATACATCAGTATGTATTAGGTCCAACAAACCTTCACCCCTCTCACAAGTTCCAGTGAAGGGTGATTTTGTCATTTTTCCAAGTAGACAAGATTCACAACTATCATCTGATTTGAGGTCAAATGATTCCAAGACTCCACACTTTTGGAGTTGGCCTATGCGTTTCTTGTTTACATGTCCAAGACGACAATGCCACAATGATGCTTTATCTAGGCTAGTAGAAGAATCAATATACAACACATTATTTCCTAAGTTGTCTACAATCGACACAGTTTCATACACACCATTACAAGGTAATGCTTTAAAATAAAACACATTATTAAAGAAAGCATTAATACCACCACATTCATTATCAAACGAAAAGGTAAAACCTTGTTTGTACAAAGCATGAAAAGAAATAATATTCCTCGCCATTTCAGACGAGTACACACATTTATTCAAATCTAATTTTAACCCATTATTAAGCAACAAAGTATAAACTCCAATCTTGGAAACAGGTGAAGCCTTCCTATTCCCCATGATTAAGTTTATCTTCCCGTGCTCCACATCCTCACTTCTTCTTAGGCCCTTCAAATCAGAACATATGTGAATACCACATCCTGTATCAAGCACCCAAGAGTAAGAATATGTTGAGTAATTAGACAATATAGTGTAAATACATGCATAGGTGGGTTTCACTTTCCCATCCTTTAGATCCTGCAAGTACTTAGGGCAGTTTCGCTTCCAGTGTGCCTTTTCATGGCAATAAAAGCATTCAGCATCCTTGGGAATGGCAGAAGGAGTGACAAAACCGTTCTTAGTCTTTGATGAGGAGCCTTCAAGAGACTTTCCCTTGGTACCCTTCGAAGGGTGCTTCGTCTTTTTCCCTTTGCCTTGCCCAATAGCTAAAACAGGGGTAGAAGTTGGAGTAGGAGTAGTATAGGTAACAACCGCTTTACCCTTAAGACCGGTTTCAGCGGTCTTCAAGAGTCCTTGAAGCTTGCTGAGGGTAACTTCCTCCTTGTTCATATGATATGTATTTCGAAAATGATTATAACAAGAAGGCAAGGAGTGCAAAATGATGTCAATTGCCAACTCCTTGGGGATGTTAACATTCAGTTTCAGCAAACGGTCCACATACCTTTGCATCTTTTGCATGTGGCCCGTGACGGATTCACCATCCTTCATGCGGGTAGTTATTATGGAGGAGATTATTTCATACCGCTCCTGACGAGCACTCTGATGGTACCTTTCCATCAGGTCTTGGTGCATCTCAAAAGGGTAGAAATCTTCATACGACTTTTGGAGCTCGGCTGTCATCGTGGCCATCATGATACATGCCACCTTAGTAGCTTCTCTCTCATGAATCCTGAATTCAGCGATCTCCTCAGGAGTAGCAGTAGACTCATCAAGTTCTTTTAACTCCTTATCGAGGACATATTCCTTGTCCTCATAACGAGTAACCATCCTGATGTTCCTAATCCAATCCATGAAGTTGGAACCATCAAAGATGACCCTCCCACAAAGATTCATGAGAGAGAAAGAACCAGTTGGGTTAGAGCCTGAAGCATTAGTGTTGGAAGACATCTGAAAAGAGAGTAAGTTTAGATTAGGTATTTAGGATCCTTAATAAGACACCCAAATGTAATATTAAGGCTAGGATCCAATCACAATATATTACACTTAGAAGAGGGATGTCGTAATCTAAGTAATAATATATTTGAAAGGTAGGTGAATGACGATTCACCAATTTCCACCATGAAAACGAAATGATTTATTAGGTTTAATTGGATTTGAAATTCCTAGATTCTTTTGAGATTCATTGAACTTTTCAATGGCATGTTTCAATCTCGATTGTGCCCTTCAAGTTTTGTGACTGGGATGCCGAGGATCACAAAACAAGATGTGAATAACCATGCTAATTCACTTGGTACTCTTAATATTATTACCTAATCAATGTGCCGGTTAACCACACACGCTCCATTGATCTATGACAAACATTAAGTCACCCTTCGTGATCCTTACTAGTCCTAGTTAGTGTGCCGGTTAACCACACACGCTCCACCAACGACTTGGTAAGGTACAAAGTGTGAATTCCATGGACTAGCACCATTTTCACATTTTTCCTAAAATAACTAAGATTGGGAATTAAAAGAGTTTAGTTATTTTATAATATTCATTATACTTTTAATGAGGATTTAAAGTCATTGTTCTATCCATTCGGCTAACGACCCTCCACCGATCAAGCAAGCGGTGAGTGAGAGTATACACCCATTAAGTCGCCATTTTATAGGCAACAACCTTATACCCACCTTATAGACCGGCTTCGTGAATGAGGCCTACTAACGGTAAAACGACTTATTCTTATACATATATATAATAATTAACCATTAATGTTATAAATAGTATAAGGGTTGGATTTTAACTATTAAAACTCTAAGGTTTGGAATTAAAGTTTATTAAAGTGTGTGAAACTTTACAAATTCCTAAACTTGAGGGCAAGTTTTGTAACTTTGCAAAACTCTTCATTTCATAACTTATGAATTAAAGGTTCATAAAAATGAAGACTCTTCATTTTCATGTAACTTATGTGTTTTAAGTGTGTGTTAAATGAAAGTGACCTTTGGTAATCCATAACTTGAGGACAAATTATGGACTCCATTAAAACACATAAATGATAAAGAATTAATCCTAAACAATTCAACAAATAATTCCTATCATTTTCTAAATTCATAAGAACATGAACATGATCATCAAAAATTCAAGAATTATATGAACACATAAAATCATGGAATTTTGATATATGCTATTGCAAATGGATTAGAACAACCATTACACCAACTAAAATAAGTTTTATAACACCAAAACAGTTTAGGGTAATGTTTCTAGTCCATTTCCAGCAGCAAAAGTCGAGAATCTACACTCTTTCGATCCTACTCGTCGAGTGCATGAACTTACTCGCCGAGTAGGTTGAAGTTTGCCTTGGACTCGTTGAGTCCCCCCAATGGACTCGGCGAGTCCACCATGCTGACAGCAACGATTTCGACTTTTTTCACTATTTTGCATCAAGTATCAAACAAGCAAGCCTAGGCTCTGATACCACTGTTGGGTTTTGAGCAATCTAAAACTTCCTAAGTGTGCATGCAACCCTAATAAACCTTGGATCTATGTTTGTCTAAATACATGCAAAATAATAATTTTCCAAGATTTATAACCTATCTAACATGGCATGGGGAACATTTCAACATAAAAGAGTTAGAAGAGATTACATACCTTTTGGTGAGTTTGGTTCTAAGGAGTTTGAGGGCCAAGCACCAATAGTGTGAATGCCTCAAATGGAATCACAAACACCACAAACTCTTGGAAAACTTTGAGAGAGTATACACCTTGTATAAAATCGGCCACACACATGCACACACACACTAGTTCACTAGTTTTCTCTTAGGCTCCATTTCATGCTCCATAAGCATGCTTATATAGTGTGCATGGTTAGGGTGAAACCCTAATAACCCATGTCTTTTCCTTTTCCAAGGATCCATGGGTTAAAAGCTCCATGGATCATCCATGGACTTCCACATAAGCCTAGCCCATTAACAAATGAGTATTAGCCCACACTATATAAAACAAATAGCCCATAATTTAATTAGTCTTCCTTTTAATCTCTAAATTAATTCATAATTAATTTAAGACTAAAACTAATTAAATAACGTAACTTCATATTAATATATTATAACTCATAATATATTAATAAACATATGTGTATAACTCTCATAAAATTATCCATAATAGTTTGGATGAGATGCAACCCAAATGGACCATGCCGGTCGGGTCAAGTATATACCAAATAAGTTATTGACTTAGACACCTTATCCAACAGACTTAACTTCCTGCAAGGTTAGGATGTCATTTCCTATGAGTAGTATGTCATCCACATACAATACCAAAAAACTAACTATAGTCCCACTAGGCTTGACATATATACATGATTCATCTTCACTCCTAGAAAACCCAAACTCTTTGACTTTCTCATCAAAGCAAAGATTCCATCTGCAAGGTGCTTGCTTTAATCCATAGATGGATTTCTCAACCTTACACACTCTATTAGGGTACTCTGTGCTGACAAAACCCTCTGGTTGATTCATGTAAGCATCTTCAGCCAACTTTCCATTCAGGAAAGCGGTTTTGACATCCATCTGCCATATTTCATATTCATGAAATGCAGTGATGGCTAACAATACCCTAATAGACTTAATCTTGGCTACTGGTGAAAAGGTCTCATCATAATCAACTCTTGGAGTTTGCGAAAAGCCCTTTGCAACCAGTCGTACCTTATAAGTGTGTACATTACCATCCATGTCGGTCTTCTTCTTGAAGATCCACTTGCACCCAACTGTGTTACGACCTGGTACATTGTCAACCAAGTCCCAAACCTGATTGTCATACATGGACTGTATCTCGCCATCCATTGCCTCTTTCTATTTGGCAGGCTCGGGGCTTGCCATGGCTTCCGCATAGCTGTTAGGTTCATCCAGACATACCAATGTCTCATCACTGATAAGTTTTTCAACTTCCATAGTAATATGGAAACCATAGTAATGCTCAGGTACATTCCTAACCCTTGTGGAACGCCTCAGAGGTACAATTGGATGTAACACCCGGATTCCTAGGTATGATATTTGTTCCTTCTTTTTTTGGGTTTTGTGGGGGAACTCGACGAGTTGGCGTCTAGACTCGCCGAGTATGGTCGCGGATTTGCACACGAGTTCACAGCTGGACTCGGTGAGTTCTCGAGTGGACTCGGTGAGTCCACGCTGTTTAATGAAACCCTAATTTCCAGGGTTTGCGACCTATTTTAGGGCCTTATGGCCGTCATTTGCGGCCACCAACTGTAACAACCCGAAGTTGTTCATCGCCGAAAACCCATTCTACCCGTATAACTCGTCGGAGATCGAAATGTCCCGATATCGTTTTTGGGTTTAGTTAACTAAAATAATACGTTTATTATCATTCAATGAGGGTCCAAATCATTTAGGAACTCATAAAATTAGCCCAAAACAATTATTTCATAAGTTTTAGAAATATCCTCGTCGGGTGCGACCCAAAGCATCGTTTAAAGCCGGTATCAGGTAGAATTCCACCGTGTCCAAGTTTTAGGGACTATATAAACATGTTTTAGCACTCATTTGAAGCTTTTTCCTTCTCTCTCTACTCTCTCTCTAACCTCTCTCCTAAATCCAAAGATTAAGTGTCCAAAACTCAAATTTAAGGCTTCAAATCCTTAAGGTACCTTCCTAGCCTTAATCTATAGCATGTTTAGCTTCCAAATTAGACACTTAATCAAGAAATTGGACAAAGTATGTGAGTTTACGGCCCAGGAGGCAGCCTAGGCCGTAAACACCATTTTGAAGGGTTTTTAGCCCTTAAACTCCTTCCTTAACTCATTTGGACTTTAGATATGGCTAAGGGACTTCAAGATATGGACTTAGAACATGTAAATCTTTGATTTTGAGGACTTTGAAGGAGTTTACGGCCAAGGCATAAGCTTGGGCCGTAAACTCATGAAAATGGTGTTTTTCATGTCTTTAAACCCTTCCAAATCACCACTACAGCTTAGATATGAATTATAGGACTTTGATTCTTACATTTGGACACTTGAAACATTAATTTTGAGGGACTTAGATGAGTTTACGGCCAAGGAGAGTTCTTGGGCCGTAAACTCCACAAAAACTAGGCTTAAATCCAATTCTAAGGTGTTAGAAAGCCATCCAACACCACCAAAAGCCTTGGAATAAATCAAGGGACCAACCAAAAATACTTTGAAGGCCTTAAACACATATTTTATGGGGTTTCTAAGAGTTTACGGCCAAGACCTGTTCTTGGACCGTAAACTCCAAAATTTTTGGTGTTAGAATGCAAACTACACACCCCTAAGGCCCTTAGATGAATTTTAGAAGTCCTTTCATGCATGTTCTAGGCCTTGAAACACTTTGGAACACCACACACAAGAGTTTACGGCCATGAAGGGGGTTTCATGGGCCGTAAACTCCATAAAATCCCCCAAAATCCCATACAAATTCATGGTAGGCCTTGGAATAATTCTATTAATCACATGTGATTTGTTCTAGCACCATTTAGCACCATTTCCTTGAGTAATTAGGAGTTTACGGCCAGGAGCCTATGCTAGGCCGTAAACTCCCATAAATTAATCATTTTGGTGATTTTAATCCATTCCATGCATTTAGATCAAAGCCTAAAATCATTTCCCATGTCCATATAAGCCATTTAAGCCATTTAAACACCCAAAACCACACCCACATGAGTTTACGGCCGTAAACTCATGTATTTGTGTGTTTTGTGGTTGTAAACTCTTATATTAGTTTATTCATGGGGAGTAAACTCAAGTCCCAAGTCCCTAGTGTCATTTCCCGTCCTTAAACGCCACCCGGGTCCCTCCAAACACTCGTATCGGAGTGTTTTCGCGACTAGAAGCATTTGTCCCTATCCAACAACCAATCTAAGTCCTAATTAGATACAAATGTGTATCTTTTCATTATAATTAGGAATCTCGTGTATTTGCAAGCCCCGGATCCACTCTTAGCATCCAAATCGTCATATTTCTCGTCCGGTGAGTTCATACCCCTACGCCTTTTTCACTGTTTTTAACTGTTTTCAGGGGGGGAATACAAGCAAACCAAAACTGTTTTCAAATCATAACTTTTATGTATTACAAATAATATCTGGCAATCTTATAAACTCTTTTACTCCTTATGTATTATGTTGAGCATAAGGAATGATTTATCAATTACAACTAAATGGATTTTAGTTAAGAAAATAACCAAACTAATCAAATTATTATGGGAATAATTTGGGGTTCTATGTCTCTCTTTATATCACTTACTGATATCTGTATTAAGTTATTTAGATAAACTATGTCTGATTCAGTTTATCTCCGTATCATTCGAATGTTTTGCCAGATAGTCTCATTGTATGTAACTATTTTCACTGTATCGTGTCTTGAAATCTTTGTATGTATGGTATCGTATGAGAATCCTGTGAATAGTTTAATACTAGCTTGTGAGATAGTCACTACCCTTTATGGATGATCAAGTAAATCCTCTCCGGAAGTGTAACCAGAGTCTCCTGGAGGGAGAGCGAGGAATTTGTGAATAGATCTATTCGGGACTGACAATCCCACACCCTAACTGCTAGCTACAGTTAGGCGGGCACGCCTGGGGTGACAAATTCTGGATATCATTCGACGTCTGACTAACGTCAAGGAGGTCTCGTTGTCATATCAGTATGGTTACCCGACTCACAATACGTATTAATATAAACTTATTCACAGCTAGGATATCTTTAGAATCTATATCTTGTTCGGGATGGTAATCCCATGGTCTTGTAATCTATATCTCGTTCGGGATGGTAATCCCATGGTTTTATATCTATACCTCGTTCGGGATGATAATCCCATGATCTTGAGACTATATTTCGTTCGGGATGGCAATCCCATGATTTTGAAACTAAATCTTATACGGGATGATAATCCTATGATTTTATTAAGCTATCTTATATCTACTTTCGGGATAGTGATCCCATGGTTTATCGAATTATCTTATAACTGGTTCGGGATGTAGTCCCAAGGTTTTCAAAATACTTTCTATTTACAGTTCGTCTAAATTATAGTTTTGTGTATTAAACTATACTATGTGTTATTCAATCAATCTTACAATTAGGAAAATATGGGATTTTCCTGGGGTTAACTTATATCTATAACATAACTGTAATGAAAGATAACTTAACTACTTTACATAAGAAAATATGGGATTTTCTTGGATATCAAATCTTTTCAGAAAACTAAAGGAAATCGATACATTTTCACAAAACAAAACCGCTTATGAACTCACCAGCTTTATGCTGATTTTCAAACCGCTTGTATTCTCAGGTCCAAGTTAGACAGGTACCCGGCGATATCTTTTGGTGAAGTTGGAGTGCTCCGAAGACTCGTCACTTTTGTTCATATGATATATGTATAACTTTTGTACAATTTACTTTTGAACCAAATGTAAACCTTCATATATATGTAATGTATTGGTTGTTTACTGTGATTACTATGTACATTGGATTTGATACTCAACGTGGAGTCAACCCCGGGAACGTTTCCGCCTTTGGTTTTCGGGGTGTGACACCTGTTGGATTAATGTCTAAGTCCATAACTATATTTGGTAAGACTTGACCCGACCCGGCATGGTCCATTTGGGTTGCATACCATCATGCACTTGAATGAGAGAAATAAGACACTTATGGTTATTAATATATTATAAGTTCTAGTATATTAATGATAAGAATAATAAGATTATTTAATTAGTATTGATCAAGAATTAATCTAGGATTAATTAAGTGATCAAAAGAAGACTAATTAAATATATGGGTTGATTGTGTAAATCATCCATACTTGTATAGTGGGCTAATGCTCCATGGATAATCAAGTTGGGCTAAAACCCATAGGATGGTCCATGGATGCTCCATGGTGTATTTGTACCCATGGATCCAAGGAAATGGAAAGCCATGACAATTAAGAGTTTACCCTAATTGTGTAACTATATAAGCATCTTATTATTGAGGAAAAATCGGCCACTAGTAGTATTCAAGAAAGGGCTAGCCGATTTTGGTGAGTGTAGAATTCTCTCAAGTCATTCTAAGTGTTTTGATGATTGTGATTCCATTTGAGGTGTCACACTTGGGGCACTAAGCACTCAAGCTTCATGAAGACTTTCTACATCAAAGAGGTATGTATTCTATCTTGCTATAGTCATTGTTTTGTATGCTAGATTAGGATAATACCTTGGAAGTTCTTATTTGCATGTATAATAGAGAAAACATAGATCCAAGGTATTTAGGGTTGCATGTACACTTAGGAAGTGTTAGAATGCTCAAAACCCAACAGTGGTATCAGAGCTACGGGTTGTTTTCTGTTATATTGATGCAAATATTTTATTTTCAAAGTTGGAAAAAAAAAAAAACCATGAAGTTTGTCAAATTTTAAGATAATTACTTGTTCTTGTGAAAAACTAATTATTTGTAAAATTTGAATAATTTGCTTTATGAGTTGAATTAGGTCAAATTTAATAAAAGATAAAATAATATGATTATTTTATTAGTTTTAAAAGTTTGATCTAAAAAGTTTTATTTTTTTGAAACCTCCATAAGTTATGGATTTGAAAAGGTTTTAAAAAAAAAAAAATTGATTCAAAGTTTTTTTGGAGTTACAAAATTTGGTGTTAATGTTTTAAAGGATTACATAACTTAAGAATAAGTTATGGATCACCAAAAGTTTTTTGTGTTATCTTGTTTTATGAGTGAATTTGGATTAATGATGAAAATTATGTGATAGTTGGTTTTAATCCAAATTAATCTAAGAATTGATTCAAAAATGTGTTTTTGTAACTTGTCCTCAAGTTATATGAAAAGTCACATTTAAGAATCATAAAACTCATAAAAATTGGCAAAGGTTACAAAATGAAGAGTCTAGTTCTAATTAAATGGTTTTATGACTCCATAACTTGTCCTCAAGTTATGGAGGACCAAGAGTCTCTTCATTTAATAAAATAAAATAAAATAAAAAAAGTGTAACCTTAATTAATTCCATAAGTTATAAAATAAAGAAAAGTTAATTCTTTTATTAGTTTAAAGTCTTCCATAACTTGTCCTCAAGTTATGGAACTTGAAGAGTTTTTGGATTAAAACTACTTTAAACACATAAGTTATGGAATTAATTAGTTTTGAATAGTTTCAAAAACTTGCCCTCAAGTTTTGGAATTTGTAAAGTTTTCACTTATGAATACTTTAATTCCAAGTTAGCCCTTAGAATTTTAAAAGTTAAAATTCAACCCTTATACTTTATAATATTATAAGTTAATAATATATATATGTATAAGAGTAAAGTCAGTCTTACCGCTAGTACGCCTCATTCACGAAGCCGGTCTATAAGGTGGGTATAAGGTTGTTGCCTATAAAATGGCAACTTAATGGGTGTCCACTCTCACCCACCACTTGCTTGACTGGTGGAGGGTCGTTAGCCGAACGGGTTTGACAGGACTAGAATTCTCCCTTCATTAAAAGTATTAATGATAATACTAAGTAACTAAACTCTTAATAATACCCAATCTTAGTTACTTAGGAAAAATGTGAATAAGGTGCTAATCCATGAAATTGCACTTTACACTTTGTCTAAGTCGTTAGTGGAGCGTGTGTGGTTAACCGGCACACTAACTTGGACTTAACAAGGTAGGTAAAGGGTGACTTAATATTTATCATAGTATCGATGGAGCGTGTGTGGTTAACCGGCACATCGATTGAGGGGTAATTTATTAAGGGTACCAAGTGATTTGCATGGTTACTTCACACCTTGTTTTGTGATCCTCGGCATCCCAGTCACAAAACCTGAAGGGCACACTCGTGATTGAAACATGCCTTTGAAAAGTTCAATGAATCTCAAAGATCTAGGAGTTTCAAAACCAATTAAAACCTAATAATACATTTCGTTTATCATGGTGGAAATTGGTGAATCGTCATTCACCTACCTTCAAATATTTTATAGCTTGGATTACGGCATACCTCTTCTAAGTTATAAAATAGTTTGTTGGGTCCTAGCCTTAATATTTCATATTGGGTGTCATATTAAGGACTTTAAATCAACTATCTTGAATATCTCCCAAAAGATGTCTGGTTTAGACACCTATGATCTTCCCAAATCTCTTGAAACAAGGTTTCCTAATGAAGATGATGTCCCATGGATATCATACTTCTTTCTCCTCCTCCAATTATTCTCCCTAACCCACAAGTTCTTGAAAAGTTTAAGGTCACTCAAGCCCTATTAGGCAAGGCAAGGTCTAGGTGTGGTCACATCTTG
This sequence comes from Lactuca sativa, assembly GCF_002870075.4. Taxonomy (NCBI): domain Eukaryota; kingdom Viridiplantae; phylum Streptophyta; class Magnoliopsida; order Asterales; family Asteraceae; genus Lactuca; species Lactuca sativa. The sequence goes on from NC_056625.2 coordinate 198,895,601, forward strand.
GAGATGTAGTCACATATTAACAAGCCGGGAGAGTTGGGTGTCAAAGTCTTGAGAAAGTTGGTGGTTCAACTACTTTCTAAGTCACATAGTGAGTTCTTTTGGAACACCTATGAAAAAGACTATGACAAGACCCTTAATGATCTTATCTATTTGTTCAGATCAACTTCCTAAAACTTTATGGACATTGACAATGATGACATTGGATATCCAGTAAAGCATTCTCTTCCCAATGGAAAGGGATCGGCTATAGTCAACTCGGTTGACCAAATGGTAAAGAGAAAAGCTAAGTCTGTGATAGTCCTGTGTACCATTATCAAAGGGTCCATATGTTTGTATTGCCAAAGAAAGGGCATTGGTTGCGAAGCTGCCAAATTTACCTAAGGATGTTAAAGTCAATAAGTTTGACTCTACTTCAGGTAAAATCCACTATCTAACTCTGTTAAGTTTCTATTCTGAGATTCTTGATACATGATGTGACCGGGTCGCATGGTGATGGTTTAAGAATCAAAGGAAAGTGAAGAAACTTAAAGGAAGAATATGCTGAATCTGATCGCATAGATGGATTTCTATCACATAGTTTGAAAAATCGGATTCTTGAGCTACTTCTTAGGAGTTATGAGATATTGCTTAGGAATAGATAACAACAAGTTTTCATATGGATTGTAAGGATAGTTTTTCCGCAAAGTTTTAAAATAAAAGGAAATTTTTGATTTTATTTATTTTAAAATATCCTTACAATGGCATCTGTGGAAATTTTTGTTGCTTATAAGATTCCATTAGTAGCAAGAGTGGAAGTATGAAATTGATTCTTTCATTTGTGGTAATGTCTAAATTTACCAAATAAGGAAAGATTCTCATCACCCAAGTTTCAATTGGACCGGAACTTGGAATCATGCAAGTTGTATAGCATGATGAATGAGAACTTTCAAGTTTTGGAAAATTAAGACTAATTACTTGTTCACATGGATGTGTGAGTCAAGTAAAGGACTTAGGGATCGAGTACACATTCTTGTGCACTGATTAAGTCCACCACTAAAGATCGATAAGAAGAATCAAATAAGGCAGAAGGATAAAAGTTTCTCAAATCTGAAAAGATGGGAGAGTACTTTAGTATCAGTTTTGTGATCATCTTAATGATTAAGAAACCATATCAAAATTAGTTCTCTAAGGAAATCTTAGTGCATTCTTATGACTAAGAAGAGGAACTTGAATTGTTGAAATGGTTAAATCAAGAAGATGAGTCATACTTCGTTCCAATACAAGTCTTAGAGTCATACTCCAAGATTGTCATTTGAGTGACATGTCTTAAAGAAGGTTTAAAACACTTGTCAAATGTAAGAGTAAAAGTTTTCTACTCTTGTACATTTGAAATTGGTAAGTTGTGATGTTTTGGATAAAACAAAGACCAACTTAGGCCAATTGGGTAAAGTGTTTTTCTTGATTAGAATCCGCACTATCTCTTGGATGTTTGACAAGGGAGTCTTATATGTCAAGAGGACAGTGGGAGTCTTAAAGGTCTTGAAAGTCTCAAGAACTAATCAAGAATAAAACCTAAAGTTCTTCTCTAGCACACAATTTGAGGTTTATAATCTATTGTGTTGACATATCTGTGCCCATTCCAGTTAAAGTTGGCTTTGCATATGAGTTCTTAGAGTTCTCAGTTTGTTGCATAACAACTTGGAAGCAATGGCAGGCCCTTGAGCTGCCAGGTGGCAAGAAGTTAAGATTGAGTTCAATCCATATGGTTTTGGATTTGTCATTATCTTTGTCTTGTGATTATGGTTTGACAAATTCATATGGGTAGGAACTCATACACCATATAAATCTAAGTGTCATAAGGTTTCTCTCCGATTCATGAAAATGATGGTGAGGAAACACTTTCACTAAGTAGATTTTATCTAGATAGCAATTGTGATATTTGCATTCTCAAAGTCGTTAGTGGAGCGCGTGTGGTTAACCGGCACACTAACCTGGACTTGTGAGAAGTGGCAAAAAGGTCTAACCATTATGATTACGGCATACCTCTTCATAATTGTTTAGACTCACAAGTGTGCTATCTAAGGGAAGGTGTATGATTTTGATACAACTTTATCAAAACAATCTAGCATCAGAAATCTGAACTTTGGTCAATGAAGTATTGATTTCTAGAAGTCCAGCTGATTTCTGAGTACATGTCAAAGCTAGTGGGAGCATAAGTGTTATGCTAATAATCATCATGTTAGTGGGAGCATGTTAATTATGATAAGTATTGCAAGTTAGCAATGTTAATTATAGAAAACAAAAGTTTCAATTGGGAAAAAGTTGTTTTGCTATAATTAAGGGAGAGGAAATTATGCTTCATCTCAAATCTATAAGCTTAGATCGTGAGGTTTTAATCATTTAGTCAAGGATATATATGAATTTCATGTTGGTATGGCTCAACATGAGGAAATTTTGTATATGGGTCCATTATTTGCGTTCTAAAATTCGATTATGATTACGACATCCCTTTTCATAATCTGAATTATGAGAACTTGGCAAATTGAAATGGAAATATTATAGCAAAAGACTGGTTTAGTCTTTATGTAAGACATCATGAATCGTGTCCCATATGCTTCGGATATAGGATCGATTACATGTGCTATATTCATCCGTTCTAAAATTTTCCAAATGCCTGGGGCATTAAGAAGGGAAAAGGTTTAGAACTGGATATGACTAAAAGGATTAAACAATTGTCGAGGACAATCTAAGGTTTACCAAAGATTGGTTGCTCAAGGACAATTGGAAGTATAGTGATAATTCCGGAAGGACCATATTGACATAATCTGTAAGGAGGCAACTCTTGTTCAGAAGTGATAGTCAAAATGGAATCTGGAAATGTTTCAAAGTTAGTTTTTTTTTCAATCTGTGTAAGATTAAGGAAACTTAATGCAAGAAGGATGTTTCCAAGGAGATGATCTCCTTTGGAATGCTCTGTAATGTTTGTTGTCAAGTCTTTATGACTTTGTGCATAATCATTACAAGAGGATCAATGCATATAAGTTTAGAATCTAACAGATTTCAGTAAATGGCATGAATTTGGAATTCTTGCATTTGCAGTAAGGATTTGGGAGTGTGAAAAGAGAATCGTTGAAGTTATGTTCAATGGATCTAGTTCACAAAGTAAAGATCATAGACAAACATAGTATGCATACTTGGTGTGTGGCATGACTAGTGTTTAGAAAACATAGTGTACATGCTTGGAGCATGGGACAACTATTGTTCTAAATTCAAGAATAAAGTTGATAGTTGAAATAGTATACAATGAATAATGTGTAATCATATGGTGATAAATAAAAGGTGTTTTATTTATGTTCAAAGAGTTGATACCATATTGGATTCAATTATTATTGTGTTTCACATTGCATGTTTTGACTTCCCGAATAAACTGGGTTATTCTTCCGGAATGACTAAGTTATTCAAACCATCCACAGTCGGTCATATGTTGGAAGTAGATATGAATTAAGACTGTCATGATGGGTTGTAGAGGTCTAAGGTGTTGGACAAGGCTACAACAATCATGAGTGCTCATAAGTTCTGAGTATTGGATTCAACCCGCGCTCATTGGAATCACTTCATGGATTTTATCACGAGTGATCATGAGACGATAATATCTTATATTCTTCAAACCTAGAGATATGAGTTGTTACTATGAGTTGATAGTACATTGATAGCACGAAAACGCATTTGGTAACTCGGTGCTATAAAACGTGCCTTTGTGTATGATTCAACAAGTAGTAGAACAAGCCATATGAGTCGAAGTTTATCCGTTCCTTTTACCTTCGGGATAAAAGCGATATCTGTGGGCCCCTCGATGATTTGATGATGACAAATGGAAGTGCTCGGCCGGGCCAGGACTGATTTGATTTGTTCAATTAGTCAGTTGTCATAAATCGGAAATCGGGAAACAACAAATGGACAGAGAGAATGATTATAATCCATGTCTCAGTCCATATGATATCTAGAATGGAGGAATATATGATCCCTTATCTAATGGACAAGTCATTGACAAAGGTCAGAGTTCATCGACAAGGTCAGAGTTCGACAGAAGCTTTTGAGAGCTACGATTGCCGGTTGGTTCCTGAAGTCATACGCAATAATAGTTTTAGACTTATCCAAGTGGGAGACTGTTGGATTAATGTCTAAGTCCATAACTATATTTGGTAAGACTTGACCCGACCCGGCATGGTCCATTTGGGTTGCATACCATCATGCACTTGAATGAGAGAAATAAGACACTTATGGTTATTAATATATTATAAGTTCTAGTATATTAATGATAAGAATAATAAGATTATTTAATTAGTATTGATCAAGAATTAATCTAGGATTAATTAAGTGATCAAAAGAAGACTAATTAAATATATGGGTTGATTGTGTAAATCATCCATACTTGTATAGTGGGCTAATGCTCCATGGATAATCAAGTTGGGCTAAAACCCATAGGATGGTCCATGGATGCTCCATGGTGTATTTGTACCCATGGATCCAAGGAAATGGAAAGCCATGACAATTAAGAGTTTACCCTAATTGTGTAACTATATAAGCATCTTATTATTGAGGAAAAATCGGCCACTAGTAGTATTCAAGAAAGGGCTAGCCGATTTTGGTGAGTGTAGAATTCTCTCAAGTCATTCTAAGTGTTTTGATGATTGTGATTCCATTTGAGGTGTCACACTTGGGGCACTAAGCACTCAAGCTTCATGAAGACTTTCTACATCAAAGAGGTATGTATTCTATCTTGCTATAGTCATTGTTTTGTATGCTAGATTAGGATAATACCTTGGAAGTTCTTATTTGCATGTATAATAGAGAAAACGTAGATCCAAGGTATTTAGGGTTGCATGTACACTTAGGAAGTGTTAGAATGCTCAAAACCCAACAACACCAACCCCCAGAAAAAAACCCTAAGGAGATCTTGAGCGTTTTAGGAGAGAGATAAGGCCATTATTAACCTTTGAAGCATTGTTTAGCAAGGAAAATGAGGTTCTAGCCGAGAGGAAGCAAGGGAGGTGGACATTCTTCGAATTTGGAGCTCAGAGCATCACATTGGAGGTAATATTTTGGCTCCCTTTCTATTGTTATGATGATCATGGAGGTTTAGGGTTTCTTGGCCCCTTTATTGGCTAGATTTGATGTCCAATTCGTCCCTTTTTGTGATGAGGCTTGAAATGGGATCCATAGAGGTCCAGAGGAGCTTTATTCCTCAAGCTTTATGAAGATCCATGGGGGTTTTGACCATGGGCTATGATAATGGGGCTAAAACATCATATAGGAGCAAATAGATGTTGTTTGAGCATCAAGGTTTGGACTTTACGTGATTATCATGCTTGGGGAGGCCAGATCTATGATTGTATGGAACAGATATGACCTCATAAGTGGTTTTGAGTTTGTGCATGGCATGAACTCGCCGAGTCCGAAGAACAGACTCGCCGAGTAGTATGAAGGTTGCCCGTCATCACTCAGTGAGTGGACTTGTCGAGTTAAGGGAATGACTCGGTGAGTCAGGGAGAGTCAGGGGGACTGAGTTCAAGTTGGAACTCACCGAGTTGTTCTTGAGACTCGGCGAGTTGAGTCGTGGTGGCCCCGCGATTCATGCCAGGTGGAACTCGTCGAGTCACGGAAGTACTCGGCATGCCAAGAGAGGATCTAAAAGAGTCAGTGGACACGTGTAGACTCGCCGAGTCGCCCTTGTGAACTCGCCGAGTCGAGTCAAAGTTGACCGTTGACCTTGTTGATTTTTAGGGTTGAGTTCAGTTGTATTTATGGGAGTATTACTTTATGTGATTAGGCGGAGGCTAGATCACACTTCTTCCGAGTCAGATATTTACCGAGACACCGAGGTGAGTCTTCTCACTATACGTTACCTAGAGCGGTATGCTGTGTGGACTAGAGGGTCTTATATGCTATGTATGAGATTATGTGCTATGTGTTATGTGTATGTTGTATGATGTTATAGACCGAACCGAAGTGTCCAACGATATAGACCGGGCCGGAGGGCCCAACGAGTTATGACCGGACCAAAGGGTCCAACGAGCTACGAGATTGGAGGGTTCCACTGAGACACATCGATCGGAGGGTCGTATTATAGCCTCGAGTGGCATATGTGTTGTATGCAGTATTTTGGGGAACTCACTAAGCATTTATGCTTACAGTTGTTTTGTTATGTGTTTCTGGTACTATTGATGAGCGCGGGAAGGCGCCGACAAGATTCGTACACACACACGTACTGGAGTATTGTAGAGATTCTGGGGAGATACTTTGTGATAATAACATTTGATACAATGTGTTGACTTTATTTATGAATGAATGAATGTTTTAAAAATGAAAAATTATTTTCAAAATTTGCATTGTTACAAGTTGGTATCAGAGCCTTAGTTTGAGGGATTCGGATGCATCTTCGGGCGTATCTGAACTCAAACTGAGGATTTGAGAAATTTTTTGCTAATGAAGTAAAACTTTTGAAAAGAGTAAAAAGGGTTTTGAGACAAACAGAGCAGAGCCTTGTGTACGATCAGCCAGCGCCCGAACGGTGAATCCCCCAAAAGTACCCTTACATTATTTGTTATGATGTATATGTTATGTTATGCATGCTAGAATAGGCTAGGTATACATATTAGGACTAGAGTGGCCTGATTTATGATGCCTTAGCCTAGGAGATTTCTGCTACTGGGATGCTTGAGAGCGAGTAGATAACAGTTAGGAGCTCATGAGGGTAGAGTACTTGTAATCCAAGATCCAAGGAGGAGGACTTGGGGTGAATACTGATGCGATATGGTCAGTAGTATTAGGCCCGTACTACTGAAGACACCGGATCAGTGGGCATTCCAAGTAAGAATCTTTTGGACAATAGAGGACAAGTAGGGTTGTGTCATCGAGTATGTGCATACTCGATCGAGTCTTTGATAAATTTTGTTATATTTCAGAGGCATCATAGTTGGGACTCGACACACACCTGAGAGTAGTGGTGTCAGCGACGAGGAGATCCGTCGATTGATTAATGAGGAGGTGGCTGCTGCCATCCGGGCTGAGATTCCCGAGTTGTTTGGGGACATCAAGACCATGCTGATTGAGACCTTTGATGAGCGGTACGTCGTGCTGACTGAGTCTGCTGCAGCTGCGACTAATGCTGCTGTTGCTGCTACCTGACCTCAGGGAGGTGACTCGTTGTTGTTCCGGGAGTTCAGCAACACGAAGACACCAGAGTTCGATGGGACGCAGGACCTGATTTCCGCTATCAGGTGGATCTCCGACATCGAGGGGTGTTTCTATACGTGTTCTTGTCCAGAGCACTTGCGGGTACGGTTCGCTTTAAACCAGCTCCGTCTGGGACCGAAGGATTGGTGGAAGTTCGTGACGACGAACTTCACTTTGGCTGAGATTTTCAAGGTAACCTGGGAGAGGTTCACCACTATGTTCAGAGATGAGTATGTTCCCCCGGTGGAGAGGGAACGGTTGATCCAGGAGTTCTTGACCCTCAAGCAGGGTATCGTTTCTGTGACAGTGGTCACCAGGAAGTTTCATGAGAGGGTGATGTTTTGCGCTGAGCAGGTGTCTTCTGAGCAAGCTTGCATGAGGGTGATATTCAGGAGTTCGTGGCGAACTTGACATACCGAACATTTGTTGAGCTTCAGGCAAATGCCCGGAAGAGGGAGATAGAGTTGAAGACTCAGGCCAGGGAGGAGGCCGAGTCACAGAGGGTGGATAGGCGACCGGCTCAGTCCCAGCCGGCAGCCAAGTGGGCTAGACCCGCTGATTCGAGATTTGGGGGTGCGAAGGGCCGCACTTGTGGGAAGTGCCGTAAGAGCCACAAGGGGTCATGCAGGGCAGGGGTGTGCTTCAAGTGCGGGAAGGAGGGGCATATCGCGAGGGATTGCCCCATGGGATTTTCGGTTTGCTTCCATTGCAACCAGACCGGCCATCGGAAGGCCGAGTGCCCGCAGCTTCTTCAGGGATCTGCGCCTGCTGCTAGGACTACTGAGGTTCGGCCAGTGAAGGTCGAGGCCCCGAAGGCTCATGGGAGAGCATTTCTGTAGTGACATATGAACATGGTTTAGCATGCGGAATTAAAGCTTGCACAATTGAACATGGTGATTTGGGTGTTTAAGAGATATATTGAATGTATATGGTGTTACAAAAAGGATCTAGATCTAGACTACATAATTAACACACAACTTACACACTCACTTTTACATCTCTCAAGCACACCTCTACAAGTGGTATGAACCCACTATTTATAGAGGTGTTTACATGTCTCTCTCTCACTCTAACTAACAAATGGGTCTAAAGGCTAAAGCACCACATGCAAGTGGGTTTTACAAAAGTCAAACATTTACAAAGTCATGAATGAATAACTTTGCACCCTAACATTCTCCCCCTCAAAGTTAGGAATGAATGACCCACTTCAAATCTTCCAAAATCAAGCACTACGCGGTTCGAGCCTCAAAGGTGACACATGTCGAAACGAACTTCAATCTTTAATTCTTCCATGACTCTTCAATTTGGGCTCTAGGATGTGAGACATTACAATCCGAACAACAACGAATGATTAAGAGTATTCCAAACTCCAAATAATCACCCAAAGTTGCGCATAAAAACACACCCCAAAAATATTCAATAATTCCAAACCCATTTCGAATATATCACTTCGAAACTTCCAATTGCATCATCTCGTGGCTTCAAAACTTCAAGATCACTTCGGTCTTCAAATCCGCGTAATATGAAAAGTTCAAGTTCGAATTTCCATATAAAACTTCTCCCCCTTTTTATAATCGAAATTTGATTATAAAACTCCATGGAAAAAGAACGTACTTTATTTAGAATTTTTCATGTCAAAACTCCCCCTTAACATGTGGCATAAACTTTGTACTTCAATCCGGAAAATCCAAAAAATAATCAATTTTTATTGCCGTTCACGGATCGCCTTTGACAAAATTTCTCAAAAATGGGTAGAAATTGTCAATTTTGAAAATTCTGCAATGACCCGTTGCGCCAAAAACAGCTAAATATGCGAAACACACTCCCATTTGCAAAACTGGGTAAAATGTGTAAATTTGCACAAACTGCATGGACCAGATTTGAAAATTCTGCAATTTCATCAGTTTTTATTACCCATTTGCGAAGTTTGGGTATTTATTTCCAAAAATGCGAAACTCCAGGGACTATTTGAAAATTTCTGTTGTCTTCTCCAATTCGCATTCTACTATGAAATACTTCGCATCTTCATTCTTACACCCTTCGCATCCCTTCGCATTAATCACCTTCACATTTTAATCCATCTTAACTAAATGCGAAATTGATACTGAGATTCAAACGCGAACTCATGTTTGAAACCCAAATGCGAAATAAAATGCGAAACCCACTGATTTCAAATGCGAACCAAATTTTGATGCGAACTACCCAGATGCAATTGGTGATGCAACCGTTCATGCGAAACCAAATCATCAACATAGACTTCCAAATATCCTTCGCAATATCGATTTTCCAAGCCAAAAAATCACTGAATAAAATTTTTGTTTTACGTGCCTCGATCATTCCTACTCATTTGATCACTCGTTTACACTCAAAGTTTCGTTAAAATTCATCCTGTGTTCATCCACACCAAATTATCATCCATGCGAATCTCATTCATCTTCAATTATCACTTACAAATCAAAAAGCAAGGTATCTGTTCTCGGTTCGTTCCCATCGATTGTTCGTTAACAGTATCACAAATCCAATCAATTTCGAAATTAATCTACAAATTAAACCCGATTTCGATTTTCACAAGCCAAATATGATTCGTATCAACCAATTTCAACTATCAATTCACCAAATCAACCTATAGAAGTCGAGTTTGACTTTTTCTGTGATTGACTTTTCGAAGTCAAAGATCAAGAAACTCAAAATTGATGAATCAAACCACAAATTTCAGATCAAAACTTGTTCAACCAACTGTTCTTCAAATGTTCTTCACAAAAATTACAACGTTCTTGATCAATTTTGTCAAACTTAAAAATGAATTGTCGACTTTACAGTTTGAACTAAATCAATTTCTTAGTTGTATCTTGATCATCATCGATCTTTTGAGATTAAACTCAATATAACATATCGATTCACAAGCACATTTCAACAATCAAAACTCATCGATTGTTAAGAATGATGATAAGAAAACGAGACTCAAGAACTTGGAAACAAAATACGAGTTACGATCATACGAACCTACAACCATCTGAAGCACAAAAAAAAAATGACGCAAGTTGTGATCAACGAATTGAAGGAATCAAACTAATTTGAGTGAGGCTTTGGGCTTATATCAATTTATTATCAGATTAAAAGGAATTACATGGACTCAAAATTGTCTGTGAATAGTAATGGATTCGTTCTTTTGGATCATAAGCAAACAAAATATTGGGCTCTAAAATATATGATGAACAGTTAGATCAAGACTTGGATTCAAATTGTGTTTATCAAATTAAGGGCTAAATGTTGATTCAAAAGAACAATTACAAATTAAGAATCAAATCGAACAAAAGAATAGGATTGGATCTGGGGCTTGATCAATGAAAAAATTATTGGATCACAACAAATGGGTTTTTCAACAAAAATTTAGATCCAACGAGTCAAATGATCACAAATCAAAAATGTAACGTACGATTTCAATGAAATTACAAGAGATCATAGAGAGAGACTCACCAAAATTGATCAAATTGTGACAAAAATTGCCAAACCGAGAATTGTTCTTCAAAAGTCATGTTGATCGTGAAAACCAAGCTCTGATACCAATTGTAGTGACATATGAACATGGTTTGGCATGCGGAATTAAAGCTTGCACAATTGAACATGGTGATTTGGGTGTTTAAGAGATATATTGAATGTATATGGTGTTACAAAAAGGATCTAGATCTAGACTACATAATTAACACACACTTACACACTCACTTTTACATCTCTCAAGCACACCTCTACAAGTGGTATGAACCCACTATTTATAGAGGTGTTTACATGTCTCTCTCTCACTCTAACTAACAAATGGGTCTAAAGGCTAAAGCACCACATGCAAGTGGGCTTTACAAAAGTCAAACATTTACAAAGTCATGAATGAATAACTTTGCACCCTAACAATTTCAGTTGACCGTAGAGGAGGTCCGTGCGGCGCCCGATGTTGTGGCTGGTATGTATCCTCTTTTCATCTTTTGTTTGAGTTGAGTTTTATACTTATATGATGATATGCGTAGGTACTTTTCTTGTGAATTATGTGCCTGCTTTGGTATTATTTGACTCGGGTGCGAGTCGGTCGTTTGTTTCCGTAGTATTTACTCAACATATTAGTACCCGTCGAGTGGCGTTGGATCGACCTCTGTGAGTTTCCTTAGCTGATGAGCGAGCAGTGTATGCTTCGGATGTGATTCGAGGATGTGTCCTCGAGATCTTCGGTGTGGAGTTTCCGATAGATCTAGTCCCGATCGCGATGGGGGGACGTGTGTGTGATAATGGGTATGGATTGGTTGAGCCGCTATGGAGCTGTGATAGACTGCGAGCGTTAATTGGTGATGATTCGAGACCCTAGTAGGGGAGTTCTTACGGTGTACGGCGAGGGTACACGTACGGGATCAGCATTTTGCTCGGCCGCAAGGGCGAGGCAGAGTCTACAGCAGGGCTGTAGGGGATTTGAGGCATATGCGATGGATGCGAGGGTTGGTTCAGAGGGACCGAAGTCAGTGTATGAGGTCCCGATAGTGCGTGAGTTTCCGGATGTGTTTCTAGAGGAGTTGCTAGGTGTGCCTCCAAAGAGGCAGGTAGAGTTCGGTATTGATTTGGTTCCGGGAGCTGCACCTATCGCCAAGGCGCCTTATCGCCTTGCGCCTTCAGAGATGCAGGAGTTATCCTCGCAGCTTCAGGAGCTGCTCGGGAAAGGATTTATCAGGCCGAGCAGTTCGCCATGGGGGGCGGCCATTCTTTTTGTCAAGAAGAAGGACGGTTCACACCGGATGTGCACTGATTATCATGAGTTGAATAACTTAACGGTTAAGAACCGTTACCCATTGCCGAGGATCGATGATTTGTTCGATCCGTTGCAGGGAACATCTTGGTTCTCCAAGATAGATTTGAGGTCTGGGTATCATCAGGTGAGGGTGTGGGTGGAGGACGTCCCGAAGACAATATTCCGGACTCGTTATCGGCATTACGAGTTCGTGGTGATGCCTTTCGGACTCACCAACGCACCAGCGGTGTTCATGGATCCCATGAACAGGTTGTACAGACCAATGTTGGATCACTCGGTGATCGTGTTCATCGACGACATTTTGGTGTATTCGAGATCCAGAGAGCAGCATGAGGAGCATTTGAGGGAGATCCTCGGAGTTTTGAGATCGGAGAGGCTTTATGCCAAGTTCTCCAAATGTGAGTTTTGGCTACAAGAGGTCCGGTTTTTGGGGCATCACATTATCCAGAATGGGATATTGGTCGATCCGGTGAAGATTGAGCCGGTTATGAGGTGGGAGGTGCCGAGATCACCCACCGAGATCAGAAGTTTTTTGGGATTGGCCGGCTCTTATCGGAGATTTATTAAGGATTTCTCCAAGATTGTTGTGCCACTCACCAAGTTGACTTGGAAGGGTGTTGCGTTTTCTTGGGGTCCGGAGCAGCAGGCCTCGTTCGAGACACTTCGTAGGAAATTATGCGAAGCCCCGGTGTTAGCCTTCCGGAAGAGATGGAGGATTTTGTGGTATATTGTGACGCATCGATATCCGGATTGGGACCGGTGCTTATGGAGAGAGGGCATGTGATAGCATATGCATCGAGGCAGCTTAAGCCTCATGAGTCGAGATATCCCACTCACGATTTGGAGCTGGGAGCGGTAGTGTTCGCTCTCAAGATCTGGCGACACTATCTGTATGGGGTTCGGTGTACGATATACACGGACCACAAGAGCTTGAAGTATTTGATGGATCAACCCAACCTAAATATGCGACAGAAGAGGTGGTTGGACGTGGTCAAGGATTATGATTGTGAGATCCTATACCACTCGGGCAAGGCTAATGTTGTAGCCGATGCGTTGAGCCATAAGGAGGAGAGTGCCCCAATGCGAGATGTTTGTTTGAGATTGACGATGATGACCCCGGTATTGGATGCTATTTGTGGGGCCCATGTTGAGGTTGTGCAGCCCGAGAACCAGAAGAGAGAACGAGTTGTCGGGCTGGTATCGGATTTCGTTACCAATAGCCGGGGGCTTATGACATTTCAGGGTTGGATTTGGGTACCGTCCATGGGCGGAACGCGTACCATTTTGATGGAGGAGGCTCATCGATCGAAATTCTCGATCCATCCCGGGGCCACTAAGATGTTTCTGGACCTGAAAAAGGATTATTGGTGGCCCTGTATGAAGAGGGATGTCGCATGGTTTGTAGAGAGATGCTTGACCTGTCGCAGGGTTAAGGCCGAGCATCAGCGACCACATGGTAAGTTGCAGCCATTGGAGATTCCCGAATGGAAATGGGAACATATTACCATGGACTTCATCACCAAATTGCCAAGAACCGCGAGGGGTGTCGATGCAATTTGGGTGATTGTGGATAGGTTGACAAAGAGTGCTCACTTCCTAGCCATCAGTGAGAGCTCTTCCGCGGAGAAGTTGGCGGAGATGTACGTGAGAGAGGTGGTATCGCGTCATGGAGTGTCGATTTCGATTGTCTCAGATCGAGATGTACGTTTCACTTCCAGATTCTGGAAGAAGTTTCATGAGGAATTGGGTACGAAACTGCATTTTAGTACCGCATACCACCCACAGACCGACAGGGAGACTAAGCGGACGATTCAGACGCTCGAGGACATGCTCCGAGCATGTGTGTTGGATTTCGGTGGGAGTTGGGACACGTATTTGCCCTTGTCGGAGTTCTATTACAACAACAACCATCATTCGAGCATTGGCATGCCGCCCTTTAAGCTGTTGTATGGGAGGAGGTGTCGGACCCCTATTTGATGGGGAGAGGTAGGGCAGCATGTGATGGGTAGTACCAAGATTGTGCTTCAGACGATAGAGCAGATCCAACAGGTCAGGCAGAGGTTGTTGACCGCTCAGAGTCGTCAGAAGAGTTATGCGGACAGACGCCGATCCGAACTTGAGTTTCACATCGGTGACTTTGTGCTCCTGAAGGTCTCTCCTTAGAAAGGAGTGATCCGATTCAGGAAGAGGGGCAAGTTGAGGCCTCGATATATTGGTCCTTTCAGGGTGATCGCTAGGGTAGGCTGGGTAGCCTATCGTTTGGAGTTGCCAGCAGAGTTGGGTCAGATTCACAACACTTTCCATGTGTCGTAGTTGCGGAAGTGTATAGCCAACGAGTCGGCAGTGGTTCCACTAGAAGATATTCAGGTGGATGTGAGCCTGAATTATGCTGAGAGACTGGTGGCGATCAGGGATCGGAAGATCAAGGTTTTGAGGAACAAGGAAGTGCCTTTGGTGCAGGTGCAGTGGCAACATCGGAAGGGGTCAAAGTTGACTTGGGAACCGGAGCGTGAGATGCGGGAGCAGCATCCGGGGTTGTTTGCAGAATGAGACTTCGGGGGCGAAGTCTGATTCTAGTGGGGGAGAATTGTGACACGCGGATTCCTAGGTATGATATTTGTTCCTTCTTTTTTTGGGTTTTGTGGGGGAACTCGGCGAGTTGGTGTCTAGACTCGCCGAGTATGGTCGCGGATTTGCACGCGAGTTCACAGCTGGACTCGGCGAGTTCTCGAGTGGACTCGGCGAGTCCATGCAGTTTAATGAAACCCTAATTTCCATGGTTTGAGACCTATTTAAGGGCCTTATGGCCATCATTTGCGGCCAAAAACCCCCAAAGAGAAACCCTAAGGAGATCTTGAGCGTTTTGGGAGATAGAGAAGGCCATTGTTAACCTTTGAAGCATTGTTTGGCAAGGAAAAGGAGGTTCTAGCCAAGAGGAAGGAAGGGAAGTGGACATTCTTCGAATTTGGAGCTCAGAGCATCACATTGGAGGTAATATTTTGGCTCCCTGTCTATTGTTATGATGATCATGGAGGTTTAGGGTTTCTTGGCCCCTTTATTGGCTAGATTTGATGTCCAATTCGTCCCTTTTTGTGAACAGGCTTTGGAATGGGATCCATAGAGGTCCAGAGAAGCTTTATTCCTCAAGCTTTATGAAGATCCATGGGGGTTTTGATCATGGGTTATGATAATGGGGCTAAAACATCATATATGGGCAAATAGATGTTGTTTGAGCATCAAGGTTTGGACTTTACGTGATTACCATGCTTGGGGAGGCCAGATCTATCATTGTATGGAACAGATCTAACCTCAGAAGTAGTTTTGAGTTTGTGCATGGCATGAACTCGCCGAGTCCGAAGAAAAGACTCGGCGAGTAGTATGAAGGTTGCCCATAATCACTCAATGAGTGGGCTTGTCGAGTTGAGGGAATGACTCAGTGAGTCAGGGAGAGTCAGGGCGGCTGAGTTCAAGTTGGAACTCGCCGAGTTGTTCTTGAGACTCGGCGAGTTGAGTCGTGGTGGCCCCGTGATTCATTTCAGGTGGAACTCATTGAGTCATGGAAGTACTCAGCGTGCCAAGAGAGGATCTAAGAGAGTCATTGGACATGTGTAGACTCGCCGAGTCGCCCTAGTGCACTCGCCGAGTCGGGTCAAAGTTGACCATTGACCTTGTTGATTTTTAGGGTTGAGTTCAGTTGTATTTATGGGAGTATTACTTTATGTGATTAGGCGGAGGCTAGATCACACTTCTTCCGAGTCAGATATTTACCGAGACACCAAGGTGAGTCTTCTCACTATACGTTACCTAGAGCGGTATGCTGCATGGACCAGAGGGTCTTATATGCTATGTATGAGATTATGTGCTATGTGTTATGTGTATGTTGTATGATGTTATAGACCGGACCGAAGTGTCCAACGATATAGACCGGGCCGGAGGGCCCAACGAGTTATGACCGGACCAAAGGGTCCAACGAGCTACGGGATTGGAGGGTTCCACTGAGACACATCGATCGGAGGGTCGTATTATAGCCTCGAGTGGCGTATGTGTTGTATGCGGTATTTTGGAGAACTCACTAAGCATTTATGCTTACAGTTGTTGTGTTATCTTTTTCAGGTACTGTAACAACCCGAAATTCGTATCATTGCTTGTAACCCTTTTCGTAACTCATTTCGATAATCCAATCGCCGTTTCCAATTTCGTTTCTGATTTCGTCATTTAATTAAGTCATTAATTTGTATTTGATATTATGACTTAATGGGTGTCCTAATACCTTTAGAACTCATTCTAGCACCCCATATTAGTAATCGGGAGATTTCTAGAATCAACCATATCGGGTTACAGCAACTTGATCGGGTGCGACCAAAAGCCCCGTCTAACGCCGGTATCGGGTAGAATTCCACCGTGTCTAAATCCCTAACACTACTTAAAGTGACCTAAGCTTCCATTTGAAGCTTTTGGCTCTCGCTCACTACTCTCTCTCAAACCTCTCTCCTCAACCAAAGAATCAACGTCCAAAACATTGAATTAAGGCTCCAAATCTTTGAGGTAACATCCCTAACTTCTAGTTCAACCTCTTGTTGGATAAGGTGTCTAAGTCCATAACTATTTCGGGCTTGTACTTGACCCGACCCGGCATGGTCCATTTGGGTTGCATGGCACCATGCAATTGGATAGACTAAATGAGAGAAATAACACTTGGAGATTATTAATATATTATAAGTTCTAATATATTAATAATATTATTTAATTAGTTGGTCAAAGAATTAATTTGGAATTAATTAAGTGATCAAAGGATAACTAATTAAATATATGGGTTGATTATGTAAATCATCCATATCTTGTATAGTGGGCTAAGAGGCTCCATGGATTATCAAGTTGGGTTCTACCCATAGGATGCTCCATGGGAGTTACAAACCCATGGGTCATGGAAATGAAGAGTCATGACACATTAGGGTTTACATGGTGTAACCCTAGATGTGCCAACACTATATAAGAGTCCCATTCTCCACAAAATTGGACACACAAGTTGAACACTAAGAAACTAGAGGGCTTGGCCGATTTTGAGAAGTGTGTGTTATCTCAAGAGTCTTTCAAGAGCATTTGGTGTTGTGTGAAGCATTTGAGGCATCACACTTGGGGTGCTAGGCTCACAAGGTTTCAAGGAACTCAAGCAACAACAAGCTAAGTTATTCTATCTATGATTCAAGTTAAAATTGTTCCCCATGTATGCTAGATAGGAATATAACCTTGGAATTCAACTTTGCATGATAATTAGACAAACATAGATCCAAGGTTATTAGGGTTGCATGTACACTTAGGAAGTGTTAGAATGCTCAAAACCCATCAGTGGTATCAGAGCCTAGGCTTGTTTGTTTGTTATTTGTGCTTAAAAGTTGAAGAAAGTCGGAAATTCTGCTGTCTGACTGATGGACTCGGCGAGTCCATGGGGAGGACTCGTCGAGTTCATGTGTATCTTCAACCTACTCGGCGAGTAGGTTTATGCACTCGGCGAGTAGGGTCGACAGAGTGCAGAATTTCGACTTGAGTTGCTGGAAATGGATTAGAATCATTACCCTAAAATGTTTTGGTACTTGAAAACTTGTTTTAGAAGGTGTAATGTCTTTTCTAACTCATTTACAACAACTAGTTATCAAAATTACAAAGATTAAATGTGATTTTGATTCTTGAAAGTGTTCATATTCATATTCTTGTTCTTATGATGTTTAGATGATCATAGGAAATATTTGTAACCTATGTGGTAGATTAATTCATGATCATAATGTGTTTTAATGGAGTCCATAACTTGTCCTCAAGTTATGGAAAACCAAAAGTCTCTTGGATTAAAAACCATTAAAAAGAACACAAGAGTTAGGAAAAATGAAAAGTCCTCATTTTATTACTCTATTAAACTCATAAGTTACAAGAAATGAAAAGTTTTGAAAGTTTACAAAACTTGCCCTCAAGTTTTGGAACAAGTAAAGTTAAGTTAAAACTTTAGTTCCAACCCCTAGAATTTTAAAAGTTAAAATTCAACCCTTATACTTATATTATTATGATTTAATAATTATATATATATATATATATATATATATGTATAAGAACAAAGTCGTCTTACCGCTAGTACACCTCATTCACGAAGCCGGTCTATAAGGTGGGTATAAGGTTGTTGCCTATAAAATGGTGACTTAATGGGTGTCCACTCTCACCCACCGCTTGCTTGATCGGTGGAGGGTCGTTAGCCGAACGGGTAAGACAAGGACTTATTAATTCTCATTCAAAGTATGATGAATATTATAAAGTAACTAAATGTTTTATTAAATTCCCAATCTTAGTTACTTTAGGAAAAATGTGAATAAGGTGCTATTCCATGAAATTACACTTTACACTTTGATTAAGTCGTTGGTGGAGCGTGTGTGGTTAACCGGCACACTAACTTGGACTTAACAAGGTAGGTAAAGGGTGACTTAGGGTTTATTATAGTATCGATGGAGCGTGTGTGGTTAACCGGCACATCGATTGAGTGATAAACTTTAAGGGTACCAAGTGATTTGCATGGTTACTTCACACCTCGTTTTGTGATCCTCGGTATCCCAGTCACAAAACTTGGAGGGCACACTCGAGATTGAAACATGCCTTTGAAAAGTTCATCGAATCTCAAAGAGTCTAGGAATTTCTAAGAACCATTCAAAAACCTAATACTAAAATATTGCGGTTTTCGTGGTGGAAATTGGTGAATCGTCATTCACCTACCTTTCAAATATGATATAGCTTAGATTACGGCATACCTCTTCTAAGTTATATTATATTGTGATTGGATCCTAGCCTTAATATTACATTTGGGTGTTTTATTAAGGACTCTCTTATATCTAAACTAATCTTGTCCTCCTTCCTTCAGATGTCTTTCAACAATGCTTCTGGCTCTAATCCTAATGGCTCCTTTACCCTTATGAACTTGTGTGGGAAAGTCACCTTTGATGGATCCAACTTCAATGAGTGGATCAGAAACATCAAGATGATTACCCGCTACGAGGACAAAGAATATGTCCTCGACAAGGAGCTTAAGGAGATTGATGAGTCCACTGCAACTCCTCAGGAGATCGCTGAATTTCGGGCACATGAAAGGGATGCTACGAAAGTGGCTTGCATCATGACGGCCACGATGACAGCGGAACTCCAAAAGTCTTATGGGGATTTCTACCCTTATGACATGCACCAAGATTTGATGGAAAGATACCATCAAAGTGCAAGACAAGAGAGGTATGAAATCATCTGCTCCATGATAACAACCATGATGAAGGACGGGGAATCCGTCACGAGCCACATGCAGAAAATGCAAAGTTATGTGGATCGTTTGCTGAAGCTTAATGTGAACTTCCCGGAGGATCTTGCAATAGATATTATTTTGCATTCCTTACCATCGTGCTATGATCAATTCCGCATGACATATCACATGAACAAGGAAGAAGTCACCCTCAGCAAACTTCAGGGACTTCTCAAGACCGCAGAATTAGGTCTTAAGGGGAAGTCGGTTGCTATCACTCCTACTCAAAACTCTACTCCGGTTTTGGCAATCGGGAAAAGTCGAGGGAGGAAGAGAAAGAGATCTTCAAAGGGTACCAAGGCTCGGACCCTTGATGGCTCTTCTTCAAGTGGAACCAAGAAAGGTTTCATTACTCCTTCTTCTGACCCAAAAGAGGCTGAATGCTTCTATTTCCATGAAAAAGCTCATTGGAAGCGGAACTGCCCAAAATACCAGCAAGATGTGAAGGATGGGAAAGTTAAACCCAACCATGCAGGTATTTACACTATCATTTCTAATAACTCACCCCATTCTAATTCTTGGGTCCTTGATACCGGGTGTGGTATTCACATTTGTTGTGACTTGCAGGGACTAAGAAGAAGTGAGGATGTGGAGCAAGGAAGGATAAACTTGATCATGGGGAATAGGAAAGCTATACCTGTTACCAAGATTGGAGTTTATACTTTATCGCTAAGTAGTGGGTTTAGTTTAGATCTGAATAAGTGTTGTTATTCGCCAGGAATGGCAAGAAATATTATTTCCTTTCATGCTTTGTACAAACAAGGGTTTACCTTTTCATTTAATAATGAAGTTGGTTCTATTGATGCTTTCTTTAATAATGTTCTTTATTTTAAAGCATTACCTTGTGATGGAGTGTATGAAGCTGTATCTGTTGTAGATAACTTAGGAAATAATGTTTTGTGTATTGATTCTACTAATAATAACTTGGATAAAGCATCATTATGGCATTGTCGTCTTGGACATATAAGCAAGAAGCGCATAGGCCAACTCCAAAAGGATGGAGTCTTGGAGTCTTTGACCTAAAGTCAGATGATAGTTGCGAATCATGCTTACTTGGAAAAATGACAAAGTCACCCTTCACAGGTTCGTGTGAGAGGGGTGAAGGTTTGTTGGACCTTATACACACGGATGTGTGTGGACCATTCAAACATGCCACAAGGGATGCTAATCGTTATTATTTGACTTTTACTGATGATTATAGTAGATATGGATATGTCTACTTGATCAAGCATAAGTCAGAGACTTTCGAGAGGTTTAAGGAATTTAAACAGGAAGTCGAGAATCAATTGGGCAGGAACATTAAGATGCTTCGATCCGATCGTGGTGGTGAGTATCTTAGTTCAGAGTTCCTCGACTATCTAAGGGAATGTGGGATAGTCTCACAATTGACACCTCCCAGGACACCACAGTTGAATGGTGTGGCTGAGAGGCGTAATCGAACCTTGCTAGATATGGTTCGTTCCATGATGAGTCGAGCTACGCTACCAATCTCATTCTGGGGGTATGCCTTAGAGACTGCCGCCCATATTCTTAATCTAGTCCCTACAAAGAAAGTTGCCAAAACTCCTCACGAGATGTGGACTGGTAAAGTACCTAAACTAGACCACATCAAGATTTGGGGTTGCGAGGCTTTCGTGAGACGCGAGACTCATGATAAGCTTGAACCTCAAAGCGAGAGGTGTATTTTCATCGGTTACCCACAGCGATCCTTTGGTTACCTCTTCTACAGACCTAGTGACAATGTGGTCTTTGTAGCAAGAAGAGGAGTATTTCGAGAGAGAGAGAGAGAGAATTTATAAGCCAAGGAGACAGTGGGAGGCAAATTGATCTTGAAGAAATTCAAGAATCAAGCGGTGAAGGAACTTCAAACTCTAGCCCTCAACTTGAGGAGGAAACTCCTGTTGAGCCAATTGACAAATCTGTACCTCTGAGACGTTCTACGAGAGTTAGGAGTGCACCTGAGCATTACTATGGATTCCATATTACTGCAGAAGGTGAGACACTTATTAGTGATGAAACACTAGTAAGTCAAGATGACCCTAACAACTACGAGGAAGCCATGGCAGGCCCCGAGTCTGCTAAATGGAAAGAGGCTATGGATAGCGAGATACAATCCATGTATGACAATCAAGTTTGGAACTTGGTTGAAAATGTACCAGGTCGTAAGACAGTAGGGTGCAAATGGGTCTTCAAGAAGAAGACCGACATGGATGGTAAAGTACACACTTATAAGGCTAGACTGGTTGCAAAGGGCTTCTCTCAAATTCCTGGAGTGGATTATGATGAGACCTTTTCTCCGGTAGCCAAGATTAAGTCTATTCGGGTTCTGTTAGCCATAGCTGCATTTCATGACTATGAAATATGGCAGATGGATGTCAAAACCGCTTTCCTTAATGGAAAGTAGGCTGAAGATGTTTACATGAGTAAGCCAGAGGGTTTTGTCAGCAACGAGTACCCTAATAGAGTGTGTAAGCTTGAGAAATCCATTTATGGATTGAAGCAAGCACCTCGCAGATGGAATCTTTGCTTTGATGAAAAGGTCAAGGAATTTGGCTTTTCTAGGAGTGAAGATGAATCTTGTGTGTATGTCAAGGCTAGTGGGAGTATAGTTAGCTTTTTGGTATTGTATGTGGATGACATACTACTCATAGGAAACGACATTCCAACCTTGCAGGAAGTAAAATCCTGGCTTG
Source organism: Lactuca sativa (assembly GCF_002870075.4). Classification (NCBI taxonomy): domain Eukaryota; kingdom Viridiplantae; phylum Streptophyta; class Magnoliopsida; order Asterales; family Asteraceae; genus Lactuca; species Lactuca sativa. Next base: position 198,917,616 of record NC_056625.2, read on the forward strand.
GGAAGTGTTTCGCTATGAAGGACCTTGGTGAAGCTGCCTATATTCTAGGGATAAGAATCTTGAGAGATCGGAGTAAAAGAATAATTGGACTTAGTCAGAGTACCTACTTGGATAAGGTGCTGAAGAGATTCAGCATGCAGGATTCCAAGAAAGGAGAGTTACCCATCCAGAGTAACACCAGATTGAGTAAGACACAAAGCCCTAGCACTGAGGCTGAGATAGCAGAAATGAGTCGAACACCTTACGCTTCGGCTGTAGGATCGATCATGTATGCTATGACGTGTACTCGACCCGATGTAGCTTTTGCCTTGAGCATGGTTAGCAGGTATCAGGCGAACCCTGGCAAGGCACACTGGACTGCGGTAAAGAATATCCTCAAGTACCTACGAAGGACTAAGGACTGGGTCCTTACCCTCGGTGGGAGTGATGACTTGAGAGTTGTTGGGTATAGTGATGCTAGCTTCCAGACTGATAGGGATAATTTCCGCTCTCAGTCGGGCTGGGTCTTTACCCTAAATGGAGGAGAAATTTCTTGGAAGAGTTCCAAGCAAGAGACAGTGGCAGATTCTACTTGTGAATCAGAGTATATTGCAGCTAGTGAAGCAGCAAAGGAGGTGATATGGCTGAAGAACTTCATTGGAGACCTTGGAGTTGTACCAGCTATTAAAGAGCCAATGGAAATTTTATGTGATAGTGAAAGTGCTGTTGCCTTAGCCAAGGAACCAAGGGATCATGGGAGATCCATACACATCGACAGAAAATACCATTTCATCAGACATCGGATCGAAGAAGGACTCCTCGTGGCAAAGAGGGTATCATCAGATAAGAACCCAGTAGATCCCCTCACGAAGGGACTGAGTAGGGTTAAGCATCTTCAGCATGCTCGGAGCATAGGGCTGAAGGATGATATAAGTTTTAGTAGTTAGATAACCTGGAAATTTGTAAAGTGTAATTGACATTTGATGATGAATAAAAGGTGTTTTATTTATGAGTAAAGTGTTGCTATCTCTTGTCAATCGTTTACTATATTTCTTTTGCATGTTTTGACTTCCAGAATAATTTTTGTTTGGTATAACATATTATTCAAACCTCCACAGTCGGTCATATGTTGGAAGTAGATATGAATCAAGACTGTCGTGTTTGGTTGTAGAGGTCTAAGGTGTTGGACAAGGCTACAACAATCATGGGTGCTCATAAGTTCTGAGCATTGGAAACAACCCACGCTCACTGGAATCACTTCATGGAATTTTATCTCGAGTGATCGTGAGACGGTAATATCATATAAGTCTTCAAACCTAGAGATATGATTTGTTACTTACAAGTTGGTTATGCATTGACTGTACGAAACCGCATTGGTAACTCGATGTTATAAAACGTACTTTTGTGTGTAATTCAATAAGTGGTAGAACAAACATATGAGTCGAAGTTTATCTGTTCCTTCTTGGATTAGAAGCTGGTATCTGGGCCCCTCGATGATTTTGTTTTGACCCATGTACCGGGCCCGGTCAGAACTAAGTTGATGTGTTCAATTAAGTTCTATGTCAAACAAATCGGAAATCGGGAAACAAATGTTGGACAATAAGCAAGACATGTTCCATGTATTTGTCCGGCTGATATCTAGAACAGAGGATTATATGATCACTTATCTTAAATGGCGTATCATTATCTTCTCAGTTCCGAGAGACCTTGAAAGAGCTATGATTGCCGGTCGGTTCCTGAAGTACTAGAGATATAGTTATTAGACTTATCCAAGTGGGAGACTGTTGGATAAGGTGTCTAAGTCCATAACTATTTCGGGCTTATACTTGACCCGACCCGGCATGGTCCATTTGGGTTGCATGGCACCATGCAATTGGATAGACTAAATGAGAGAAATAACACTTGGAGATTATTAATATATTATAAGTTCTAATATATTAATAATATTATTTAATTAGTTGGTCAAAGAATTAATTTGGAATTAATTAAGTGATCAAAGGATAACTAATTAAATATATGGGTTGATTATGTAAATCATCCATATCTTGTATAGTGGGCTAAGAGGCTCCATGGATTATCAAGTTGGGTTCTACCCATAGGATGCTCCATGGGAGTTACAAACCCATGGGTCATGGAAATGAAGAGTCATGACACATTAGGGTTTACATGGTGTAACCCTAGATGTGCCAACACTATATAAGAGTCCCATTCTCCACAAAATTGGACACACAAGTTGAACACTAAGAAACTAGAGGGCTTGGCCGATTTTGAGAAGTGTGTGTTATCTCAAGAGTCTTTCAAGAGCATTTGGTGTTGTGTGAAGCATTTGAGGCATCACACTTGGGGTGCTAGGCTCACAAGGTTTCAAGGAACTCAAGCAACAACAAGGTAAGTTATTCTATCTATGATTCAAGTTAAAATTGTTCCCCTTGTATGCTAGATAGGAATATAACCTTGGAATTCAACTTTGAATGATAATTAGACAAACATAGATCCAAGGTTATTAGGGTTTCATGTACACTTAGGAAGTGTTAGAATGCTCAAAACCCATCACCTCTTAGGCCGTCAAATTTGTGTTTAAACTTTAATTTTCGACCTCAAACATGTGTTTACGGCCAACGAGCATGCTTGGGCCATAAACACTTAATAATTGGGCTTTTGAGCAATTTAACCCCTCCAAACCAACTTTGGGACTTATATACGACTATATGGCTTACCAATTTGAACTTAGAACACCCTAAACATGAAATTTGAGGAGTAAACTTGAGTTTACTGCCCAAGCACTTTCTTGGGCCGTAAACACCTCATACATGGAGAGTAAACTGATTTCCATGTGTTAAAAAGCCATACAATCACACCATTAGCCTTGGAATAAATCCTAGAACCAACTAAAAATTTTTTGTGGACCTTAAACATGTCAAACACCCTCCAAATGAGAGTTTACGGCCATGACACCCCAAGGACAAGTTCTAGGGTCGTAAACTCCTCTTTATGTGTCAAATGATGCCCAAAACTCATACCAAGGCTTGGAAAAATAGTTTGAATCACATTTGGTTGTCCTAGCCTCATAAAATAAATTAAGATTTGAGCTTGGGGGGAGTTTACGGCCGTAAACTCCATGTTTACTGTCGTGAACTCCCATAAATGGTATTTTAGCAAGTTCAATCCACTCCAAGGCCTTAGATAAATCCATTCCAACATATCCCATGAGTATTCAAGCCATTTAGCACCATAAAACACCCAAACATGAGTTCACGGCCGTGAACTAATGTGTGTATGGTGTATGAGGCTGAAAACTCCATAAGGAGTTTACTCTTGAGGAGTAAACTCAATTCCCAAGTCCCACACATCCGTATACGTCACCCGGGTCACTCCAAACACTTGTTTTGAAGTGTTTTCGCTCATTGGAGTGTAATATCATATCTAATTAGTGGTTTAAAATCTAATTAGATACATTTGGATATTATTTCATATTACATAGGAACCTCACGCGTTAACAAGCCCCAAACCAACGCTTAGCATCCGAAACGTCGCGTTTTCTCGTCTTGTGAGTTCATACCCCTACCCTTTTTCACTGTTTTCACTGTTTTCAGGGGGAATACAAGCAAAGTACAAGGGATTACTTGTACTCAAAACTTGTTTTTCATGTGTGTGTTTCATATCTCATATGCTTTTAACACTGATTGTTATAATTGATAACCGTTTGAACATGCAGAACACATAAACATATATTTGTGAAATGGGTTATAAACTGTTATGTTTTATATATTTCACAAATGGTTTTCCACATTTTATCAGTTAAAAGCATGACATTAAAACCTTTGAACATAAAACTTTGTACACTGTTTTTCCTCGGTAACACTCTACAGAGATATGCGAGTGGAGGATTATCACATTATTACTAGTAAATTTGTTAATCCTATATAATTGGAGACACGTCCTCGGTGAACACTCCATAGATATACGCGAGTGGAGGACCGAACCCATAACCAGAATCTCTTAGATAGGGAGCGTGACTTGAGTGTATAGATCTATACGGGGCTGACTACCCCACACCTGGCTGCTAGCTACAGCCGAACCGAAATGGTTAAAGGGTGACGAAAGTCATAAGGTGATGTGGACTACTTATTGCCATATTTAGTCTATCGTATGGTTATGGAACTCGCAATTAGGATAACAGAGATTTACTTAATAGTAATAATGAATAAAAGTAATTAATTTACTTTATAAATATTAGTTTTATATACGTGTTAAAACTAATACATTTCACAAGGATAACCAGATTTTCATTATACATCTTTCACATTTGGTAACCAACATTCAGGGGAATATGGGATTTTCCTGGGAAACATTTGTACATAAGCAAAAAAGTGTAACAAACCAGATAACTTTACATTTCATAAGGGTAAACATGTTTTCATTGTACAACTTTACATTACATTTTGGGATTTGATAACCAACTTTTAAGAAAATATTGGATGTTCTTGGTAACATTTTCAGAAACGGAAAGGAAACTTGTACATTTTCACAAAACAAAACCACTTATGAACTCACCAACATTATGCTGATTTTCAAACCGCTTGTATTCTCAGGTCCGCATTAGACAGGTACCCGATGATCCTTTTGTTCGAAGACGGAGTGCGCAGAAGACTCGTTTCATTTTATTCATATATACTATGTATCACTTGTACAAATTTACTTTGAAACAAATGTAAACTTTTCTATATGTAATGTAATGGTTGTTTACTTTACTTACTATGTGCATTGGATTTGATACTCAACGTGGAGTCAACCCCGGAAATGTTTCCGCCTTCGGTTATTGGGGTGTGATATATTGGTATCAGAGCCCTTGTTTATAGTGAATAAAGTATACCAAACCTTAAATAGTATACAACTATAAACACTAAAGGGCTTAAGTTCTCTGAACTAAAAGTATCCTTCAAAATATAAGTATTTTCAAAAGTATACAAGTATACCGAACCGTCGAGATCCGTAACTACAAATAGAACAAAACAAAAGTAAATGGGTGTTGTATACTGCGGTTAAACCTGGGCAATTATGTAGTCGTGTCTAGGATCAATATAGCCTGGCCAACTATATTCATTCGAGACACGGCCAACATGTGCTTGGGAGTGACTATGGTATGTGGTATGCCTAAAACTTACCCTAATACCACAAACATCGAGCCAGTGTCGTAAGTGAATCATGAAATACTATGGGAGTATTTCTCGAGCCAATCCTTTGTAGAATTCCTCGTTCATCCATTGTTCCTTGATCATTCCTTTAGCGATAATTTATCTGCTTCGATAACTCTTTCCTACTTTATCGCTTATTCGGAATATATATATACATATATATATATATATATATATATATATATATATATATATATATATATATATCTTTCATATCTCTTGATTCGATTCAGAGGACTTACCATCCTCTCTCTTTCTTGATCTTACTAGATCAGGATGCCCCCCAAAAAGAGATCCAACTCCAAGACCAACAACCCTCCGCCACCACTTCCTTTCCAAATTGACCCTATAGTATTCCAGACAGCTGTTACTGCCGCGGTGGCAGCGGCTATGTCACAGTTAAACACCGGTGGTTCTGGTGGTTTGGGAGGTGGTACTCAAACTCAGAACCAAGAAAGCAATCAGGGACACCGAAAGGAGGGTTCCTATAAGGATTTCATGAATGCAAAGCCTACATCCTTCGATGGCACTGGAGGTGTCATTTCCCTATCCCGATGGTTCGAGAAAATCAAATCCATCTTTGAAATCCATGCATGTGCGGAATCTGATAAAGTCAAGTTCGTAGCCTGTACCTTCATTGATAAAGCCTTGACTTGGTGGAATGGTCGAGTCAAATCCCTGACCCTACCCGTAGCCAATGCCATGGGCTGGGAAGCCATGAAAGAACTCCTGATAGCCGAGTACTGTCCCCGTGGTGAAATGCAGAAACTAGAGCATGAGCTCTGGAACCTGAAGATGAAAGGTTTCGATATTGCTGCGTACACTTCTAGATTCGATGATCTTGCACTCCTCTGCCCGGGATTGGTTACTCCTGAAAGTAAAAAGATAGAAAGGTTCATCTGGGGACTAACCCAGCCAACAAAGGGAAATGTCTTAGCTGCACGTCCGGATACTTATGACAACGCCAAGAGTTTAGCCCAAACCCTAATTGATCACAGTGATGATGTCGAGGAAACCACGACCACTCCTGAGCCGACCAAAAGGAGTGGTGAGAAAAGGAAGTTCTGGAAGAAAAAGAAGGGTCAATCTTCTCAAGGGTCCTCAAAGAAACAACAGACTGTAGCGGTCCATACTGCTACTACCCCCGTTGCTTCTGCTTCTGTTGTGGGATCCACAGCTCCAGCTCCTACTAGCAGATATGCTGGTTATCCTCCCTTATGTGACAAGTGCAAATACCACCATAACCCCGACCCCTGTCGCGAGCTATCATGCACCAATTGTGGTAAGAAGGGGTACACAGTTCGATTCTGCAAGGCACCGGCCCAATCGGCATATCAATCATCTGGAGCAGGCGTTATTCAAGCCTGTTATAATTGCGGAGAAGTCGGGAATTTTAAAAGGAACTGCCCCAAGAAGTCTATAGCTAATAACACTGGAAGAATCCTAATCATGGGACAGGAGGAGGCAGTCGCTGATCCCACTGTTGTCTTGGGTACGTTCCTTCTCGACAACTCATATGCTAGCATTCTTTTCGATTCGGGTGCTGAAAGAAGCTTTGTTAGTCATACGTTCAAACATAACCTAAAACATAATCCCCAACCTTTAACTGAAACGTTTACCGTCGAGATGGCTAACGGTGAGAAAGAAAGCGCCAGCGAGCTGTTCGTAGGTTGTACCCTTACCCTGATTGTGATGGGTTTTGAGAATTCTAACACTTCCTAAGTGTACATGCAACCCTAATAACCTTGAATCTATGTTTTCTCTATATACATGCAAATTTCTTTTCAAGGTTATTTCCTAACTAGCATAGCATGGGGATTACATAAAACATAAAACCTAGTAGAAATACATACCTTGCTGTTGCTTGGATTCCTTCAAGACTTTGTGAGCCTAGCACCCCAAATGTTGTGCCTCAAATGCTTCACACAACACCACAAAACTTGGAATAACTTGAGAGAATACTACTAGCACTCAAAATCGGTTATGCCCTCTCTAGTAACACTAGGTCACCATTTTGTTAGCCAAAGGGTCCCTTTTATAGTGTTGTCACAATTAGGGTTTCATGATGAAGACCCATAATTGTCATGACTCTTCATTTCTCATGACCCATGGGTTTGTAACTCCCATGGACTATCCATGGAGATCTAAATGGTTATATCCATAACCCATAAACCATGGATCATTAATCCACCATAAAAGAATTGATGATTGTCATAATCAACCCTTATATATTTAATTAGTCTCACTTTGATCACTAAATTAATACTAGATTAACACTTGATCAAATACTAACTAAATAATACTATTATTAATATATTAGAACTTATAATATATTAATAATCATAATTGCCTTATTCTCTCATTTAGTCTATCCAAGTATTGCAATGCTATGCAACCCAAATGGACCATGCCGGGTCGGGTCAAGTACATACCAAATAAAGTTATGGACTTAGACACTATATCCAACAGTCTTCCACTTGGATAAGTCTAATAACTATATTTGCAAATATGACTTCAAGATCCGACTAGCAATCATAGCTCTTTCAAAGTCTCTCGGAACTGAGATGTTCATGGTACGCCATTTAAGATAAGTGATCATATAATCCTCTGCTCTCATGATATCAGTCAGACAAACACATAGAACATGGTCTTACTTATTATCCAGCATTTGTTTCTCGATCTCCGATTTGTTTCGACATAGAACTAAATTGAACACATCAATTAGGTTCTGACCGGGCCCGGTACCTAGGTCAAAACCAAATCATCAAGGGGCCCAGATATCGCTTCTATTTCTAGAAGGAACAGATAAACTTCGACTGATATGCTTGTACTAACTACTTGTTGAATTATACACAAAGGCACATTTTATAACATCGAGTTACCAATGCGTTTTCGTACAATCAATGAATAACCAAATCATAGTCAACAACTCATATCTCTAGGTTTGAAGATTTATATGATATTACCGTCTCACAATCACTCGAGATAAATTCCATGAAGTGATGCAAGTGAGCGTGGGTTGAATCCAATACTCAGCCCTTATGAGTACTCATGAATGTTGTACCAACCATTGCATTGCCTAAAGCACTTTAGACAAATCATACAAGCCAAATTCATGACAGTCTTAAATCAATACCTACTTCCAAAGTTTGACTGACTTTGGATTGTTTGAATAATTACATAATTATTCTGGAAGTAAAAGCATGCAAAATTTGAAACATAGTAAACAATCAACACATGATAGTAACACCTTACTCATAAATAAATAACAACTTTTATTTATCATCAAATGTCAATTACATTTTACAAGTTTCAGGAATCTAATTATTGAAACTAATATCATCCCTCATGTCACACCCCGCTAAAGCGGAAACGCAAGGTATGACAGTGATAACAGTTTCATTGCAAAAGATAAAGATACATTACCATAACAGTATTTAAAAGTTTACAACCCATAGCTTAAAAAGAAACAAAGTACAAGTTTTCCAAAACAACATTGTTCAAAATATAACTTCATAATAGCTTCAACACGATGCAGCATGCTCTATGATGGTGAATCTTTATATCCACTTACTAATTGTTTCCTGAAAAAGCATGTAAAACGAGCGTCAACTATGAAAATAGTTGGTGAGTTCACAAGTTTATAAAATCGAGCGTGAAATAAGGCTTTTCGTAAATACAAGTACATTGCTCTAATGATAAACAAAGTTGATTGCTATTAATGAATACAAGTTTATTGCTATAACAAGAAACGAGTTTGTATGTGTATGAGCAAACAATGAGTCTCAACCAAACCTATGACTGAAGCCCTATCGAGATCTATGCTTATCGTTCCATCGATGAATATGGTATCATGCACTCTAGCAACAGGGCGAGTGAGGAGTTGTCAATTCCTAATAGCGCTGTCCATAATGACCATTGGCTCAAAGAGTTAATGGTTAGAGATAAGGGAAGGGCCTTAGTATGATAAGTTCTCATGTTCCGTGTTGCATAGACATACATAAAGAAACATAGCAATACAATAGCAATCATGTTTGATAATAATCAATTTAAATACAACATGCAAACAATAGTTTTTCTGGACATGTTTTTCCACCCCAAAACATAAAAACTGAAAATAGGGGAGTGCGTGAATACTCATAATGTTTTGTGTAGGTACAAGTAGTGCCTCGGGATGCACCAACGTCTTACTACCGGGATCCTATGACATCAAACACACACTAGTGAGTTTCCATGTCGAAATCTAATGCTAATATACTAAACTCTACATATAGGGAAATGCCAATTTTTGTTTTAGTATTGGATTTTATATTAATTGGTTACACTTTTTCTGAAATAATGAAATTCTACAAGTCGTGCGATTAATTACAACTTTGGAATATTAATTTTCCAGATTTTGTAATATAAATTAAAGGTATTTCTACACATTTAAATGTGTTTTATATTCCTAAAAATGTAAAATATTATTAAACAGTTTCCAAAAATTGTCAAACCTTGTAGTTTCATTGTAAATAGAATAGAGGTTTTCTAGAAAATTTTCCTTGAATTTTTGGTATGGTTATCTATTTTTCAAAATTTTAAGTCTTTATAACAAAATAAATTCACGAAAAATAGCATTCAGAGGATAAAAATTCTCAAAATTTTTATTTAACTGTTATTACACAATACTAAGCTTGGAAAAATATAAAAATGGATTTCCAAGCTGTTTAATTATATTTTATGATTTTTCAGCATTTATTCCAATAAAAATTGACATAAATAGAAAACAGTTTCCAAAATTACCCAAACTTTTTATTTAACTGTTATTATACATAACTACGCTGGGAAAAATATAAAAGTTCAGTGGGTATTTCTATTTTTCCTTGTTTTATTCCTTTAAATAATCATTAATTGAAGAATAAATATTAAACAGTTGAAATAAATTACCAAAACTTTTTGTAACATCATTTACAGTGTAATTAATCTGGGAAAAATACCAAAAGTGGTTTTCATATTGTATAATCCGGTTTTGGGTATTTATGTGTATTTAAGTGTATTTAACTTTAGAAAATAGGAGAAAAATAGTTTACTGTAGAGAAAAATCATCAAAATTGTGATTTGACCTCCTACTTTACAACATGATGTTCTGGTAAATTTTCATGAATTTTGGATTATCAGAACTATTTTTCCTATTTTTAGGCTATTATAATAATCAAAAATTGGGAAAAATAGTAAGGCATGATGAAAAATTCTGAAATTATTTTTCGGAGTCACCCACCACAGGTAAGGGCTGTGAAAATTGTTAGATACAATTTTCAGACTTTCGAAAGTGGTTTTGTGATTTATTATACTCAAACAAAAAGAAAATCGGAAATCATACCAAAAAGCAACAAAAATTGATAAACCTTAGTGAGGGGTCATTGTTCACTGTAAGGGTAGTCCATGAATTTATTCCGGATGTATAGACCTCTGGAAGTATTTTATGTGATTTATGCCCTTGGTTTCTAGCAATAATTTGAATAAATCAAAGAAATAATAAAAGCTCTTGGTATTTTACAGGTTATCACATGCATGTGAGGGCTTTCAAAAGGAAAAATGTTCAAAATTTATTCAGAAGGGAAATAGGGGTATTGAACCCAAACAAGTTAAGAAATGTTGCATATAATGGTGCATGAGATGTAAATGTGGCTGAAGTTCATGAATTTGAGTAGCCCATTTAGTGAGGTTTTAAGACACGAAATTTCAGCCATCATTCACTGGATATGTTTAGTTTCAAAATTATTTTTCCCCATATTTATGGTTGGGTTTAAGGCCATTGATCACGCAAGGCAAAAATGGTGATCACAGAAAAAGAGCTGTTTGCGCAACTATTTTGTAAAAATTGCCAAAAATCTGATATTTAATATTTTACAGTGAGACCAGTTGGGTTTCAAAGTTAACTCGTAGAACTATCCAATACCAAAAGAATATCTGGATTTGGTTAAGTGATGACTGAGTTATGGCCGTTCAAAGCTGAACAAAGTAATCTGGCAGATTGCATGTTTGCTTTGAGTGCATTCTTAGGGCATTTTGACAAGAACAACATGCATGCTTCTGTTAAGGTCCGATTTCTAGCACATGAATGGAGTGAATGAGCATCCAAGATGTACTAGAAATGGTTTAAATGATTTTGGTCATACAAGAACACAAAAGAATGGAGAAGAAGATGTAATACTCGGTTTTAAAGTCACATGAACACATGTGCATCTTTTTCACTCCTTGCATGGGTTTGATCCCGGATTTTCACCATCTCAAACACACGCGTTGTGTTATGGTGAGAATCTACAAACCACAAGGGAAAAAGTAAGGATTTCTAGCCATGGAAGGGCATAGAATCCGAAGAGTAGAGAAAACCATGAAGAAGAGGAAGTAAAATCATGAAACTATGAGGGAGGATTGTGTTGTTTACCTTGGTTTTGATCTTGAGAGAAGCAAGAACACTTCAAGGCCTCCTTAATCTCAAAATTATGGCAGAGAATGGAGGATTTTCGTGAGTTAGAGAGAGAGAGGAAGAGAGTTTGTGTGTTAGGAGGGTGGAGTATGAGAGAGAGTGAAGAGAGAAGTGGAAGAGTGAAGGTTTAAGTTTAATGATTGAGTTTTGGGAAGAGAGAGGACATGGGGAGGGGAGAGTGGACGAATTTTTGAGGCATTAAAGCCTCCTCTCTCCTAAATTCAAATATTATACAATTCCCTCCTTAATTTTGATAAAAACCCTAATTTTTATAAAAGTATTTATTAAGCAATTCTTTATTTATTTAAAAATCTTGTTTTTAACTAATAAATTATAAGTAATGCATGATAATTTAAATTTCTATTTCATTGGTATAATCCATAATTTGATTAATAAAAATTTGATATTAGGAAGTTTATAGCCAAATTTTATAAAGTTTTTAAGCTTTAAGGTTTATAAATTTGGATATTTGGCTCTTTAGGGTTTTTGGAATATTGTTTGATATTCACCATCACATTGAAGCATAATTAGAATAATTTAATTTATTTTTAGGGTTTTATACCCTTTTTCAATTGTAACAAAGTTTGAAGTTTCATTCTAATTATAGCATTGGCATTTCCTATTGTAGTTAAGCAACTTACTAGAATCGTAAGTGTCAAGTATATTAGTCCTAGATCTTAGTGGGATCCTAGTTTATACAAGATTTTGACCTAATTTATACTACTAGGCCATGGCATGTTGTGCATGAATGGTTTTTATAAAGATGCATGAGTCCGAGAATGACCTGAATTGACACTTGTCACAGTATCCCCCACTTAAAAAGAATTTCGTCCCGAAATTCATTCTATGTCATCGCTTGTCATCGCATGGGAAAAGTTGTGGATACTTTTCCTTCATGAAGTCCTCACACTCCCAGGTGTACGCCGGCCCGCGTTTTGAGTTCCATCAAACTTTCACAATCAGGATCTTAGTCTGTTTGAGTTGTTTTACCTCCCTGTCAAGGATTTCTATCGGTTCCTCAACGAAGTTCAGCTTATTATTGATCTTAATTTCCTCCAGGGGTACTATCAATGCTTCGTCGGCTTGACATTTCTTGAGATTGGAGACGTGGAATGTGTCATGAATGGCACTTAACTCTTGAGGCAATTGAAGTTTATACACCACCGGACCAATCCTTTCAATGATTTCAAAGGGTCCAACATATCTCGGGCTTAGTTTTCCTTTCTTACCAAAATGTACAAGCCCTTTCCAAGGCGACACTTTTAAAAGTACCTTGTCTCCTACTTGGAATTCTAATGGTTTTCGACGATTATCCGCATAGCTTTTCTAACGATCTTTGGCAGGTCTAAGCCTATCCTTGATGATAGCAATTTTGTCAGATGTTTCCTGGATAAGTTCGAGTCTAGTCAACTGTCTGTCTCCAATTTCTGTCCAGCATAAGGGCGAACGACACTTGCGCTCGTATAATGCTTCATATGGGGCACATTGGATACTCGTGTGATAACTGTTATTGTAGGAAAACTCAATTAGAGGAAAATGAGTATCCTAATTTCCTTTGAACTCAATGACACACGCTCGTAGCATGTCTTCCAATGTTTGAATTGTTCTCTCCATCTGCCCATCTGTCTGAGGGTGGTAAGCTGTGCTCAAATTTATCTTGGTTCCTAGTGCCTTCTGTAACATCCACCAAAATCATGATGTAAAATGACTATCTCTATCAGAAATGATAGATAGGGGTACACCATGCAAAGAAACAATTTTTTTGATGTAGATTTGGGCCAATTTTTCCATCTTGAAATCTTCCCGAATGGGGAGAAAATGAGCAGATTTTATTAGTCGATCCACTATGACCCAAATTGAGTCGTGACCTTCAGCAGTTCTAGGAAGTTTGGTAACGAAATCCATAGATATTTGCTCCCATTTCCATTGGGGAAGTTCAGGCTGTTGCAACAAGCCGAATGGTTTTTGATGTTCAGCTTTGACTATTGAACATGTCAAACACTTCCCAACATATAAGGCAATATCCTTTTTCATTCCAGGCCACCAATAGTACTCTTTAAGATCCTTGTACATCTTATCCGCTCCAGGGTGGATTGAGTATTTAGATGGATGAGACTCCTCTACTATTATGTCTCTCGGATTGTTAACCCTTGGAATCCAGACCTTGTCCTTAAAATAACGAACTCCATCAGGTTTGGTTTCAAATCTCTCTTCCAAACCATGTAAGGTCTCACCTGGAAGATTTTCCTTGAATAACGCTTTCTCCTGGGCATAAATGATTTGAGATTTCAAGCTTGTCTGAATTACCATTCCCAAAGCTCTCACACGGGAAGGTTTCACTATTTCTTTCCTACTAAGAGCGTCGGCTAATATGTTAGCCTTTCCTGGGTGATATCGTATCTCACAATCATAATCACTAAACAACTCTACCCATCTCCTCTGCCGCATGTTTAACATTTTCTGATCTAGGATATGCTGAAGGCTTTTGTGATCGGTATAAATGGTGCACTTGGTCCCGTACAAATAATGCCTCCATATCTTTAAGGCAAAAACTATTGCTCCTAGTTCTAGATCATGGGTGGTATAATTCTTCTCAGGCGGTTTGAGTTGTCTGGAAGCATACGCAATGACCTTATCTTTTTGCATTAACACACATCCTAATCCATGATGAGATGCATCTCAATACACCACAAAGTTCTCTGATCCTTCTGGTAAACCCAGAATTGGTGCATTGCACAGCTTGTTTTTCAGGATTTGAAACGCCTCTTCATGTTTCTCTTCCCAGAGAAATTTTCTGTCCTTTTGGGTCAAAGATGTTAATGGTTGGGCAATCCTAGAGAATTTCTCAATGAAGCGTCTGTAGTACCCAACTAATCCTAGGAACTGTCGTATTTATGTCGGGGTTTTGGGGGCCTCCCATTTCTTGATTGCCTCGATCTTAGCTGGATCTACATGAATTCCTCTTTCGCCGATCACATGACCAAGAAAATGTACTTCCCGAATCCAAAATTCACACTTAGTGAACTTGGCATACAATTTCTGCTCCTTCAACAGCTCCAACACTAGCTTCAGATGTCTATTGTGATCTTCTTTGGTTTGCGAGTAAACAAGTATGTCATCGATAAATACAATTACAAACTTGTCTAGGTATGGTCTACAGACCCTATTCATCAAATCCATGAAAATAGCGGGTGCGTTCGTTAGTCCAAAAGGCATGACTAAGAACTCATAATGTCCATAACGGGTTCTAAATGTTGTTTTGTGAATGTCCCCTTCGTGAATTCTTAGTTGATGATACCCTGACCGATGATCGAGTTTTGAGAAGTAGGAAACGCCCTACAACAGATCGAACAAGTCATCTATTCGAGGGAGGGGATATCGATTCTTGATTGTCAACTTGTTCAGTTCTCTATAATCAATGGACATTCGGAACGAACAATCTTTCTTTTTGACGAATAACACTGGGGCTCCCCAAGGTGAAGAACTTGGTCGAATAAACCCTTTGTCTAGAATCGTAAGTGTCAAGTATATTAGTCCTAGATCTTAGTTGGATCCTAGTTTATGCAAGATTTTGACCTAATTTATACTACTAGGCCATGGCATGTTGTGCATGAATGGTTTTTATAAAGATGCATGAGTCCGAGAATGACCTGAATTGACAGTTGTCTCACCTCAGCCCTATGTGCCTCGCATGCTGTAAATGCTTAACCCTACTCAGTCCCTTCGTGAGGGGATCTGTCGGGTTTTCATATGATGATACCCTCTTTGCCACGAGGAGTCCTTCTTCTATTCTATGTCTGATGAAATGGTATTTTCTATCAATGTGCCTAGATCTCCCGTGATCTCTTGGTTCCTTAGCCAAAGCAACCGCACTTTCACTGTCACAGAAAATTTCCATTGGCTCTTTTATAGCTGGTACAACTCCAAGGTCTCCGATGAAGTTCTTTAGCCATATCGCCTCTTTTGCTGCCTCGCTTGCTGCTATGTACTCTGATTCACAAGTTGAATCAGCAACTATCTCCTGCTTGGAACTTTTCCAAGTAATTGCTCCTACATTTAGGATAAAGACCCAGCCTGACTGAGAGCGGAACTTATCCCTATCAGTCTAAAAGCTAGCATCACTATATCCTTCCACTGTCAAGCCATCACTGCCTCCGAGGGTAAGGACCCAGTCCTTAGTCCTCCGCAGATACTTGAGAATGTTCTTTACCGCTGTCCAGTGTACCTTGCCAGGGTTCCCTTGATATCTACTGACCATGCTCAAAGCAAAGGCCACATCAGGGTGAGTACAAGTCATACCATACATGATCGAGCCCACAGCTGAAGCATATAGTATATGACTCATTTCTGCTATCTCAGCCTCTGTACTCGGACTCTGAGTCTTAGTTAGCTTGGCATTACTCTGGATAGGTAATTCTCCTTTCTTAGAATCTTGCATACTAAACCTCTTCAGTATGTTATCCACATAAGTACTCTGACTAAGTCCAATTAGTCTCTTACTCCTATCTCTTAATATCCTTATCCCTAGGATATAGGCAGCTTCCCCAAGGTCCTTCATAGCAAAACACTTCCCAAGCCAAGACTTAACCTCTTGGAAAGTTGGAATGTCGTTTCCTATGAGAAGTATGTCATCTACATACAACACCAAGAAGCTAACTATGCTCCCACTAGCCTTGACATATACACAAGACTCATCCTCACTCCTAGAAAATCCAAACTCTTTGACTTTTTCATCAAAGCAAAGATTCCATCTGCGAGATGCTTGTTTCAATCCATAAATGGATTTCTCAAGCTTACACACTCTATTAGGGTACTTTGGATCGACAAAACCCTCTGGCTGAGCCATGTAAACATCCTCAGCCAACTTCCCATTAAGGAAAGCGGTTTTGATATCCATTTTCCATATTTCATAATCATGAAATGCAACTATGGCTAACAACACCCTAATAGATTTAATCTTCGCTACTGGTGAGAAGATCTCATCATAGTCAACTCCCGGAGTCTGAGTAAAACCCTTCCAACCAGTCGTGCTTTGTAAGTGTGTACTTTCCCATCCATGTCGGTCTTCTTCTTGAAGATCCACTTGCACCCTACTGTCTTACGACCACGTACATTGTTAACCAAGTTCCAAACTTGATTGTCATACATGGACTGAATCTCGCTGTCCATAGCCTCCTTCCATTTCGCAGACTCAGGGACTGCTATGGCTTCCTTGTAATTATTAGGTTTATCCAAATCTATCAGTGTACTATCACTGATAAATGTATCACCTTCAGTGGTGATGTGATAACCATAATAAAATTCAGGAGTGTTCCTTACCCTAGTGGAACGTCTTGGAGTTACAGAATCATCTATCGGCTCAGAAGGAGTCTCCTCCTCAGGTTGGCTGATAGCATTTGAGGTTCCTTCACCACTTGACTCTTGAAGTTCTTCAAGGTCAATTTTCCTCCCACTGTCCCCTTGGCTTATGAATTCTCTCTCACGAAAGACTCATCTTCTTGCCATAAAGACCACATTATCACTGGGTCTGTAGAAGAGGTAACCAAAGGATCTCTGTGGGTAGCCGATGAAAATACACCTCTTGCTTCAGGGTTCAAGCTTTTCATGAGTCTCACGCCTCACAAAAGCTTCACAACCCCAAATCTTGATGCGGTCAAAATTGGGAACTTTCCCAGTCCACATCTCATGAGGTGTTTTGGCAACCTTTTTAGTAGGGACTAGATTAAGGATATGGGTGGCAGTCTCTAAGGCATACCCCCAGAAAGAGATTGGCAACGAAGCTCGACTCATCATGGAATGAACCATATCTAACAAGGTTCGATTGCGCCTCTCAGCCACACCATTCAGCTGTGGTGTTCTGGGAGGTGTCAATTGTGAGACAATCCCACATTCCTTAAGATAGTCAAGGAACTCAGTGCTAAGATACTCTCCTCCTCGATCGGATCGGAGCATCTTGATGTTCCTGCCCAATTGATTCTCAACTTCATGCTTAAACTGTTTGAACTTTTCAAAGCTTTCTGACATATGCTTGATTAAGTAAATATATCCATATCTACTATAATCATCAGTAAAAGTCACATAATACCGATTTGCATCCCTTGTAGCAACTTTGAAGGGCCCACACACATCCATATGTACAAGGTCGAACAAACCTTCACCCCTATCACAAGTACCTGTGAAGGGCGACTTTGTCATTTTTCCAGGAAAACAAGATTCGCAACTATCATCTGAACTTAAGTCAAATGACTCCAAAACTCCAACTTTTTGGAGTTGGCCTATGTGTTTCTTGTTAACATGTCCAAGACGACAATGCCACAAGTATGCTTTATCCAAAGTATCATAAGAATCAATATACAACACATTATTTCCTAAATTGTCTACAACATTCACAACTTCATATACACCATCACAAGGTAATGCTTTAAAGTAAAATACATCATTGTAATAAACATTAATAGCACAATTTTTATTATCAAATGAAAATGTAAAACCTTGTTTGTACAAGCCATGAAAAGAAATAATATTTCTCGTTATATCCAATGAGTAACAACAATTATTGAAATCTAACATTAACCAACTATTAAGGAATAAAGAATAAACTCCTATCTTGGTAACAGGTGATGCCTTCCTGTTGCCCATGACTAAGTTTATCTTCCCATGCTCCACTTGCTCACTTCTTCTTAGTGCCTGCAAATCAATACAAATGTGAATACCACAACCTGTATCTAGCACCCAAGAATTAGCATTAGATGAGTTGTTAGACAATATTGTATTAATACCTGCATGGGTGGGTTTGACCTTCCCATCCTTTACATCTTGCAGATATTTTGGGCAGCTTCGCTTGAAGTGTCCCATATCCTGGCAATAGAAGCACTGTGCTTCCTTTGGGTTTGAAGAAGGAGTAATGGGACCTTTCTTTGTCCTACTTGAAGAGGAACCATCAAGAGTCTTACCCTTGGTACCCTTTGAGGGGTTTTTCCTCTTCTTACCCTTTCCCTGCCCAATCGCCAAAACAGGGGCTGCTAAAGGAGTAGAAGTAACAACCGCCTTACCCTTAAGGCCAGATTCCGCTGTCCTTAAGAGTCCTTGAAGCTTGCTAAGTGTGAATTCCTCCTTGTTCATATGATAAGTCATACGAAACTGATCATAACATGGAGGTAAGGAATGGAGAATGATGTCAATCGCCAAATCCTCAGGGAAGTCAACATTTAGCTTCAACAACCGATCAACGAACCTCTGCATCTTCTACAAGTGACCGATGATGGGTTCACCATCCTTCATCCTTGCGGTTATCATGGAGGAGATGATTTCATACCTCTCCTGACGCACGCTCTGATGGTACCTATCCATCAGATCTTAGTGCATCTCACATGGGTAGAAATCTTCATAGGATTTTTGAAGCTCGGGAGTTATAGTTGCCATCATGATACATGCTACTTTAGTAGCATCGTTCTCATGAGCAACAAACTCCGCGTATTCTTCACGAATAGCAGTGGCTTCATTCACAACCATAAACTCCCTGTCAAGGACATATACTTTGTCCTCATAGCGGGAAATCATCCTGATGTTCCTGATCCACTCATTGAAGTTGGATCCATCAAAGATGACCTTTCCACACAAGCTCATTAGGGAAAATGAGCCAGTAGGGTTTGAGTCAGCAATGTTATTAGAAGACATCTGAAAGAATGATAAGTTTCATTAGATTAAGAATCCTTAATAAGTCACCCAAATGAAATATTAAGGCTAGGATCCAACAAACTATTTATAGGTGGAAGAGGGATGACGTAATCCACACTATAAAATATTTGAAGGTAGGTAAATGACGATTTACCAATTTCCACCATAAGAATGAAATATTTTATTATTAGGTTTTATTGGTTTAGAAACTCCTAGATCTTTTGAGATACATTGAACTTTTCAATGGAATGTTTGAATCTCGAATGTGCCCTCTCAAGTTTGTGACTGGGATGCCGAGGATCACAAACAAGGTGTGAATAACCATACAAATTGACTTGGTACCCTCAACAATATTACCTAATCGATGTGCCGGTTAACCACACACGCTCCACCGATCTATAATAAAGTCGAGTTACCCTTTGCCACTCTTACTAGTCCATGTTAGTATGCCGGTTAACCACACACGCTCCACTAACGACTTGGTAAGGTACAAAGTGTAATTTTATGGGCTAGCACCAATTTCACATTTTCCTAAAGTAACTAAGACTGGGAATTTATAATGTATAGTTACTTTATCATTCATTATACTTTTAATGAGAATTTAAAGTCGTATCCTACCCATTCGGCTAACGACCCTCCACCGATCAAGGAAGCGGTGGGTGAGAGTGGACATCCATTAAGTCACCATTTTATAGGCAACAACCTTACACCCCCTTATAGACCGGCTTCGTGAATGAGGCCTACTTGCGGTAAGAATAACATATTCTTATACATATCTATATAATAAAATTATAATAATAGTATAAGTGTTGTTTTTAAACTTTTCAAAAATCTATGGTTTGATTTGGAATTAAAGTATTAAGACTTTTCAAATTCCAAAACTTGAGGGAAAGAATTGAAACTATTCCAAGTCTCTTCAATTTGTAACTTATGAGTTTTAATGGTTCATAAAAATGAAGACTCTTCATTTTATGAAACCCTTTTGTTCTTTAAACACAAATTAAAGAAGTGACTTTTGGTTATCCATAACTTGAGGACAAGTTATGGACACCATCAATACAATTAAGATCAAGAATTAAACACACATGGTGGTTGCACATAATTCGTATGATCTTCTAAAAACTCATAAGAACACAAATTCATGTCAAGCAATTTCAAGAAATCATATAAACATATATAATACTTTGAAATTGTTAAAAGTCATGTAAAATGGATTAACATAATCGTTATCATTTTGAAAAAACAGATTTTACAAGTCCAAAACAGATTGGGATAATGATTCTAATCCATTTCCAGTAACAAAACTCGAAAAAAAACTACCCAACTCGATCCTACTTGCCGAGTGCAGTATCCTACTCGACAAGTAGGATGAATTTTTTCTTGGACTCGGCAAGTCATCCCCATGGACTCGGCGAGTACAGTCGTCAGAGTGCAGAATTTTCGATTTTCAAGCAGTTTTGCATCAAGTATACAAAAAACAATCCTAGGCTCTGATACCACTGATGGGTTTTGAGCATTCTAACACTTCCTAAGTGTACATGCAACCCTAATAACCTTAAATTTATGTTTTCTCTATATACATGCAAATTTCCTTTTAAGGTTATTTCCTAACTAGCATAGCATGGGGATTATATAAAACATAAAACCTAGTAGAAATACATACCTTGTTGTTGCTTGGATTCTTTCAAGACTTTGTGAGCCTAGCACCCCAAACGTTGTGCCTCAAATGCTTCACACAACACCATAAAACTTGGAATAACTTGAGAGAATCCTACTAGCACTCAAAATCGGTTATGCCCTCTCTAGTAACACTAGGTCACCATTTTGCTAGCCAAAGGGTCCCTTTTATAGTGTTGTCATAATTAGGGTTTCATCATGAAGACCCATAATTGTCATGACTCTTCATTTCTCATGACCCATGGGTTTGTAACTCCCATGGACTATCCATGGAGCTCTAAATGGTTATATCCATAACCCATAAACCATGGATCATTAATCCACCATAAAAGAATTAATGATTGTCATAATCAACCCTTATATATTTAATTAGTCTCACTTTGATTTCCAAATTAATACTAGATTAACACTTGATCAAATACTAACTAAATAATACTATTATTAATATATTAGAACTTATAATATATTAATAATCATAGGTGCCTTATTCTCTCATTTAGTCTATCCAAGTATTGCAATGCCATGCAACCCAAATGGACCATGCCGGGTCGGGTCAAGTACATACCAAATAAAGTTATAGACTTAGACACTATATCCAACAGAATGACCATTCATTTCCCATTGATCTAATGCCAGTTTCCAGAAAGAGCTTTGATGTCATCATTGGCATGGATTGGTTGAGTCCCAATCATGCAGATATCCTTTGTTTCGAAAAAGCCATCCGTCTCAACCTTCCTTCGGGTCAGACTCTCGTAATCTACGGCGATAAACTCAGTTCCTACCTTCGTATCATTTCCTGCATCAAAGCTTGGAAACTTCTGCGAAAGGAGTGCATTGCATTCTTAGCACATGTAATCAATGAGAAGCAGGAAGTTACGGACCTCGCGAGCATCCCCGAAGTCTGTAACTTTCCTGATGTGTTTCCCGAAGAGCTTCCAGGAATTCCTCCCGAGCGTCAGGTCGAGTTCCGCATTGACCTAATTCCTGGAGCTACCCCTATAGCGAAATCTCGGTATCGCTTAGCTCTAGTAGAAATGTAGGAGTTATCCTGTCAACTCAATGAGCTACTTAGTAAAGGATTCATTAGGCCGAGTTCCTCACCCTAGGGAGCTCCGGTATTGTTCGTCAAGTAGAAAGATGGATCCTTTCAGATGTGTATCGATTATCGTGAGCTGAACAAGTTGACCGTCAAAAACCAATATCCTCTTCCGCGAATAGATGACCTCTTCGATCAACTCCAGGGAGCCAGTTATTTCTCCAAGATAGACCTTCGGTCAGGGTACCATCAGCTACGAGTTCATGAGAGTGATGTTTCCAAAACAACATTCAGGACTCGTTATAGACACTACGAATTCGTAGTGATGCCCTTTGGTCTAACCAACGCACCGACAGTGTTCATGGATCTGATGAACCGGGTGTGTCGTCCTTATCTGGACAAGTTTTTCATTGTGTTCATTGATGACATACTTGTCTATTCCCGAAGCGTAGAAGATCACAAACAACACTTGAGGCTAGTGTTCGAAACTCTTAGATCCGAGAAGTTGTACGCTAAATTTTCCAAGTCTGAATTCTGGATTCAGAAGGTAACTTTCCTCGGTCACGTGGTAAACGAGGAGGGTATTCATGTGGATCCTTCCAAGATTAAAGCGATAGAGAATTGGTCGGCACCGAAGACACCCACAGAAATCCGTCAATTCTTGGGTCTCGCCGGCTATTATCGTAGATTTATGCAGAACTTTTCCAGAATCACCAAACCTCTAACCACTCAAACACAGAAAGGTGTACCCTTTTGTTGGAGTGATAAGCAAGAAACCGCATTCCAGACATTGAAGAAAGCCTTGTGCAGCGCGCCTGTTCTATCCCTACTCGAAGGGACAGAGGACTTCGTTGTCTACTGCGATGCGTCTAATCAAGGCTTAGGTTGTGTGCTTATGCAAAGAGGAAAAGTAATTGCTTATGCCTCTAGACAGCTGAAAGCACACGAGGTCAACTATACCACGCATGACTTAGAGTTAGGAGCCGTAGTCTTTGCATTGAAGATTTGGAGGCATTATCTCTACGAAACCAAGTGTACGATCTTCACTAAACATAAGAGCCTGCAGCACATCTTTGATCAGAAAGACTTGAACATGAGACAACGGCGATGGGTAGAGCTACTCAACGATTATGAGTGTGAAATCCGTTACCATCCCGGCAAGGCCAATGTGGTAGCAGATGCCATTAGCCGTAAGGAGAGTTCAAGTCAAAAAGCGAAGAACCTGACGATGACTATCCATTCCCACTTGTCCATGCAAATCCGAGAAGCCCAGTTAGAAGCCCTCAAATCCGAGAACGTGTCGATCGAAGCCTTGAGGGGAATGGATAAGAAACTTGAGATCAGAGGTGATGGAGTCTACTATTTCATGGATCGAATCTGGATTCCAAAGTCCGGAGGATTCAGGGAGATTGTCATGGAGGAAGCACACAAGACCAGATACTCTGTTCACCCGGGTTCGGATAAGATGTACCTGGATCTCAAGAAACAATACTAGTGGCCAAACATGAAAGCTGAGATAACTACGTTCGTGGGCAAGTGTCTGAGTTGCGCCAAGGTGAAAGTCGAGTACCAGAAACCCTCGGGTCTGCTCCAGCAACCCGCGATACCCGAATGGAAATGGGAGATGATTACCATGAATTTGATCACCAAACTACCCAAGTGTCCGAGTGGGTACGACACCATTTGGGTAATTGTCGATCGTTTGACAAAGTCCGCTCACTTCATCCCGATCAAAGAATCATTCAAGATGGAAAGACTCGCATGAATTTACATCCAAGAGGTAGTCCGACTGCACGGTGTACCTGCATCCATTATCTCTGATCGAGATAGCAGGTTTACCTCTAGATTCTGGCAGTCCCTCCAGAAGGCTCTTGGAACCAAACTAGACATGAGCACGGTGTATCATCCTCAGACCGATGGACAAAGTGAGAGAACAATCCAAACCCTGGAGGACATGCTTAGGGCATGTGTCATTGATTTTGGAAAGTCATGGGACACACATTTGCCTTTGATCGAGTTCTCGTACGACAACAGTTACCACACCAGCATCAGGGCTGCCCCGTTTGAAGCCCTCTATGGTCGCAAATATAGATCCCCTCTGTGCTGGGCCGAGGTAGGGGACATGTAGCTAGCCAAGAGTCGAATCCCCGACAGTGCTCTCACTATTCCTGAAATCATACGCGAAACCACCGAGAAGATCATCCAAATCCGAGATCGACTAAAAGCTTCACAAGATCGTCATAAGAGTTACGCTGATAACCATCGGAAAGGCACGGGACGCTTTGGAAAGCGTGGGAAACTTAATCCGAGGTACATTGGAACCTTCGAGATCCTCGCTAGGATCGGTCCGGTAGCCTATAAACTTCGTTTACCCTAGGAGCTCAGTAACATCCATCCCGTCTTCCATGTTTCAAATGTCAAGAAGTGCTTATCCGATGAAACCCTAGTGATTCCTTTAGACGAGATCGAGATCAATGAAAACCTCAACTTCATGGAGGAACCGATCGATGAAACAGAAGTATCCGCATCTCTTGACAAATCCATGATTTGTGTCTCGATTTGTATCTTAATTTTGAATTTCGGGACGAAATTCCCTCTAACGGGGGGATAATGTAACAACCCGAAATTCGTATCATTGCTTGTAACCCTTTTCGTAACTCATTTCGATAATCCAATCGCCGTTTCCAATTTCGTTTCCGATTTCGTCATTTAATTAAGTCATTAATTTGTATTTGATAATATGACTTAATGGGTGTCCTAATACCTTTAGAACTCATTCTAATACCCCATATTAGTAATCGGGACATTTCTAGAATCAACCATATCGGGTTACGGCAACTTGATCGGGTGCGACCAAAAGCCCCGTCTAACGCCGGTATCGGGAAGAATTCCACCGTGTCCAAATCCTGAATACTACTTAAAGTGACCTAAGCTTCCATTTGAATCTTTTTGCTCTCTCTCACTACTCTCTCTCTAACCTCTCTCCTCAACCAAAGAATCAAGGTCCAAAACATTGAATTAAGGCTCCAAATCTTTGAGGTAACATCCCGAACTTGTAGTTCAACCTCTTAGACCTTCAAATTCGTGTTTAAACTTTAATTTTGGACCTCAAACACGTGTTTACGGCCAAGGAGCATTCTTGGGCCGTAAACACTTAATAATTGGGTTTTTGAGCAATTTAACCCCTCCAAACCAACTTTGGGACTTAGATACGACTATATGGCTTACCAATTCGGACTTAGAACACCCTTAAACATGAAATTTGAGGTGTAAACTTGAGTTTACTGCCCAAGAAGTTGCTTGGGCCGTAAACACCTCATACATGGAGAGTAAACTCATTTCCATGTGTTAAAAAGCCATACAATCACACCATTAGCCTTGGAATATATCCTAGAACCAACTAAAAATTGTTTGTGGACCTTAAACATGTCAAACACCCTCCAAATGAGAGTTTACGGCTATGACACCCCAAGCACAAGTTCCAGGGCTGTAAACTCCTCTTTATGTGTCAAATGATTCCCAAAACTCATACCAAGGCTTGGAAAAATAGTTGGAATCACATGTGGTTTCCTATCCTCACAAAATAAATTAAGATTTGAGCTTGGGGGGAGTTTACGGCCGTAAACTCCATGTTTACAGCCGTGAACTCCCATAAATGGTATTTTAGCAAGTTCAATCCACTCCAAGGCCTTAGATAAATCCATTCCAAAATATCCCATGAGTATTAAAGCCATTTAGCACCATGTGTGTATGGTCGTGAACTCATGTGTGTATGGTGTATGTGGCCAAAAACTCCATAAGGAGTTTACTCTTGAAGAGTAAACTCAATTCCCAAGTCCCACATGTCCGTATACGTCACCCGAGTCACTCCAAACACTTGTTTTGAAGTGTTTTCGCTTATTGGAGTGTAATATCATATCTAATTAGTGGTTTAAAATCTAATTAGATACATTTGGATATTATTTCATATTACATAGGAACCTTGTGCATTAACAAGCCCCGAACCAATGCTTAGCATCCAAAACGTCGCGTTTTCTCGTCTAGTGGGTTAATACCCCTACCCTTTTTCATTGTTTTTCACTGGTTTCAGGGGGAATACAAGCAAAGTACAAGGGATTACTTGTACTCAAAACTTGTTTTTCATGTGTGTGTTTCATATCTCATATGCTTTTAACACTTATTGTTATAACTGATAACCGTTTGAACATGCAGAACACGTAAACATATATTTGTGAAATGGGTTATAAACTGTTATGTTTTATATATTTCACAAATGGTTTTCCACATTTTATCAATTAAAAGCATGACATTAAAACCTTTGAACATAAAAATTTGTACATTGTTTGTCCTCGGTAACACTCCACAGAGATACGCGAGTGGAGGATTATCACATTATTACTAGTAAATTTGATAATACTATATAATTGGAGACACGTCCTCGGTGAACACTCAACAGAGATACGCGAGTGGAGGACTGCTGTCACACCCCGAAAACTGAAGGCGGAAAACATTTCCGGGGTTGACTACCACGTTGAGTATCAAATCCAATGCACATAGTAAGTAAAGTAAAGCAACCATTACATTACATAATAAAAGTTTTACAGTTGTTCAAAAGTAAAGTTTGTACAGTTGTGATACATTTTATATATAAACAAAAGGGACGGATCTTCATGTACACCGTCTTCGAGCAAAAGGATCTTCGGGTACCTGTTCTAACGCTGACCTGAGAACACAAGCGGTTTGAAAAGCAGCATAAAGCTGGTGAGTTCATAAGCGGTTTTGTTTTATGAAAATGTATCGGTTTCCTTTCTGTATCTGAAATGTTATGTTCACCAAGAAAATCCCATATTTTCTTAACATTGGTTATTGTTTCACAAATGTAAAGTATAGTAAGTTTGTATACTGAAAATATGTTTATTCATGTGAAAATGTATAGTTGGTTATCTGACTGGTTGAACTGTTCTGTTTACTTATCATGTGTTACCAGGAAAGTCCCATACTTTCCTTATTGTATGTTACAAATTGTAAAAGATGTAATGTTATCCAGTTTGCTACTCTTTCTAGTTATGTAAATGTTACCCAGGAAAGCCCCATGCTTTCCTGCATGTATGTATCTAATGTAAACGATGTTAAAGATGTAAAAGATGTAATCGTGATTAGGTTCTATGTTTTCCCCAGGAAAGTCCTGTACCTTCCTGAATGTTGGTTACAGTAAGTAAAAGATGTAAAAGATGTCAAAGATGTAAACGATATATAAAGTAATCCATTATTACTGTAAGTAAATCTCTATTATCCTAATTGCGAGTTCCATAACCATACAATAGACTGAAACCTGTGGCAATAAGTAGTCCACATGTGGCAATAAGTCGTCCACATACTTATGACTTTCGTCACCCTTGAACCGCTTCGGTTCGGCTGTAGCTAGCAGCCAGGTGTGGGGTAGTCAGCCCCGTATAGATCTATACACTCAAGTCACGCTCTCTAAATACCAGAGATTCTGGTTATGGGTGTAGTCCTCCACTCGCGTAATCTGGATGGAGTGTTCTCTGAGGACGTGTCTCCAATCATACAGGAATAACAAATTTACTAGTAGCAATATGATAGTCCTCCACTCGTATATGTGTGGGGAGTGTTACCGAGGACAAAACAGTGTACATGTATTATGTTCAAATGTTTTAATGTCGTGCTTTTAACTGATAAAATGTGGAAAAACCATTTGTGAAATACATGTAAAACATACTAGTTTAAAGACTTATTTCACAAATATATGTTACGTGGTCTGTACGTTCGATCTGTTATCAGTTGTAATATCAGTTATAAAAGCATAAGAATATGAAACACACATTTGAAAACATGTTTTGATTACAAGAATTCCCTTGTACTTTGCTTGTGTTCCCCCCTGAAAACAGTGAAAAAGGGTACGGGTATGAACTCACCGGACTCGGAAACGTGTCGGTTTTTGAATGCTATACGTCGGTTCGGGGTTTGATTACTCGCGATGACCCTTAAAGATTTGAAGCCTTAAACTTGAGATTTGGACCTTAATTCTAGCTTGAGGAGAGAGGTTGTAAGAGTTTAGTGAGAAACTTGCCAAAAGGCTTCAAATGAAGTCTTAAACATGTTTATATAGTGTTTAAGTTTTGGATACGGTGGAATTCTACCCGATACCGGCGTTAGACGGGGTTTTTGGTCGTACCCGATTAAGTTACCGTAACCCGATACGGTAATATCTAGAAATATTCCGATCACTAAAGTTGAGTGTTAAAATGATTTTTAAATGTATTAAGACACCCATTTAGTCATTTTAAATGTGTACCAGAAAATGACTTAATTATACGGAAGATCGGAAATCGAAATCGGAACGAAGATCGGTTGCGCGAATTGTACTACGAAAAAGTTACAGTAAAATGATACGGAAATTTCGGGTTGTTACATTATCCCCCCGTTAAAGGGAATTTCGTCCCGAAATTCAAAGTTTAGAACATAAGACAAGATACAAATCACAAATAAGAAAAGAGTTGTGGATACTTCTGTTTCATTGAGTCTTCCCGTTCCCAAGTGAATTCCGGTCCCCGCTTGGCATTCCAGCGAACCTTCACTAACGGGATGCGACTTTGTTTTGTACGTTTGACTTCTCGATCCATGATTTCGATCTCCACAAAGTTGAGGTTTTCATTGATCTCGATCTCGTCTAAAGGAATGGTTACGGTATCATCGGATAGGCACTTTTTGAGATTTGAAACATGGAAGACAGGATGAATGTTACTGAGTTCGTGAGGTAATTGAAGTTTATAGGCAACTGGACCGATCCTGGAAAGGATCTCAAAGGGTCCAATGTACCTTGGATTAAGTTTCCCACGCTTACCAAAGCGTACAGTGCCTTTCCAGGGCGAGACTTTTAACAGGACACGGTCTCCAACCTGGAATTCTAGTGGTTTCCGACGATTATCCGCGTAACTCTTTTGACGATCTCGTGAGGCTTTCAGTCGGTTACGGATTTGAATAATCTTTTCGGTGGTTTCGCGGATGATTTCAGGACCAGTGAGAGCACTGTCGGGGACTCGACTCCTGGCTAATTGTGTATCCCCCACCTCGGCCCAGCATAGAGGGGATCTGCACTTACGACCGTATAGGGCTTCGAACGGAGCAGCCCTAATGCTGGTGTGGTAACTGTTGTTGTACGAGAACTCGATCAAGGATAGATGTGTATCCCACGACTTTCCAAAGTCAATGGCACATGCCCGAAGCATGTCCTCCAGGGTTTGGATTGTTCTCTCACTCTGTCCATCGGTCTGAGGATGATACGCCGTGCTCATATCTAGTTTGGTTCCAAGGGCTTTCTGAAGGGATTGCTAGAATCTGGAGGTAAACCTACTATCTCGATCGGAGATAATGGATACAGGTACACCATGAAGACGTACTACCTCCTGGATGTAGATTCGTGCGAGTTTCTCCATCTCATATGATTCTTTAATTGGGATGAAGTGAGCGGATTTTGACAAACGATCGACAATTACCCAAATGGTATCGTACCCACTAGAACACTTGGGTAGTTTGGTGATGAAGTCCATGGTAATCATCTCCCATTTCCACTCGGGGATTTCGGGTTGTTGGAGTAGACCTGAAGGTTTCTGATGTTCGACTTTGACTTTGGCGCAAGTCAGACACTTGCCCACAAATGTAGCTATCTCAGCTTTCATGTTCGGCCACCAGTATTGTTTCTTGAGATCCAGGTACATCTTGTCCGAACCCGGGTGAACAGAGTATTTGGTCCTGTGTGGTTCCTCCATGACTATTTCCCTGAATCCACCGGATTTGGGAATCCAGATTCGATTCATGAAACAGTGAACTCCGTCACCTCTGATCTCAAGTTTCTTTTCCATCCCTCTCAAGGTTTCGTCTGACACGTTCTCAGGTTTGAGGGCTGTATCCTGAGCTTCTCGGATTTGCATTGGTAAGTTGGAATGGATGGTCATCGTCTGGTTCCTCACTTTGTGGCCTGCACTATCCTTTCGGCTAAGGGCATCTGCTACCACATTGGCCTTGCCGGGGTGGTAACGGATTTCACACTCATAATCACTGAGTAATTCTACCCATCGCCGTTGCCTCATGTTTAAGTCTTTCTAATTAAAGATGTGCTGCAAACTCTTGTGATCAGTGAAGATTGTGCACTTGGTTCCGTAGACGTAATGTCTCCAAATTTTCAATGCGAAGACTACTGCTCCTAGTTCCAAGTCATGTGTAGTATAGTTGACCTCGTGTGTTTTCATCTGTCTCGAGGCATAGGCAATCAACTTTCCTCTTTGCATAAGCACACAGCCTAAACCTTGATTAGACGCATCGCAGTAGACAACGAAATCCTCTGTCCCTTCAGGCAGAGACAGAACAGGCACGCTGCATAAGGCTCTCTTCAACGTTTGGAATGCAGTTTCTTGTTTATCACTCCAACAAAAGGGTACACCTTTCTGTGTCAGAGTGGTTAAAGGTTTGGCGATTTTGGAAAAGTTCTGAATGAATCGTCGATAGTAGCCGGCGAGACCCAAGAATTGACGAATTTCTGTGGGTGTTTTCGGTGTCGACCAATTCTCTATCGCTTTAATCTTGGAAGGATCTACATGTATACCCTCCTCGCTTACCACATGACCGAGGAAAGTTACCTTCCGTATCCAGAATTCACATTTGGAAAATTTCGCGTATAGTTTTTCGGATCTAAGGGTTTCCAACACTAGTCTCAAGTGTTGCTTGTGGTCTTCTTCGCTTCTGGAGTATACGAGGATGTCGTCAATGAACACGATAACGAATTTGTCTAAGAAGGGACGGCACACCCGGTTCATCAGGTCCATGAACACAGCCGGTGCATTTGTTAGACCGAAGGGCATCACTACGAATTCGTAGTGTCCATACCGAGTCCTAAAAGCTGTCTTGGAAATATCATTCTCCTGGACTCGTAACTGATGGTACCCTGACCGAAGGTCTATTTTAGAAAAGTAGCTGGCTCCCTGGAGTTGATCGAAGAGGTCGTCTATTCTTGGAAGAGGATATCGGTTCTTAATAGTTAACTTGTTCAGTTCACGATAATCGATACACATCCGAAAGGATCCATCTTTCTTCTTGACAAACAGAATCGGAGCTCCCCAGGGTGAGGAACTCGGTCTAATGAATCCTTTGTTGAGCAACTCATTGAGTTGACTGGATAACTCCTGCATTTCTGCTGGAGCTAAGCGATACGGAGATTTTGCTACGGGAGTAGCTCCAAGGATTAGGTCAATACGGAACTCGACCTGACGTTCGGGAGGAATTCCTGGGAGTTCTTCGGGAAACACATCGGGAAAGTTACAGACTTCGGGGATGCTCGCGAGGTCTCTAACTCCTTGTTTCTCGTTGATCACATGAGCTAAGAATGCAACACACTCCTTTCGAAGGAGCATTCGGGCTTTGATGCAAGAAATGATATGTAGGTTGGAACTGGGTTTATCGCCATAGATTACGAGAGTTTGACCTGAAGGAAGATTGAGACGGATAGCTTTTTCGTAACAAAGAATGTCAGCATGATTGGGACTCAACCAATCCATGCCAATGATAACATCAAAGCTCTTGATGGAAACGGGCATAAGATCTATAGGAAACGAGTGATCATTTAAGGTAAGCATACAACCTATGAATACATCGTTAGCGCTTTCTTTCTCACCGTTAGCCATCTCGACGGTAAACGTTTCGGTTAGTGGTTGAGGATTTGGTTTTAGATTATGTTTGAATGCATGACTAACAAAACTCCTTTCAGCACCCGAATCGAAAAGAATACTAGCATATGAGTTGTCGAGAAGGAACGTACCCGAAACAACAGTGGGATCAGCAACTGCTTCCTCCCGTCCCATGATTAGAACCCTTCCAGTGTTATCGGCAGTTGACTTCTTAGGACAGTTCCTTTTAAAATGCCCAACTTCCCCACAGTTGTAGCAGGCTTGACTAACACCTACTCCCGTTGATTGGTTGGCTGATTGGGTAGGAGTTCTGCAGTATCGAACTGTGTGCCCTTTCTTACCACAGTTGGTGCAAGACAACTCTCGACAGGGACCGGGATGGTGATGGTATTTACACTTGTCACACAGAGGGAGGTTACCAGCATATTTACTGGTAGGAGTTGAGGCTGTGGATCCCATGGCAGAAACAGCAACAACAGGAGTAGTAGTAGCAGCATGGACTGCTACTGTCTGTTGTTTCTTGGATGATCCTTGAGAATATTGACCCTTCTTCTTCTTCCAGAATTTCCTCTTTTCACCACTCCTTTGAGTCGGCTCGGAAGTGGTAGTGATTTCCTTAACATCGTCGCTGTGATCAATCAGAATTTGAGCTAAAGTCTTGGCATTATCATAAGTATCCGGACGAGCAGCTAAAACATGACTCTTTATTGGTTGAGATAACCCCCAAACGAACCTCTCGATCTTTTTGTTTTCAGGAGTGACTAATCCCGGGCAGAGAAGTGCGAGATCATCAAATCAGGAAGTATATGCAGCAATGTCGGAACCTTTCATCTTCAGGTTCCAGAGCTCGTGCTCTAATTTCTGCATTTCACCACGGGGGCAGTACTCGGCAATGAGAAGTTCTTTCATGGCTTCCCAGCCCATGGCATTGGCTACGGGTAAGGTCAGAGATTTGACTCGGCCATTCCACCAAGTCAAGGCTTTATCAACGAAGGTACAGGCTGCGAACTTGACTTTATCGGACTCCGCACAAGTACAGATTTCGAAGATGGACTCTATTTTCTCGAACCATCGAGATAAGGAAATGACACCTCCAGCGCCATTAAAGGATGTTGGTTTTGCATTCATGAAATCCTTGTAGGAACCCCCTCTTTGGTGTCCCTGGCTACCTTCAGGGTTTTGAGATTGAGGACCGCCACTTGAACCACCAGGGTTCATTTGTGACATAGCTGCTACCATTGCAGCTGTCATCATCGTCTGGAGTGATGCTAGATCGAACTGAGGAGGAGGTGGCGGCGAGGAAGGATTGTTGTCGTTCTTTGAGCTAGGTCTCTTTCGGGGAGGCATCTTGATCTAATAAGATCAAGGAAAAGAGGATGGTAAGTCCTCTACATTGAATCAAGAGATATGACAGTTATATGATTCGAGTAAGCGATAAAGCAGGAAAGAGTTATCGAACAGATAATTTATCGCTAAGAGTAATCACATAAAATCACTCGAATGAGGATTACTACAGAGGATCAGGATCGAGAAATACTCCCATAGTATTTCATGAATTGTTTACGGCAATGATTCGATGTTGGGATATTAGGGTAAGTTTTAGGCATGCCACATACCACAGTCACTCCCAATCACATGTTGGCCGTGTCTCGAATGAATATATAGTTGGCCAGGCTATATGGACCCTAGACACGACTACATAACTGCCCAGGTTTAACCGTAGTACATAACACCCATTTACTTATGTTCTGTTCTACTTGTGGTTACGGATGACGACGGTTCGGTATACTTATATACTTTTGAAAATACTTGTAGTTTGAAGATACTTTTAATTCAGAGCACTTAGGCCCTTTAGTGTTTATAGTTTTATACCATGTAAGGTTTGGTATACTTCATTCACTATAAACAAGGGCTCTGATACCAATCTGTCACACCCCGAAAACCGAAGGCGGAAAACATTTCCGGGTTGACTACCACGTTGAGTATCAAATCCAATGCACATAGTAAGTAAATTAAAGCAACCATTACATTACATAATAAAAGTTTTACAGTTGTTCAAAAGTAAAGTTTGTACAGTTGTGAAACATTTTATATATAAACAAATGGGAAGGATCTTCATGTACACCGTCTTCGAGCAAAAGGATCTTCGGGTACTTGTTCTAACGCTGACCTGAGAACACAAGCGGTTTGAAAATCAGCATAAAGCTGGTGAGTTCATAAGCGGTTTTGTTTTATGAAAATGTATCGGTTTCCTTTCTGTATCTGAAATGTTATGTTCACCAAGAAAATCCCGTATTTTCTTAACATTGGTTATTGTTTCACAAATGTAAAGTATAGTAAGTTTGTATACTGAAAATATGTTTATTCATGTGAAAATGTATAGTTGGTTATCTGACTGGTTGAACTGTTCTGTTTACTTATCATGTGTTACCAGGAAAGTCCCATTCTTTCCTTATTGTATGTTACAAATTGTAAAAGATGTAATGTTATCCAGTTTGCTACTCTTTCTAGTTATGTAAATGTTACCCAGGAAAGCCCCATGCTTTCCTGCATGTATGTATCTAATGTAAACGATGTTAAAGATGTAAAAGATGTAATCGTGATTAGGTTCTATGTTTTCCCCAGGAAAGTCCCGTACCTTCCTGAATGTATGTTACAATAAGTAAAAGATGTAAAAGATGTCAAAGATGTAAACGATATATAAAGTAATCCATTATTACTGTAAGTAAATCTTTGTTATCCTAATTGCGAGTTCCATAACCATACAATAGACTGAAACCTGTGGCAATAAGTAGTCCACATGTGGCAATAAGTCGTCCACATACTTATGACTTTCGTCACCCTTGAACCGCTTCGGTTCGGCTGTAGCTAGCAGCCAGGTGTGGGGTAGTCAGCCCCGTATAGATCTATACACTCAAGTCACGCTCTCTAAATACCAGAGATTCTGGTTATGGGTGTAGTCCTCCACTCGCGTAATCTGGATGGAGTGTTCTCCGAGGACGTGTCTCCAATCATACAGGAATAACAAATTTACTAGTAGCAATATGATAGTCCTCCACTCGTATATGTGTGGGGAGTGTTACCGAGGACAAAACAGTGTACAGGTATTATGTTCAAATGTTTTAATGTCGTGCTTTTAACTGATAAAATGTGGAAAAACCATTTGTGAAATACATGTAAAACATACTAGTTTAAAGACTTATTTCACAAATATATGTTACGTGGTCTATACGTTCGATCTGTTATCAGTTGTAATATCAGTTATAAAAGCATAAGAATATGAAACACACATTTGAAAACATGTTTTGAGTACAAGAATTCCCTTGTACTTTGCTTGTGTTCCCCCCCTGAAAACAGTGAAAACAGTGAAAAAGGGTAGGGGTATGAACTCACCGGACTCGGAAACATGTCGGTTTTTGAATGCTATACGTCGGTTCGGGGTTTGATTACTCGCGATGACCCTTAAAGATTTGAAGCCTTAAACTTGAGATTTGGACCTTAATTCTAGCTTGAGGAGAGAGGTTGTAAGGGTTTAGTGAGAAACTTGCCAAAAGGCTTCAAATGAAGTCTTAAACACGTTTATATAGTGTTTAAGTTTTGGATACGGTGGAATTCTACCCGATACCGGCGTTAGATGGGGTTTTTGGTCGTACCCGATTAAGTTACTGTAACCCGATACGGTAATATCTAGAAATATTCCGATCACTAAAGTTGAGTGTTAAAATGATTTTTAAATGTATTAAGACACCCATTTAGTCACTTTAAATGTGTACCAGAAAATGACTTAATTATACGGAAGATCGGAAATCGAAATCGGAACGAAGATCGGTTGCGCGAATTGTACTACGAAAAAGTTACAGTAAAATGATACGGAAATTTCGGGTTGTTACAACTGCACCCGTAACAAGAATCTCTTAGATAGGGAGCGTGACTTGAGTGTATAGATCTATACGGGGCTGACTACCCCACACCTGGCTGCTAGCTACAGCCGAACTGAAATGGTTTAAGGGTGACGAAAGTCATAAGTTGATGTGGACTACTTATTGCCATATCTAGTCTATCGTATGGTTATGGAACTCGCAATTAGGATAACAGAGATTTGCTTAATAGTAATAATGAATAAAAGTAATTAATTTACTTTATAAATATTAGTTTTATATACGTGTTAAAACTAATACATTTCACAAGGATAACCAGATTTTCAGTATACATCTTTCACATTTGGTAACCAACATTCAGGAAAATATGGGATTTTCCTTGTAAACATTTGTACATAACCAGAAAAGTGTAACAAACCAGATAACTTTACATTTCATAAGGGTCAACATGTTTTCAGTGTACAACTTTACATTACATTTTGGGATTTGATAACCAACTTTTAAGAAAATATGGGATTTTCTTAGTGTGTAACATTTTCATAAACGGAAAGGAAACTTGTACATTTTCACAAAACAAAACCGCTTATGAACTCACCAGCGTTATGATGACTTTCAAACCGCTTGTATTCTCAGGTCCACATTAGACATGTACTCGATGATCCTTTTGTTCGAAGACGGAGTGCGCAGAAGACTCGTTTCATTTTGTTGATATATACTATGTATCACTTGTACAACTTTACTTTGAAACAAATGTAAACTTTTCTATATGTAATGTAATGGTTGTTTAGTTTACTTACTATGTGCATTGGATTTGATACTCAGTGTGGAGTCAACCCCAGAAATGTTTCTGCCTTCGGTTTTCGGGGTGTGACAGGTACTATTGATGAGCACGGGAAGGCGCCGGCATGATACGTACACACACACGTACTGGAGTATTGTAGAGATTCTAGGGAGATACTTTGTGATAATAACATTTGATACAATGTGTTGAATTTATTTATGAATGAATGAATGTTTTAAAAATGAAATATTAATTTGAAAATTTGCATTGTTACATTGGAGGTATAATTGGATCAACAGGAGTTTCCTCCTCAAGTTGACTGCTAGGGTTTGAGGTTCCTTCACCACTTGATTCTTGAAGTTCTCCAAGGTCAATTATCCTCCCACTGTTTCCCTAGCTTATGAACTATCTCTCTCAGAAGACAGCCCTCCTTGCTACAAAGACCACATTCTCACTAGGTCTGTATAAGAGGTAACCAAAGGATTTTTGTGGGTAGCCGATGAAAATACACCTCTCACTTCAAGGTTCGAGCTTGTCGTGAGTCTCGTGTCTCACGAAAGCCTCGCAACCCCAAATCTTGATGTGGGCTAGACTAGGAACTTTTCCGGTCCACATCTCGTGAGGTGTTTTGGAAACCTTCTTTGTAGGGACCAGATTAAGGATATAGGCGGTAGTCTCTAAGGCATCCCCCCAAAATGAGATTGGTAGCGTAGCTCGACTCATCATGGAACGAACCATGTCCAACAAGGTTCGATTATGCCTCTTAGCTACACCATTCAACTGTGGTGTCCTGGGAGGTGTGAACTGTGAGACAACCCCACATTCCCTCAGATAGTCGAGGAACTCAGTACTAAGATACTCACCACCACGATCGGATCGAAGCATCTTAATGTTCCTGCCCAATTGATTCTCGACTTCCTATTTAAACTCTTTAAACCTTTCGAACGCCTCTGACTTATGCTTGATTAAGTAGACATATCCATATCTACTATAATCATATGTAAAAGTCACATAATAACGATTAGCATCCCTTGTGGCAGTTTTGAAGGGTCCACACACATCTGTGTGCACTAGATCCATCAAACCTTCACCCCTAGCATATGAACCAGTGAAGGGTGACTTTGTCATTTTTCCAAGTAAGCATGATTCACAACTATCATCTGACTTTAGGTCAAATGATTCCAATACTCCATCCTTTTGGACTTCGCCTATGTGTTTCTTGCTTACATGTCCAAGACGACAGTGCCATAATGATGCTTTATTGAAGTTATTATCATTAGTAGAGTCAATACACAACACATTATTTCCTAAATTATCTACAACAGACACATCTTCATCCACACCATCACAACATAATGCTTTAAAACAAAACACATTATTAAAAGAAGCATTTATTCCACCAATTTCATTATCAACAGAAAAGGTAAAACCTTGTTTGTACAAAGCAAGAAAGGAAATAACATTACTTGCCATTTCAGGCGAATAACAACATTTATTCAAATCTAAAGTAAACCCATTACTTAGCTGCAAAGTATAAACCTCAATCTTAGTGACAAGTGACACTTTCCTATTTCCCATGATCAAGTTTATCTTTCCATGCTCCACATTCTCACTTCTTAGTCCCTGCAAATTAGAACAAATATGAATACCACAACCGGTATCAAGTACCCAAGAGTTAGAATAGGGTGAGTTATTAGATAAGATAATGTAAATACCTGCATGGTTGGGTTTCACTTTCATATCCTTCAAATCTTGTTGGTAGTTTGGGTAGTTCCACTTCTAGTGGGACTTTTCATGGCAATAGAAGCATTCAGCCTCTTTGGGATCAGAAGAAGGTGTAACGAAACCTTTCTTGGTTCCGCTAGAAGAGGAGCCATCAAGAGTCTTACCCTTGGTAACCTTCGAAAGGGTCTTCCTTTTCTTACCTTTCCCTTTCCCGATTGCCAGGACAGTTGTGGACTTTGGAGTAGGAGTAGAAGTGGTAACAACTGATTTACCTTTAAGACTTGATTTTGCGGTCTTAAGAAGTCCCCTGAAGTTTGCTGAGGGTGACTTCTTCCTTGTTCATGTGGTATGTCATGCGGAATTGATCATAACATGATGGTAAAGAGTGCAAAATGATATCTATTGCTAACTCCTCTGGGAAGTTCACATTCAACTTCATCAGACGGTCCACATACCTTTGCATTTTCTGTATGTGGCCTGTGATGGGTTCACCATCTTTCATCCAGTTTGTTATCATGGAGGAGATGATTTCATATCGCTCTTGACGAGCACTCTGATGGTAGCAGTCCATCAAATCTTGGTGCATCTCCAAAGGATAGTAGTCCTTATAGGACTTTTGGAGCTCGGCTGTCATGGTGGCCATCACGATGCATGCCACTTTTGTAGCATCTCTTTCATGTACCTCATATTCAGCAAGCTCTTCAGGAGAAGCAGTTGGCTCAAGCACCTTGAGCTCCTTGTCGAGAACATATTCCTTGTTCTCATAACGAGTGACCATCCTGATGTTTCTGATCGAGTCAGTAAAGTTGGATCCATCAAAGATGACTCTCCCACAAAGGTTCATGAGAGAGAAGGAGCCAGTAGGGTTTGAGCTAAGAGCAGCATTGTTAGTAGTCATCTATAAAGAAGAAAACAAGTTTAGTTTAGATATAGAGAAAGTCCTTAATAAAACACCCAAATGTAATATTAAGGCTAGGATCAAATCACAATATATTATAACTCAGAAGAGGGATGTCGTAATCCAAGCTATAACATATTTGAAAGGTAGGTGAATGACGATTCACCAATTTCCACCATGAAAACGAAATATAAATTATTAGGTTTTATTTGGTTTTTAGAAACTCCTAGATTCTTTGAGATTCATTGAACTTTTTCAATGGCATGTTTCAATCTCGAGTGTGCCCTTCATGTTTTGTGACTGGGATACCGAGGATCACAAAACAAGGTGTGAAATAACCATGCAAATTACTTGGTACCCTTAATGTTTTTCACTTAATCGTTGTGCCGGTAAACCGCACGCGCTTCTTTTGACCTCATGAAAAACCTTAAGTCACCCTTTACCTACCTTGTTAAGTCCAAGTTAGTGTGCCAGTAAACCACACACGCTCCACCAATGACTTAAACAAGGTGCAAAGTGTAATTTCATGGATTAGCACCTTATTCACATTTTTCCTAAAGTAACTAAGATTGAGAATTTATAAAACATTTAGTTACTTTATAATAATCATTATACTTTTTAATGAGAATTTTAAGTCACTGTCCTACCTGTTCGGCAAACGACCCTCCAGCAGTCAAGGAAGCGGTGGGTGAGATTAGACACCCATTAAGCTGCCATTTCACAGGCAAAAACCTTATACCCCCTTATAGACCGGCTTCGTAAATGAGGCCTACTAACAGTAAAACAACTTGATCTTATATATATATATATATATATATATATATATATACATACATATATATATATATATATATATATATATATATATATATATATATATGTATGTATATATATATGTATATATATACATATATATATATATATATATATATATATATTATTAAACTTATAATATTATAAAGTATAAGGGTTGAATTTTAACTTTTTAAAATTCTAAGGGTTGGAACTAAAGTTTATTAAGATGACTTTACATGTTCCAAAACTTGAGGGCAAGTTTTGAAACTTTACAAAACCTTTCAATTCATAACTTATGAGTTATTAAATGAAGACTCTTCATTTTGTAACTTGTGTGTTCTTTTTAATGGTATTAACACAAAAGAGACTTTTCGTTATCCATAACTTGAGGACAAGTTATGGACTCCATTAAAACACATAAAGATCATGAATTCAGCATTAAACAAATTTAACATGTAATTCCTATGATCTATCAAGAACTCATAAGAACATGAATTAATCATATCAAAATTTCAAGAACATATGAACACATATAATCATGTAATTTTAATATTAGCCATTGTAAATGGATTAGAACAATCATTACACCATCTAAAACAAGTTTAATAACACCAAAACAATTTAGGGTAATGTTTCTAGTCCATATCCAGCAGCAAAAGTCGAAAATCTAAATTCTGAGGCTCCTACTCGTCGAGTGCACGAACCTACTCATCGAGTAGGATGAGTTTTCACATGAACTCGACGAGTCGCCCCAGGACTCGGCGAGTTCTGCATCCAGACATCAAAAAATCGACTTTTTTTCACTATTTTGCATCAAGTATCAAACAAGCAAGCCTAGGCTCTGATACCACTGAAGGGTTTTGAGCAATTGTAACACTCCTAAGTGTACATGCAACCCTAGAAAACCTTGGATCTATGTTTGTCTAAAATACATGCAAAATACTTTTTCCAAGGTTCATAAACCTATCTAGCATACGTAGGGAACATTATAATATAGAAGATAGCTAGAATTGCATACATTGTAGTTATTACGATTCCTTGAAACCTTGAGAGCCTAGCACCCCAAGTGTGATGCCTAAAAAAATCACACAACACCAAATGCTTTGGAATAACTTTGAGAAAATGTGTAACACTATAAAAATCGGTCAAGCCCTCTTATTTCTTAGTGTAGCCGATTTTGGTGAGTATGATGTTCTTTATATAGTGTATCACATCTAGGGTTACACCATGTAAACCCTAATGTGACATGACTCTTCATTTCCATGACCCATGGGTTTGTAACACCCATGGAGCCTCCATGGAGCATCCAATGGGTTTAACCTAACTTGATAATCCATGGAGCCTTTTAGCCCACTATACAAGTTATGGATGATTTACATAATCAACCCATATATTTAATTAATCACATTTTGATCACTTAATTAATTCTAGATTAATTCATGATCAATACTAGTTAAATAATACTATTAATATATTAGAATTTATAATATATTAATAAACCACAAGTGTTATTTCTCTCATTTAGTCTATCCAAATGCATGATGCCATGCAACCCAAATGGACCATGCCGGGTCGGGTCAAGTACATACCAGAAATAGTTATGGACTTCGACACCTTATCCAACAACATCTCCTAGGATCGGGGCAGATAGACCCCAGATGTATCTTTCTATCTTTTTGCTTTCCAGGGTCACCATCTTGGTCATAGTGTTGCTAGTTCGCTGAACCAGTCAGTGTAGGCCACGATGTCTGAGCCTACCATAGTGAGCTCCTACAGCTCTTGTTCCAGCATTTGAATTTCGCCCAAGGGGTGATATCCTTCCATCTCTAACTCTTTTAGGTTCTCCCAACC
This sequence comes from Lactuca sativa, assembly GCF_002870075.4. Taxonomy (NCBI): domain Eukaryota; kingdom Viridiplantae; phylum Streptophyta; class Magnoliopsida; order Asterales; family Asteraceae; genus Lactuca; species Lactuca sativa. The sequence continues at coordinate 198,959,278 of NC_056625.2, forward strand.
TATTGAGTTAGCCACTGATAGGTTCAGTGACTTAACATGGTTGTTCCACCATGTCAGGGCTTTGTCAGAGAAGGTGCAGGAAGCCAACTTCACTTTGCTCCCATTAGGGCACGAATAGATTTCGAAGACCAAATCTATTTTCTCAAACCATCGCATCAGAGCGATGACTCCACCTTTCCCATCGAAGGAATTTGGTTTGCAGTTCATGAAGTCTTTATACGAACACTCCCTTGGGTGTTCGTGAGTAACTCCAGGGTTGGTTAAGTGGGTACCGCTACTAGATCCAAGGGTACCACTTTCACCGAAGTGAGCTAGAGCAGTTGCCACTGCGGAGGATATCGCTATTTGAAGAGCAGCAGGATCAAATTGCGGAGGTGCAATTGGAGTTATCGGATTAGCGTATCTGTTTAATCTGCGAGGAGGAATCTTCGCTAAAAGAGTAAAAAGATGAGATGGAATAAGTCTAAAGGAATAGCCACAATCCTAAAAGTGAAATGAAAATGTTATCCTAGTTCTAGGTGTATCGGATCCTGACTTCCACAGGGTTCTGGAAACTATTCATAAAAGATTTTATACCTAATAAACTTTATGAATTTGAAATGCCTATCCTCGAATGATTAGCTGTTGCCTGAATAATTTTTACCAGCTGCATGTAAGAAAATAATCCTAACACACAATGTGAGCAGTGTTTCCACTAACTCATTAAGTTAACAAGATTATTATTTATTAGTGTGACGCATAAGACGTTTTGGTTTACTTCAGTTAATCCTTCTTTGAAAGCTCCTCATGAACTTGCTCTCGTTTCCTCCTGAGTCTTCTGTTGTCTACTATGAGGAAGTGGTTACATCTATCAGGGTTCGTCGTGTGAGAATGAAAGTGTCTAAAGAATCTATGAGATTAAGTGAAACATTATGGGGTGATCCTTAAAGAGTCCTCCTAAAATTGCACAATGTATCCAAGTTGTATATAACTTAAGACTAAATAGACCTTCGAATAAGTGATTCTACTCCAAAACTACAACCAAACAAGGAATAGGTAGTGAAGCGTAGATCACAAATTCTAAGTCTATAAAATCTCAATTATATATTACCTTGGGAGTATACACTGCTAGATTATAGACTTATCTGTAAGGGTCTTTTAAGTTATCACATAAGTTATTTATATGGTGCCTAAAATACTCCTATAGTATTTTAATGTAATCTACTTGGTATGTTTTAAACTTGTTATCGCGTTATCGTATTATAGAATACTCCTATAGTATTCTAACTCTATGTAGTTGATCTAGTATTCTCTTCACTAGTATTAGGTAAGTTTTAAGACCGTTGCAATACCGCATCACTCCCTAACACATGTCTGTCACATCTCGAATTAATCTAGTTGATCAGGCTATATTGATTCTTGTTATAACTACATAACTGTCCAGGTTTGACCATAGTGTTCAACCTTTAACTTCTTCTGTTCGGTTCTTCTTGTGATACTTTTTCTAGTATGTATATATGTATAAGTAAGTATGTATACTTTTATAAGGTATCATTATATATATTTAAAATATATTCTTATCCAGAGCACTTCGGCCCCTTTGTATTTATAGTTGTATATCTTTTATCGGTTAATATACATAGTTCACTATAAACAATGCTCTGATACCAATCTGTCATACCCCAAAACCAGAACGGAAAAAACATTATGGAGTGGAGGACGTCATGTTTAGTATCACAAATCATGCATCATAGTAAGCAAAGTAATAAACACCCATTTCATTAGAAAGGAACTGTTTACAAAGTATGTGATTCACATAATATAGAATACATAGCAAATAACAAAAAGACATGAAGCTCTACTGATCCATCTTCTGAATCCCAGAGCGCGTACCTATCTACTGGTCTTCTGTGAATACAAGTTATTTTGAAAGCGTAGATCAGCATTTAAGCTGGTGAGTTCATAAGATTTAAATGATGTAAGTGGGTAGTAAGAAAGTTATAGTAAGTTTTGTATAGAAAAGTTTGCCTGTTCCTCCATAAAATCCTATATTTCCTGCCTTGATGAAAGATAAGTGAAAATGACTCAACAATCCTTTCTATGAGTATTAAATGGATACAAGTTATATAAAACTCAGAGTAAACAAACAATTCGTTGTGTGCATCTTCCCTAAGCTCACAACGAAACAAGGAATAGGAAATGATGCAGAAGGCACACATCCCATTGTTTGTTTGATTATTATTGTATATAACCCAGGCGTATTCACTCGGTACTCAAGGGGTTAACTGTAATAGTTCCTTTATATTTGATGAAAAGATTCCTTAAGAAAACCCTTATTTCTTATAATAAAATGGTAACCACAGTAGTTCCTTCGATAATCACTTGTTTATACTAGCTATATATAATCTAATATCAAAAAGATGATTAGTTGTGCGAATCTGCCCTAAGCCCACAACCAAACAACGAACAGAGAATGAAGCGGAAAGCACACATCCAACTACATATCGGATATTAGTTATATATAACCCTGGTGTATAAACTAAGGTATTATAGAATTAACAACCTAAGGTCCTTTAAGTTTTGTTGGTTTAATAAAATGGATTAAACCCTTTTCTGGTTAAGTTTCTAGTTTTGTATTCTAAAAGTTCTTCATTTGAAAAGTATGTTTTGTACTAGAAAACGGTGCATTAAATTTTTGTCCTCTGACCTGGCCCATACCTGGTACCCCTTATGATTACTTGGTGTATATGAAACATATATATATATATATATATATATATATATATATATATATATATATATATATATATATATAGCTAAGATAGGATAGATAGTAGGCTGGGTGAATCTACTCTAAGCCCAAAACCAAACAAGGAACAGGAAATGAAGCGGAAAGCACACATCCTACTACTTGTCGGATCTAATTAATATATATCCCTGGTTGCATACACTAAGGAATCATAAAGTTAGCATTATAGGCCCCCTTTCTACTGAATGCACTAGACTCAACTGTTCATATTGTCGTGTGTAAAATGTAAGTTTTCCCTAGTTTATAACTATCTTGACTCGAAAATAGTTTGCATTAATTTTCAAGTGGAACTGTCATAAAATGAAAGTAATGGGAAATTATAAGTACACAGTTTTCTTTTGAATTGACATCTTGCAGTATTGATTACCTTAAAACATGTTTGTGTAATTAAGGTCATAATGTGATGAATAGTCCCCATACTATACGCTCTCCCTGCAAGAGATATTGGGAACCAAACGCGACTTCAGCAAACCTGTTGCTAAGCCGTGAAGTAGTCTCACATTAAAGTTATATGATCATGTATAACCAATTTTACTATCACCTTTTGCTGAGAACAATGAGTTAGTGATTCATTGGTATACTTAGATCATATAGTTGTTCTATGCTATAGCATCTTAGTATGTTCGTTATGTTATAGTATCTTAGTATGTTCTCTTTGTTATAGTATATAGTATGTCTCTCTACAGTATTGTATCTACCTCCTTGTTTCTCTATATGTTATCGTGTATTGTATCTACCTCCCTGATTCTCTTTATAGTATGTTCTAGCATCTAGTATGAACTGAACCTCTAAACTATGCCCCTTATAGTTTACTAGTATTTTACTTAAACTGTTACTGAAAAGACTCATTTTTCTACTAGGTTATGCTACTACTTTTAAAATGGAGTTTTGTTAAACTATAAAGTAACATAACTTTAAAAGAGATTTTGAAATATTTTGACTACTTATAAATGACATAAGAAATCTTTTTAAAGATGTTTATAACAACCAATTACACAATTATCATTGTGTTGAACTTGTATCCCCCCCCCCTCTTAAAAGCATTTAAAACAGTTTAAAAGGTTGATTACGGGGTATGAACTCATCTTGTGTAGGTGATTCAAACGAATACGCGCATAAGGATGAGAAGTTCCACGAATGAAGTCCTGAGACTTAACGAGTCTTTAATGACATATAATGACATATATTGACATAAATATAGTGCTTAGAAGCAACCAAATGCAAGAAAACACCTTACGGGACTAGGAAACACTATGTCCAAGTGTTGGAATCACATGTGATTAACTAAATGGGAGTGTACGACCATATTGATGGGTGTGCGGCCAAGGAGTGTAAGGCCGCACACTCATGTTAAAGAGTGCACAAAACCGTTATCCAAAGGTGGGGAGGTTTGTAGGATAATTGCTCAACAAGTGGTGAAGCTAGAAACGCATTTTGGAGGCCATTTTAGGGCCTTTTAAGGGGTGTACGGCCACACTTGGGTGTGCGGCCACACACACAATGCCAATATGAGTTTTGGGTAGTTCTAAGGACTTAAACAAGTGTTCTTAATAAAATCTAAGCTTAACGAAAGGGCACTAATGATCCAAAAGCTCGAGAAGGTCCAAAATCACCAAGAACAAGTGGGTGTTCTTGGTTTTCTTGGTAAGATTTGAAGATCTATACAAAATATGATTTCAAATGGATGAAATCAAAGGATGTAACTAGTTTATGAAGAATAAAAACAAATCAGGAGAAGAACACTTACAATTTCGAAGATCTAAGATGAAAATCAGATGGTAGTTGTGACAACCGTCAAATCCAAGTCAAAGTCAACTAGTCAAACCGGTCAAACTTAACCAATACTTATATGTTAAAACCTATTCTATGTATAAAAATGTGCATTTGTATGTCAAGAATCCAAGTGTCTCGGAGAATTTATGTGTCTACCAATGTAAAAACCCCGAAAAGGGAGTTAAATGCATCAAAACACGACTAACGACCCTTTAGGGGACTTAAAACAATCATAAACTAAGCATAACAAGGTTCAGGAACCCTGCATTACGATATTATGCAATAATAATGGCTAAAAACAAATCTCTTCTAAATCTCTCTCAACTTTTTATAGTGACCCGGGTCATCCCGACCCGTAACTTGGCCAAAAACCGCAAAAACAGGAAGTTACATTGAAAAACAACCAAATAGAACCGAAACCCTCTGAGGAACCGAACCTCTTAGAAACCGAACCTCTTAGGGCCGAACCCTTCTATTAAAACTGAACCCTCTCAGAACTGAGCTTGTCAGAAGCGAGCCTGTCAGAACCGAACATTCGAGCCGAAGCTTGCAACCGAAATAGACCGAAACGTCCACAACCGAAATAGATCGAGCCCTCGGTCTATTTCTCTTCCATAGAAATTTCGGACCTAGCCTCCACCTTCGGTTCCCCCCTCGCACCTTCGGTCCCTTCTCCCTTCTCTCGGTTCCTTCTCCTTTCCTCTCAGTTCTCACGCTCCTAAGAGCTGAACCTCGCAGGTTCGGTCCTTAATGCCGATTTTCAACTACTTTCACTTCCTAAGCCCGTTTTTGATGGGGATTTTTCACCAAATTCATATTTATACCATTTTTAACCCCCAAAACTCATATTTTATTCATTTATCAAGGATTTATTAATTTTAAATCAATATTTTACATTAACAGAAATATCAAAGGTGTTTACCCCACAAGTGGGTCAAGTGTGGCCACTTGCCTTCCATGTGTCATCTCCTAATTAGCCAACCTTATCCAAATCATACAAACCAATGTAAACATCACTTCAAACTTACAAGTTGCTCCAGCAACCTTCAATATATATATATATATATATATATATATATATATATATATATATATATATATATATATATATAGAAGTCCTTGGTGAACTTCATGGCTTGCTTGATCATTCCAAACACATACACTTCTCAAAACATCAAGAGAGCCTCATTTTCTCTCTACTTCCCACCACTTTGTGAAAGTGTTCTTGAGTTTCTACTGCACTTTTTGTTAATTATTCCATCTAAACTGAAGTGTTATTTCATAATTTTATAACACTCTTGGATCATCGACTCATATCTTAACGCCAAAAATCGTTCTTAGGATCATTTAAGCCTTCACGTGTTCATCAAGTGCTCTTGACTTGATACTCCTTGTCTTCAACCTTCCACTCTTCAAGGAATCACTCAAGCTGAGTTCATACCCCTACATTTTCTAGTTTTCCTCAGTTTTTACGGGGGGATTAAAAGTTAAAACATCAAAACATATTCAAAACTTATCTTGACAGCTCACAACAGAAAAGTTGTGACCTCTTCATGAACTGTTTTACCCAAATTAAACTTAATATTTTTCAAAAATGTTTAGTATGAAAATAGTTCAGATTTATACCTTTATAAGGACTACTTGAACATCTCCATAAGATTTTTTTTTACAATTTATGGTGATTTTTCCAATACTGCCTATCACTGCAGCAACAAATTCGGACAAGTTTGTGGAAATGAACATTTTCACACTGGTTTTAGAGCACCAAAAATTATGGGAAAACTTATGGACACAGTAGACACTTTTTCCAAACTCTCCGAGTTTACGAATGCAGTTTTTGACATACGATGATTTTTCTATAAATATTTAAAAACAGTGACAGTTGAGGGTAAAACTGTCAAAACAAATAAAAAGGGATTATTCACACCTTGTAACATGTTGAGCAAGGTGTGTAAGATTTACACTTAGTATTTCCAATTTCATTTATTTGAAATACATAGTCATGCATATCAAGGTTTCATACCATCATACAACACTTTTGATAAGCTATAATAGGTGTAGTTTTGAACACTTCATTTAACAAAGAAAACGGTAACACTATCGATTTACAAAATGAATATTTCACTACACGCTATGTGAACTTGTTAATAAATATTTGTGAGACATTCTCCTTCGGGGTCTAAGTGCCACAGAAAAGTCCTTTAGTTATAATCAGAATCTCCTGGAAGGAGAAAGTGATAAATGTGTATAGATCTATATTGTGTCCGACAAACCCGCACCTAAGTTGCTTGCAACAGCTAGACCGGCAGGTCTGGGGTGACAAGTGTCATAACATTCTGACGGCTGAAGAACGTCGCATACAAGGCCTTCTAGTCTTTAGTATGGTTATAACATCCCACATGGAATATTAACAAAACATACAATTCACAAAAATTCTAAGGATTTATACAAAGGAGTTTTATTTAAATATAAAACACACACATAACTATGACAATTTACTTACACATACTAAGCCTTGTTTCAGTTAAGACTACAACAAACCTTTTTGAAAATATTGGATTTTCTAGAAAACAAACTTGTAACGAACTTTAAGGAAACAACATTCAATTTTCATAAAATGCTTATGGACTCACCAGCTTTATGTTGATACTCTTTCAAAACAACTTGTATTTCTCAGGTAATTAGTAATACAGGTAACTACAAGATTAATGAAGTCAAGATGCTAAGCCGTAGATTCTTTTGCTATAATTTATCATCATATGTAATTTATTTGGAAACATGTATTTTTGAAACAATGTAACCTTTTAAATTATATCTATGATGGTTGTGTTTTACTTTCTTCACTATGGTTATGATACAGAGCATGACGTCCTCCGCCCCCGAACGCTTCCGTCGTTCTGGTTTGGGGTGTGACAGTAGTTGAGAGCAAAATCGAGTTCTTGGATTGGGAGGGTGAAAAGGGATTAAAGGAGGCTGAGTTCTACCTTTTTTCACTTGAGTGTGATGCCAGGAGAGGGGTGTGCGGCTATACACTTCTGATTTTGGGGTGTAAGGCTCGATTTTGGTGCCAGAATTGTACGTGATCCTTGTTAGGGTGCAAAGTCATGCTTGGATGTAATGTTTTAGGCTTTCCTCTTTGTATATGTAAATGGGTTGAGTCTTTTCCTATAAATAGGAAGTAAGTGACTCCCATTATGTAAGAGTCCATTTGGAGTGTTAGACTAGAGAGAGAATTTGTATACAAACCCATTTGTATAATCTTTCTAGATCTAATAAGAGCTTAAAAGGATTTATTTACTCCTTGTGTTCTTGAATTTGTATGATGAATCACTAGATCTTTCCTAATTCCGCACATGCCATCATAATCAACACCACTACAATTGGTATCAGAGCGGGTGTTCTTGATTTCATCAAGAATTGATCCTTGATGGCGATTTTGATTTAGTGATTCAATTTTTTTTTATCATGGATCTTCGTGATTAGAGAGTGTTGTGTGTTCTAGAAGTCGAATTTTTCCTTGATTTGATCCATAATTCGACTTTCTCTCTCTAGAATACTTGTTTGTGTTACTTTCTCTCTCTAGAAAACCCATTCAAAATCACTTTCTCTCACTAGAATTTGATTCATATTCACTTTCTCTCTCTAGAAAACTCAATTTCATATCGATTGATCAAAGATGGAAGAAACAATATGTGAAGTTTTTTGGAGAATTTTCCATGGCCATTTAGTTTTGAAGGAGTTCTCAATTGTTTTGTAACCGGGTATTTCAAACAAAGTACACACATTTCTAGTATGAAATGTGAATGTGGAAAATTCAATGGTTATCCTATTGATCATGATCATCATAAGATGTTGTTTAATCTTTTGGTAACAACTTATCATGAAAGAAGAAAGAAGAAGAAAGATGATGAAGTAATTGAAGGAATTCGTCTTGATGAATGCATATATGGTGATAATGTTCTTGCTTCTTACCCAGATGATCTTGATGTTCAAGAAAAAGGAGTTCAAGTTGATTTTCAAGATGAAAAAGTTTTTTGCTCGATTGGAGTTTAAACCGATGATATTTTGTGTTCTTGTGATTCGTTTGAAGGAATGATTCCTTATCGGAAGCCGGTGGTCCAAGAAATTCATAAGTATCAAACTCCAAAAGATTTGATTCAAATTCACAAAGTTGATGTTGTGAAAAGTGGGTTTGTTCATGAAGTCAAGTCTTCAAGATGCAAAAAGATGACAAAGAAAAAGAAAAAGAAGATGAATCGGAAGAATAAGCGGGTTTACTCACAAAAATCGTCATATGTTGTGAAGCCAAAATCCGTGAAGCAAATTTGGGTTCCAAAGCAACAATCTCCAAAGGTTTCATTGAATTTGAAGTCAAAACCCAAAAGTATTGGTAGTTCTTTTGAAGATGTTCTTGGATCGTTGAAGAACACGAAGAACACGAAGAACGAGTTGTACATCTCGCATGGTGGGTGGTACAATGTTCAAATTGGAGATTTTCTCATTCCGACAAAAGAACCAAGATCTTCCAAATTCGATTCGTTTGTTGCAAATGGATCTCGATTCGTCAAAAAGGTATCTCAATTTCTCAAATGGATTCCAAAACATCCATGATTTTGATTCGTGCTTTGCGTTGTTCATTTTTGATCGATTTGCTTCATTGGATCTAATCCGTTTTAACCTCATAGTTGATCCAATTATTCTTGTTAAGATCAAAATTCCAAAAATCAAAATCATATTTCCAAAAAAAAAAATTAATTTTCGAGTTCATCACTGTTCATACAATATTTTTTGATTGAGTCCATATATTAAAAATTCACTGTTCATCTCTCTTTAATTGAATTGGGACCATATTGTTGATTCGCATGTTTGATGCTAATCATATTAACGATTCATCTGAAATTTTAGCCCAATGGTATTTCAATTCATTATCGTTGATTGAGTCCAGAATAAAAGTTCGATCCAATATCTTAAATCAAAAAGCTCGATAATCTGATTTATATTCAGATTATATCACTTCGTTTTTGTTCGAACTTCATCACTTGACTTGTACTCATGCTTTACTTACTTGTACCATCGGTTTTTGATGTCAGTCGGGTTGTTCTTGAGCTCCAGTTTCACTTCATCAAATCTTTGTTGTTTGAAATTGAAAATCGAAATTGTTGTTGATAGTTGATTCGGAATCGATTTCTAAGTTGATTGAAGAATTGGAAAATAGAATGGTTTATTGAGGTCGTTGGTCGATAATCATTGATTTCATATGATTCAATTTTGGTTCTTGAAAGTCTATTGGGTTCGTTATTGATAGCTTGAGTCGGATACTTTCGATTTCATTAATTTGAAGTCAATGTCAACAGCAGGTGATGAAATCGACTGTTTGGACAGAAATTGTTAGTCAAGATTTCGAAGGTTTAATAACTATTGCTTGATTTGGAGACTTGAAAATTTGTTTTTGACATCAATTTGGAGTATATGTCGATTTCTAATTTGTGATTTCGAATTGGAAGTCTTGGGTTTCATAGCCGATGAATTGAAGTCAAACTTGTGTTCAGATACTGTATTTCAGTTCGCATAAGGGTTGATTTGGGATCGATAGTCGATGGGTCTGTAAAAGAAAAGTCAACTGGGAAGAATACTGGTTTGTGATTGGGAAGTCAATTGTAATCAATGATCAAAGCTTGGATGTCGAATGGATTGAATGAATGGCTGATGGATGTAATTTTGAAGGCTGTGATTTTGCGAAAATATAACAATCAAGTATTCGCATTTACGGATTGGTTTTGCATTTGTGTGAATAAAAAATGGGGTTCGCATCTATAGAATGCGAAGAAGAAAATGTTTGCATTTGCTTATACACTTTGGATTCGCATGTGGTGAGATAAAAATGCGAAGTCAAAATGTGCGAAGAGTATAAATGTGAAGTCAAAATGTGCGAAGTTTTTACTATATAAATGCGAATTGGGGAAGAAAGCTAATAGTTTCGCATTTGGTCCCTGAATTTTTCATGAAATGACAAAATTGACCCAACTTCGCATGTTTGGAGAACAAAAGGGAAGCAGATTCGAAAACAGTCCCTGGAGTTTCGCATTTTTGGAAATAAATACCCAACTTCGCAAATAGCAATAAAAGCTTAGAAATTGCAACATTTTCAGTTCTGGTCCTTGCAGTTTGTGCAAATTCTCGCTTTATGCCCGGTTTCGCAAATGGGCTAGAGTTTCGCATATTTGACTGTTTTTGGCGCAACGGGTCCCTGCAAGTTTCAGAAAGTGGCAATTTCTACCCGGATTTTGAAAAATCTTGCAACTTTCACCCAAAAAGTCAAAAATTTTCATAAATTGGAAATTTTTATGGCTTTTTCGTGATTGTTTTTCCATGCAAGATTTTTGGTGATTCATTTTTGGTACACATCAAGGGGGAGTATTGTGAAGATTATTCCTCGGGCGCTTCTCATCCTTAGTGGGTTTTATAATCATTTTTTGATTATAAAAAGGGGGAGAAATGATGGGTATTCGAAGCTTCTCGGGTTTGTCGAATATTCATTTGCGGATTTGAAGATCGGTGTTACTTCGAGGGGGAGTTTGGTCTTGATCGCGCTAGCTCGTTGGAGATTAAAACCGGACATTGTGACAACTGTCAATTCAGGTCATTCTCGGACTCATGCATCTTTATAAAAACCATTCATGCACAACATGCCATGGCCTAGTAGTATAAATTAGGTCAAAATCTTGCATAAACTAGGATCCAACTAAGATCTAGGACTAATATACTTGACACTTACGATTCTAGTAACTTGCTTAACTACAATAGGAAATGCCAATGCTATAATTAGAATGGAACTTCAAACTTTGTTACAATTGAAAAAGGGTATAAAACCCTAAAAATAAATTAAAGTATTCTAATTATGCTTCAATGTGATAGTGAATATCAAACAATATTCCAAAAACCCTAAAGAGCCAAAAATCCAAATTTATAAACCTTAAAGCTTAAAAACTTTATAAAATTTGGCTATAAACCAAATTTGAGCTATCCTTAGCTCTAGAATTTGTCCACCATCTATCCAATAAGGATTTACAGCCCAAAGTGTAACTATCAAACAATTGACAGTTTATACCCCTTTGTTTAATTAATCTCTTTAAGTCACCAAATTAATTCTAATTAATTCTATGACTTATATTAATCAAAAAATAGTATTATTATTCCTTATATTATGCTTATAATATATTAATAATATTTATTCTCTGATAATAAATCATCCTGTCAAGTTGCTATGGTGAAGGCAACCCAAAACGACCATGCATAATCGGGTCAAATACTTGCCTAATATAGTTGCAGCCTTAGACACTATTCCAACAGTCTCCCACTTGGATAATTCTAGTAACTATATGCACAAGTACAATTCGATTTGCAATCGTAGCTCCCAAAGACGCTGTCAAACTCTGATATAATCGTGTCCTTTAGATAAGGGATCGTACAGTCCTCTATTAGATATCATGCTGACAATTCTATGGAATGATTAGTATAGCATTTTGGTTTCTCGATCTCCGATTTATTTAACATAGAACTTAATCAAACACATCAATTCAGTTCTGACCGGGCCCGACACATAAGTCAAATCAAATCATCGAGCAGCCGAGATATCGCTTTTAATCTCTTAGGATAAAAGTCACAGATAAACTTCAACTTATATGCATTTACTTATCCATTAATCAACTATACACAACAATGCGTTTTATAACATCAAGTTACTGATGCGGTTTCGCATTATCAATGTACAACCAATTAACAAATAACAAACTATATATCTAGGTTTCAAGACCATATGATATTATCGTCTTGCGATCACCCTTTTATATCATATTCCATAAGGTGATTCTAGAAAGCGCAGGTTTGTTCCAATGCTCAAAACTAGTTCATAAGCACTCATGAAAGTCGCAACAATCTTTTACTATGTCTAATACCATTTAGACAATCTATGCACCGATTCATGACAATCTTTATTCATATCTACTTCCGACATATGAACGATTATGGACAATTTGAATAATTCGATTATTCTTAATAAACAAAATTATTGTGGAAGTCAAAACATGCAAAGTGAAACAATAGTTAAACAATTAACATAAGACAGTAACATTACTCATAAATAAAACTCCTTTATTTAATCATAAAATGTTAATTACATTTATCTATTACACGTTTCTAATACTATCTAACCTATGCTAATATCATCCTTCAGTCCAATACTCCTAGCATGCTGCAAGTGCTTAACCCTACTCAGTCCCTTCGTAAGCGGATATGCTGGGTTATCTTCTGATGATATCCTCTTCGCTACGAGTTGTCCTTCATCTACACGATGTCTAATAAAGTGGTATTTTCTGTCGATATGTCGAGATCTACCATGATCTCTCGGTTCCTTGGTCAAGGAAACCGCTCCTTGATTATCACAGAAAATCTCCATGGGCTCCTTTATGGCGGGTACAACTCCAAGATCACCAATGAAGTTCTTCAACCATATTGTCTCCTTTGACGCTTCGCTCGCTGCAATGTACTCTGATTCACACGTTGAATCAGCTACAGTTTCCTGCTTGGAACTTTTCCAAGTTACTGCTCCTCCATTCAGGGTAAAGACCCAGCCCGACTGCGAACGGTAGTTGTCCCTATCGGTCTGAAAGCTGGCGTCACTATACCCTCGCACCTTCAAGTCATCACTCCTCCAAGGACTAAAAACCATTCCTTCGTCCTCCAAAGGTACTTAAGGATATTTTTTACCGTAATCCAATGAGCTCTGCCAGGATTCCCTTGATATCTGCTAACCATGCTCAAAGCAAAGGCTACATTAGGGCAAATACAATTCATAGCATACATGATTGAGCCAACTGCGGAAGCGTATGGTACTCGGCTCATTTCTGCTATTTCAGCTTCCGTACTCGGAATTTGAGTCTTACTCAACTTGGCATTACTTTGTATCGGTAATTCTCCCTTCTTCGAGTTCTCCATACTAAAACATTTTAGTACTTTCTCTAAGTAAGTGTTCTGACTAAGTCCTATTAGTCTCTTACTTCTCTCTCTTGCTATCCTTATTCCCAAAATATAGTAAGCCTCTCCGAGGTCCTTCATAGCGAAGCACTTCCCGAGCCAGGACTTAACCTCCTGTAGAGTTGGGACGTCGTTTCCTATGAGTAATATGTAATCGACATATAGAACGAGGAAGCTTGCTATACTCCCACTGGCTTTGACATATACACATGATTCATCTTCACTTCGTACAAATCCAAACTCTTTGACTTTCTCATCGAAGCAAAGATTCCATCTACAAGACGCTTGCTTAAGTCCATTAATGGACTTCTCAAGCTTACACACTCTATTCGGAAGCTTCGTATCCACAGACCCCTCTGGCTGAGCCATGTAAACATCCTCAGCCAACTTTTTGTTAAGGAAAGCGGTCTTGACATCCATTTGCCAAATCTCATAATCATGAAATGCGGCAATAGCTAGCATCACTCTAATAGACTTTATCTTCGCAACTGGTGAGAAGGTCTCATTATAGTCAACTCCGGGAGTTTGAGTAAAGCCCTTCGCAACCAATCGCGCCTTATACGTGTGTACTTTTCCATCCATGTCATTCTTCTTCTTGAAGATCCATTTGCACCCAACGGTCTTACGTCCGGATACATTATCAACCAAATTTCAAACTTGGTTATCATACATGGATTGGATCTCGCTATCCATTTCCTCTTTCTATTTCGCAGACTCCGGGCCCGCCATGGCTTCCTTATAGCTATTAGGTTCATCAAGGTTTATTAGTGAACTATCACTAATATACGTGTCCCCTTCGGTAGTAATATGAAAACCATACAACTGGGGTTGAAACCTAACTCTTTCGGAACGTCTAAGAGGTAACGATATGTCAATCGGTTCAACCGGAGTTTCCTCCTCGGGTTGAGTGCCAGCGGTGTAGGTTCCTTCATCTATCGATTCTTGAATCTCTTCAAGCTCGATTTGCCACCCACTCTCTCCTTGGCCTATGAGTTCTCGTTCTCGGAAAACTCCTCTCCTCGCAACAAAGACTACATTGTCCTTCGGTCTATAGAAGACATATCCAAATGATTTTTGCGGGTAGCCGATGAAAATACATCGCTTACTTCGAGATTCGAGCTTGTCGTGAGTATCTCGTCTTACAAAAGCTTCACAACCCCAAACCTTGATATGTGCTACCGAGGGAGCTTTCCATGTCCACATCTCGTGAGGTGTTTTGGCAACCTTCTTAGTAGGGACTCGGTTAAGGATATGGGCAGCAGTCTCTAAGGCATACCCCCAAAAAGAGATTGATAGTGAAGCACGACTCATCACAGAGCAAACCATGTCCAACAAGGTTCGATTACGCCTTTCTGCCACACCATTTAATTGTGGTGTCCTAGGTGGCGTCAATTGTGAAACGATTCCACACTCCTTGAGATAATCGTGGAATTCAAGACTTAGGTACTCTCCTCCTCGATCGGATCGAAGCATCTTGATTTTCCTACGCAATTGATTCTCCACTTCATTCTTGAACTCTTTGAACTTTTCAAAAGTTTCTGAATTTTGCTTGATTAAATAGATATACCCATATCTACTATAGTCATCGGTAAAAGTCACGTAGAATCGGTTCCCATCCTTCGTGATTGATCTAAACGGTCCACATGCATCGGTATGTATTAGGTCCAATAGACCCTCACCCCTTTCGCAAGAACCAGCGAAGGGTGACTTAGTCATCTTTCCAAGCAAACAAGACTTGCATGCGTCATCTTCCCTAAGGTCGAATGACTCCACCACTCCATCCTTTTGGAGTTGGGCTATGCGTTTCTTGTTGACATGTCCAAGGCGACAATGCCACAAGGATGCTTTATCCATACTATTGGAAGAATCTATGTTCAAAACATCATTTCCTAAGTTATCAACAATCATAACAGTTTCATAAATTCCATTACATGGTATAGCTTCAAAATAAAAGACACCATTTAGATAAGCCAAAATAGAACCATTCTTATTATTAAAAGAAAATCTAAAACCTTGTCTAAACAAACCATGAAATGAAATGATGTTTCTAGCCATTTCTGGCGAATAGCAACAATTGTTCAAATCTAAAGATAAACCATTCCTAAGTAGTAAAGAATACACTCCAATCTTGGTTACAGGCGACGATCTTCTGTTCCCCATGATTAGATTTATCCTTCCAGCCTCCACATCCCTATTTCTTCTTAGTCCCTGCACATTAGAACAAATGTGGTAACCACAACCGGTATCAACAACCCAAGAAATAGCATGAGGTAAATCGTTAGATTTAATTGTGTATATACCTGTGAACGAAGGCTTGATCTTTCCTTCCTTGATGGCTTGCAGGTACTCTGGGCAGCTTCTCTTCCAATGTCCTATCTTGTAGCAGTGGTGGCACTCTGCCTCCTTTGGGTTAGGGCAGGGCTTAGCAGGATCTACTTTGGTCCCACTAGAAGAGGCACCATCTCGGGCTTTAACCTTTCGATAGTTCTTAGACGAAGCCTTCCTCTTCTTCCCTTTTCCTTGTGCAATAGCCAAGACAGGAGCAGCAGGTGGATTGGGAGTTGGTGCAACAGACTTGTCCTTGAAGTTGCTCTCAGCGACCCTCAAGAGACCTTGGAGTTTGCTTAGGGTGACCTCCTCTTTGTTCATGTGGTAGGTCATCCTAAATCGATTGTAGCTTGGAGGCAAAGAGTAAAGCACCATGTCGATAGCCAAGTCTTCCCCAAAGTCAACATTTAACTTGCGAAGACGACCGACATACCTTTGTATCTTTTGCAGGTGCACGGTAAGAGACTCTCCATGACCCATCTTAGCGGAAATCATGTTAGTGAAAATCTCATAACGCTCTTGTCTCGCGTTTTGATGGTATCTCTCCAATAATTCTTGGCGTATTTCATACGGATACATGTCCTCATAGGACTTTTGGAATAAGGAGTTCATAGTGGCTATCATGATGCAATGCACCTTCGTTGCATCACGCTCATGAGTTTCAAAAGTGGTCATTTCAGCCGGAGTAGCGATTTCTGGATTGATCTTCTCGAGCTTCTCATCGAGGACATACTCCTTATCCTCATAGCAAGCAATCGTGCGAATGTATCTTATCCATTCGCTAAAGTTCGTTCCATCGAAGGTGACCTTTTGGCAAAGGCTCATCAAAGTGAATGAACTAGCAGCAGCGTTGTTTGCGTTCGACATCTACAAATAGAAAGGACAAAGATAGATTAGAATTTGAATCCCTAATTATCACCCAATAAGAAAATTAGGCTAGGATCCAACAACAATATTTACACATTAGAAAAGGGATACCGTAATCTAACATGCGAATATTTTGAAGGTAAGCGAATGACGATTCACTAATTCTCCACCATAAAACCTAACTTTAATACTAAATGCAATGAGAATTCCTAGGTTTGGATGAGATTCATTGAAACTTTTCAATGGCATGTTTAAATCTCGATATGCCCCTCTTGTTTGTGACTGGGATACCGAGGATCACAAAGCGGGTGTGAATTACCATGCAAATTCACATGGTTCCTTCATTGTAACAATCACCTATTCGATGTGCCGGTAAACCACACACGCTCCATCGAACTATGATAAACAATGAATCACCCTTTGCCACCTTTGCTTAGAACCAATTAGTGTGTCGGTAAACCACACACGCTCCACTAACTTCTTAGCAAGGGTGCAAAGTGTAATTTCATGGGATTGCATCAATTCACTTTTCCTAAAGTAACTAAGATTGAGAATTTTTTAAAATATGTAGTTACTTTATATTTTTATTATACTTTTAATGTGGGGAGGAGGTTGCCCTATCCTACCCGTTCGGCTAACGACCCTCCACCGATCAAGCAAGCGGTGGGTGAGAGTGTTCACCCATTAAGCGCCATTTTATAGGCTGCAACCTTATACCCACCTTATAGATCGGCTTCGTGAATAAGGCCTACTAACGGTAAGACTAGCATTTTAGTTAGACATATATATATATATATATATATATATATATATATATATATATATATATATTAATCTTGTAATATTATACTAGTATAGGGTTGTATTTTAAACTTTTAAAATCTAGGGTTTGAAATTTAAATTGTCTAAATTAAACTTTTTAATCACAAAACATAAATTTCAAAACTTGAGGACAAGTTTTAAAACATGGAGGATCGAATAACAAATAATTTTAATTAACAATTAATTCCTTAACTATCCATATTTTATTAGTTGATAAATATCTTTAATTAGATCAAGATAATAGTCATATATATCAAAAAATCGGATTAGGGTTGATCTAATATGTAAAAGGTAAGTTTCCATAAGATAAATACCAAAAAAATCCCGTTTTTAACCTTTCCTAACGCTCGGACTCGCTGAGTGCACCAAGGGACTCGCCGAGTCAGGCCAACTCGCCGAGTCCACCATGGGACTCGCCGAGTCCATGACTTAGAAACACAAAATTCGAATTTTGCAGTTAAGAAACAAACAATCAAGCAAGAATTTAATAGAAACCAAGCTAGGCTCTGATACCACTGATGGGTTTTAGCCATAAGAACTTTCCTATGTGCGCATGCAAAACCCTAATGCTTGGATCTAGGCTTTCTAATTAAACATGCTTTGAATCCAAGACTTCTAATGACTAATTAGGTATAAGAACAACACAAAATCAGATCTGGAAGTTTACCTTTGAACCTCTTGTTTGATCTTGTTGTCTTGGAGCTCTAGAGTCACAATTGTCACTCCTCTAATGGCTTACAAACACCAACTAGCAAAGAGGATGATTTGAGAGAGAGTTTAGGGATGATTTTCGACCAGGGTTCCTCTACTTTTGAAGAGATACCGAATTCCAATGCCTAAGGGTCTATTTATACTTGTAAGGCTCTTTGAGTTTCACTCAAAAACCTTGGTTGGATAACTATTACTCAAAGCAATCTAAATCCCTTCCAAGATAGTGCCTTGGACGAATTTGAGCTATCCTTAGCTCTAGAATTCATCCACCATCTATCCAATAAGGATTTACAGCCCAAAGTGTAACTATCAAACAATTGACAGTTTATACCCCTTTGTTTAATTAATCTCTTTAAGTCACCAAATTAATTCTAATTAATTCTATGACTTATATTAATCAAACAATAATATTATTATTCCTTATATTGTGCTTATAATATATTAATAACATTTATTCTCTCATAATAAATCATCCTTTCAAGTTGCTATGGTGAAGGTAACCCAAAAGGACCATGCATAATCGGGTCAAATACTTGCCTAATATAGTTGCAGCCTTAGACACTATTCCAACACAAATATCTATGGATTTCGTTACCAAACTTCCTAGAACTGCTAAAGATCACAACTCAATTTGGGTCATAGTGGATCGACTGATAAAATCTGATTATTTTCTCCCCATTCGGGAAGATTTCAAGATTAAAAAATTGGCCCAAATCTACATCGACAAAATTGTTTCTCTGCATGGTGTACCCCTATCTATCATTTCTGATAGAGATAGTCGTTTTACATCACGATTTTGGTGGATGTTACAGAAGGCACTAGGAACCAAGATAGATTTGAGCACAGCTTACCACCCTCAGACAGATGGGCAGACGGAGAGAATAATTCAAACATTGGAAGACATGCTACGAGCGTGTGTCATTGAGTTCAAAGGAAATTAGGATACTCATTTGCCTCTAATTGAGTTTTCCTACAATAACAGTTATCACACGAGCATCCAATGTGCCCCATATGAAGCATTGTACAGGCGCAAGTGTCGTTCACCCTTATGCTGGACAGAAATTGGAGACAGAAAATTTACTAGACTCGAACTTATCCAGGAAACATTTGACAAGATTGCTATCATCAAGGATAGGCTTAGAGCTGCCAAAGATCGTCAGAAAAGCTATGCGGATAATCTTCGAAAACCATTAGAATTCCAAGTAGGAGACAAGGTACTTTTAAAAGTGCCGCTTTGGAAAGGGTTGTACATTTTGGTAAGAAATGAAAACTAAGCTTGAGATATGTTGGACCCTTTGAAATCATTGAAAGGATTGGTCCGGTAGCTTATAAACTTCAGTTGCCTCAACAGTTAAGCGCCATTCACGACACATTCCACGTCTCCAATCTTAAGAAATGTCTAGCCGATGAAGCATTGATAGTACCCCTGGAGGAAATTAAGATCAATGATAAGCTAAACTTCGTTGAGGAACCGATAGAAATCCTTGACAGGGAGGTAAAACAACTCAAGCGGAGTAAGATCCCAATTGTGAAAGTTTGATGGAACTCAAAACGCGGGCCGGAGTACACATGGGAGCATGAGGACTTCATGAAGGAAAAGTATCCACAACTTTTCCCATGCGATGACAAGCGATGACATAGAATGAATTTCGGGACGAAATTCTTTTTAAGTGGGGGATACTGTGACAACTGTTAATTCAGGTCATTCTCAGACTCATGCATCTTTATAAAAACCATTCATGCACAACATGCCACGACCTAGTAGTATAAATTCGGTCAAAATCTTGCATAAACTAGGATCCAACTAAGATCTAGGACTAATATACTTGACACTTACGATTCTAGTAAGTTGCTTAACTACAATAGGAAATGCCAATGCTATAATTAGAATGAAACTTCAAACTTTGTTACAATTGAAAAAGGGTGTAAAACCCAAAAAATAAATTAAAGTATTCTAATTATGCTTCAATGTGATGGTGAATATCAAACAATATTCCAAAAACCCTAAAGAGCCAAAAATCCAAATTTATAAACCTTAAATTATCAAACTTCCTAATATCAAATTTTTATTAATCAAATTATGGATTATACCAATGAAATAGAATTTTAAATTATCATGCATTAATCATAATTTATTAGTTAAAAACAAGATTTTTAAATAAATAAAGAATTGCTTAATAAATACTTTTATAAAAATTAGGGTTTTTATAAAAATTAAGGAGGGAATTGTATAAAATTTGAATTTAGGAGAGAGGAGGCTTTAATGCCTCAAAAATCCGGCGACTCTCCCCTCCCCATGTCCTCTCTCTTCCTAAAACTCAATCATTAAACTTAAACCTTCACTCTTCCACTTCTCTCTTCAGTCTCTCTCACACTCCACCCTCCTAACACACAAACTCTCTTCCTCTCTCTCTCTAACTCACGAAAATCCTCCATTCTCTGCCATAATTTTGAGATTAAGGAGGCCTTGAAGTGTTCTTGCTTCTCTCAAGATCAAACCCAAGGTAAACAACACAATCCTCCATCATAGTTTCATGACTTTACTTCCTTTTCTTCATGGTTTTCTCTACTCTTCGGATTCTATGCCCTTCCATGGCTAGAAATCCTTACTTTTTCCCTTGTGGTTTGTAGATTCTCACCATAACACAATGCATGTGTTTGAGATGGTGAAAATCTGGGATCAAACCCATGCAAGGAGTGAAAAAGATGCACATGTGTTCATGTGACTTCGAAACCGAGTATTACATCTTCTTCTCCATTTCTTTTGTGTTCTTGCATGACCAAAACCATTTAAACCATTTCTGGTACATATTGGATGCTCATTCACTCCATGCATGTGCTAGAAATCGGACCTTAACGGAAGCATGCATGTTGTTCTTGTCAAAATGCCCTAAGAATGCACTCAAAGCAAACATGCAATCTGCCAGATTACATTGTTCAGCTTTGAACGGCCATAACTCGGTCATTACTTAACAGAATCCTGATATTCTTTTTGTATTTGATAGTTCCACGAGTTAACTTTCAAACCCAACTGGTTTCACTGTAAAATATTAAATATCGGATTTTTGGCAATTTTTACAAAATGGTTGCGCAAACAGCTCTTTTTCTGTGATCACCATTTTTGCCTTGCGTGATCAATGGCCTTAAACCCAACCATAAATATGGGGAAAAATAATTTTGAAACTAAACATATCCAGTGAATGATGGCTGAAATTTAGTGGCTTGAAACCTCACTGAATGGGCTACTCAAATTCATGAACTTCAGCCACATTTACATCTCATGCACCATTATATGCAACATTTCTTAACTTGTTTGGGTTCAATACCCATATTCCCCCTCTGAATAAATTTTGAACATTTTTCCTTTTGAAAGCCCTCACATGCATGTGATAATCTGTAAAATACCAAGAGCTTTTATTACATCTTTGATTTATTAAAATTATTGCTAAAAACCAAGGGAATAAATCACATAAAATACTTCCAGAGGTCTATAAATCCGAAATAAATTCATGGATCACCCCTATGGTGAATAATAACCCCTCACTAAATTTCATCAATTTTTGTTGCTATTTGTTATGATTTCCGATTTTCTTTTTGTTTGGGTATAATAAATCACAAAACCATCTTAGAGACTGTGAAAATTGTATCTAACAATTTTCGCAACCCTTACCTGTGGTGGGTGACTCAGAAAAATAATTTCAGAATTTTTCATCATGCCTTACTATTTTTACCAATTTTTGGTAATTATAATGGCCTAAAAATAGGAAAAATAGTTATGTTTATCCAATATTCATGAAAATTTACCAGAGCATCATGCTGTACAGTAGGAGATTACATAAAAATTTTGATGATTTTTCGCTACAGTAAACTATTTTTCTCCTATTTTCTAAAGTTAAATACACTTAAATACACATAAATACCCAAAACCGGATTATACAATATGAAAACCACTTTTGGTATTTTTCCCAGATTAATTACACTGTAAATGATGTTACAAAATTTTTTGGTAATTTATTTCAACTGTTTAATATTTATTCTTCAATTAATGATTATTTAAAGGAATAAAACAAGGAAAAATAGAAATACCCACTGAAAAATATCTTTTATATTTTTCTCAGACTAGTTATGTATAATAACAGTTAAATAAAAAGTTTGGGTAATTTTGCAAACTATTTTCTTTTTAATTCAATTTTTATTGGAATAAATGCTCAAAAATCATAAAATATAATTAAACAGCTTAGAAATCCATTTTTATATTTTCCCAGCTTAGTATTGTGTAATAACAGTTAAATAAAAAGTTTGAGAATTTTTATCCTTTGAATGCTGTTTTTCGTGAATTTATGTTGTTATAAAGACTTAAAAATTTGAAAAATAGTTAACCATATAAAAAATTCAAGGAAAATTTTTTGGAAAACCTCTATTGTATTTACAACGAAAATACAGGGTTTGACAATTTTTGGAAACTGTTTGATAATATTCTACATTTTTAGGAATATAAAACACTTTAAATGTGTAGAAATACCTTTAATTTATATTACTAAATCTGGAAAATTAATATTCCAAAGTTATAATTAATCGCACGACTTGTAGAATTTCATTATTTCAGAAAAAGTGTAACCAATTAATATAAAATCCAATACTAAAACATAAATTGGCATTCCACTATATGTAGAGTTTAGTATAGTAGCATTAGATTTCGACATGGAAACTCACTAGTGTGTGTTTGATATCGTAGGATCCTGGTAGTAAGACGTTGGTGCCTCCCGAGGCACTACTTGTACCTACACAAAACATTGTGAGTATTCACGCACTCCCCTATTTTCAGTTTTTATGTTTTGGGGTGGAAAAGCATGTCCAGAAAAACTATTGTTTGCATGTTGTATTTAAATTGATTATTATCAAACATGATTGCTATTGTATTGCTATGTTTCTTTATGTATTTCTATGCAACACGGAACATGAGAACTTATCGTACTAAGGCCCTTCCCTTATCTCTAACCATTAACTCTTTGAGCCAATGGTCATTATAAATAGCGCTATTAGGAATTGACAACTCCTCACTCGCCCTATTGTTGGAGTGCATGATACCATATTCATATATGGAACGATAAGCATAGATCTTGATAGGTCTTCAATCATAGGTTTGGTTGAGTCTCATTGTTTGCTCATACACATACAAACTCGTTTCTCGTTATAGCAATAAACTTGTATTCATTAATAGCAATCAACTTTGTTTATCATTAGAGCAATGTACTTGTATTTACGGAAAGCCTTATTTCACGCTCGATTTTATAAACTTGTGAACGCACCAACTATTTTCATAGTTGATGCTCGTTTTACATGCTTTTTCAGGAAATAATTAGTAAGTGGATATAAAGATTCACCATCATAGAGCATGCTGCATCGTGTTGAAGCTATTATGAAGTTATATTTTGAACAATGTTGTTTTGGAAAACTTGTACTTTGTTTCTTTTTAAGCTATGGGTTGTAAACTTTTAAATACTGCTACGGTGATGTATCTTTATCTTTTGCAATGAAACCGTTATCGCTGTCATACCTTGCGTTTCCGCTTTAGCGGGGTGTGACAGACATCCAATCCTAACTTTGAGGGGGAGAATGTTAGGGTGCAAAGTCATGCTTGGATGTAATGTTTTAGGCTTTCCTCTTTGTATGTGTAAATGGGTTGAGTCTTTTCCTATAAATAGGAAGTGAGTGACTCCCATTATGTAAGAGTCCATTTAGAGTGTTAGACTAGAGAGAGAATTTGTATACAAACCCATTTGTATAATCTTTGTAGATCTAATAAGAGCTTAAAAAGATGTATTTACTCCTTGTGTTCTTGAATTTGTATGATGAATCACTAGATCTTTTCTAATTCCGCACATGCCATCATAATCAACACCACTACAATCCTTTCCTATACTCGAGGCTTGAATGTACTGAGCTTTGAACCTTTAAACGGACTCTAAACGAGGCTAAATGATAGCAGAGATGAGTCTGACACTCAACTGGGTTGACTGGCTGAGCTTTACAAGGCAAAAATTTGAAATTTTTCGAGTCGTCACATATCACCCCCCCCCCCCCCCCCCTAAAAAATAGAAAAGTTATAAAAAGTGTAGGGTATGAACTCACCTTATGTGTAGTCACGGTTTAGATAACGAGATAAAAAGGTGATCTTCGGGCTAGAATATAAGGAGCTAGTTGAATCCGAATGGTTTAAACACATAATGATGTGTGAATAAGATGGTCTAAAAACACAAGTGTTTCATAATCACTAAATAATAGGAAGAGGACATACCAAAACTTATTTCTATTTCGAGGTGAAGATCTCCTGGAACTTGAATTGATAGGATGAAGGAAAATGGGTTTGATAAATTGAGAGAGTTTGTGAGTGAATTTGTTTACTCATGAATGAAGCCTTAATGGTCTCCACTTCGTTGCTTAAATAGGAAGTAAAGGATAAGAGGTTGATGGGAGGTTTACCTTAAAATGTGTATTCTAACGTATAGGGAACTTAATCTGCCAATCAAGTGGCACCTTATTTTAACATCAAAGGAGATTTCGGCCTAAACTAGACCAAAACCAAAAGTGTTTTCTGCCTATGTAGTAAATCTAAGGAGATTTTGGTCCTAACATTAGCCAAGAATGAGTTTTCGGCCTTAACGGGCCTAATGCAAAGTGATTTCGTTAATGGTGGATCAAGGCTTTGAGATTTCGGTTCTAGCATCCTAAAAGAAAGTGATTTTGGTTCTAAGGTGTCCCAAGATTCTCCAAACCGAAATCCTTAATGTATTATACAATAACATGCTTTTAAACTTATCATATTGACTTGTGTTGACTCCTTTTGACTCCTTAATGTTTGTTAACTTGTAATGACTTCAAAGGTTCATCCTAACATGTGTTTTCCAAGGCATTATATATATATATATATATATATATATATATATATATATATATATATATATATGTGCACTTATATAAAGATGTCCTCTTGGCATTCCAGGTTCTATAGAATCAAAGTTACAATTGCAAATTCACTTGTACATGGTTAAGTCGTTAGTCCTAAAATTTTCTAGTTGTCACACAAGTCCTGGTACATCTTTGTGGCCCCTGGGTGAATAGAGAAGCGAGACTTATGAGCCTCTTCAAGAACAATCTGTCTAACCCCACCAGACATCGGAACCCAGACCCGACCACAACGGGTCAATAACCCCCGACTATCCTGCACAAACCGAGTGTTCTCACCCCAAATCCTATCAAGCTTCCAATTCTCCTATCGCATACCCTCAGCCTGAGATTTCGTGATCAAACTCACAAGTGGAGAATCCAGTGATGTCCTCATACATGTTACTAGAGTAGAAGATCCAACTAACTTGCGGCTCAGAGCGTCCGCAACCACATTCGCTTTACCAGGATGGTAAAGGATCTCGCAGTCATAATCCTTGACCACGTCAAGCCACCTGCATTGTCTCATGTTCAGGTTCGGCTGATCCATTATGTGCCTAGAAATATTGTGGTCCGTGTATATGGTATAGCGGACCTGATAGAGGTAATGTATCCAAATCTTGAGAGCGAATACCATCGCTCCCAACTCCAGATCATGAGTAGGGTATCTCGTCTCTTGCGGCTTCAACTTTGGCTATGCGTAGGCTATCACCCATCTTTTATGCATGAGGACCTCTCCCAGACCTGTATGAATTTCTGGTAGTACCCTACGAATCCCAAGAATCTCCTGATATCTGAGGGAGATTTCGGAACCTCCCCCTGCATAACCGCCTTTATTTTAGCCAGATCGACCAAAATCCCCTCCTGGTTTACGAGATGTCCAAGGAACTGAACCTCTTGTAACCAAAACTCTCACTTCGATAACTTGGCATAAAGACGCAATTTTTGGTAAGTATTCCATCTAAACTCAAGTGTTATTCCATAATTTCATAACACTCTTGGATCATCGACTCGTATCTTAACGCCAAAAATCGTTCTTAGGATCATCCAAGCTTTCACGTGTTCATCAAGTGCTCTTGACTTGATACTCCTTGTCTTCAACTTTCCACTCTTCAAGAAATCACTCAAGGT
Source organism: Lactuca sativa (assembly GCF_002870075.4). Lineage (NCBI taxonomy): Eukaryota > Viridiplantae > Streptophyta > Magnoliopsida > Asterales > Asteraceae > Lactuca > Lactuca sativa. Next base: position 198,985,676 of record NC_056625.2, read on the forward strand.
GAGTTCATACCCCTAAATTTTCTAGTTTTCTTCAGTTTATAGGGGGGGGGGGGGGAATACATGTTAAAACATCAAAACATATTTAAAACATAACTTGACAGCTCACAACAGAAAGTTGTGACCTGTTCACAAACTGTTTTACCCAACTTAAACTTAATATTTTTCACACCTCTTTATTATGAAAATAGTTCATATTTTTACCTTTAAAAGCAATACTTGTACATCTCCATATTATTTTTCTACAATTTATGGTGATTTTTACAAAACTGCCTATCACTGCAGCAACAAATTCGGCCCCGTTTGTGGAAATGACCATTTTCACACTGGTTTGAGAACACCAAAACTTATGGGAAAATTTATGGACACAGTAGACACTTTTTTCAAACTCTCCTAGTTTACGGATGCAGTTTTCAACTTACGATGATTTTTTTATAAATATTCAAAAACAGTGATAGTTAAGGGTAAAACTGTCAAAACAAACGAAAAGGGATTATTCACACCTTATAACATGTTGAGCAAGGTGAGTAAGATCTACACGTAGTATTTCTAATGTGATTTATTTAAAATACATAGTCATGCATATCAAGGTTTCACACCATCATACAACACTTTTGATAAGCTATAACAGGTGTAGTTTTGAACACTTCATTTAACAAAGAAAACGGTAACACTGTCGATTTACAAAACAAATATTTCATTACACGCTATGTGAACTTGTTAATAAATATTTGTGAGACATTCTCCTTCAGGATACATTAAGTGCCACATAAAAGTCCTTTAGTTATTATCAGAATCTCCTGGAAGGAGAACGTGATAGTTGTGTATAGATCTATACTGGGCCCGAAAAAACCGCACCTAAGTTGCTTGCAACAGCTAGACCAACAGGTCTGGGGTGACAAGTGTCATAACATTCCGACGCCTGAAGAACTTCTCATACAAGGCCTTCTAGTCTTTAGTATGGTTATAACATCTCACATGGAATATTAACAAAACATACAGTTCACGGAAATTCTAAGGATTTATACAAAGGAGTTTTATTAAAATATAGAACACACACATAAGTATGACGATTTACTTACACATAGTAAGCCTTGTTTCAGTTAAGACTACAACAAACCTTTTTGAAAATATTGGATTTTCTGGAAACAAACTTTAAGGAAACAACATTCATTTTTCATAAAATGCTTATGGACTCACCAGCTTTATGTTGATACTCTTTCAAAACAACTTGTATTTCTCAAGTAATCAGTAATACAAGTAACTACAAGATTTTTGAAGTCAAGACGCTAAGGCGTAGATTCTTTTGCTACAATTTATCATCATATGTAATTTATTTGGAAACATGTATTTTTGAAACAATGTAACCTTTTAAATTATATCTATGATGGTTGTCTTTTACTTTCTTCACTATGGTTATGATACTGAGCATGGCGTCCTCTGCCTTCGAACGTTTCCATCGTTCTGGTTTGGGGGTGTGATAGTAGTTGAGAGAAAAATCGAGTTCTAGGCTTGGGAGGGTGAAAAGGGATTAAAGGAGGCTGAGTTCTACCTTTTTACACTTGAGTGTGCTACCAGGAGAGGGGTGTGCAGTCGCAAACTCTATATGCGGCTGTACACTCCTGATGTTGGGGTGTAAGGCTCGATTTTGGTGCCAGAATTGTATGCGATCCATTCCTATACTTGAGTCTTGAACGTACTGAGCTTTGAACCTTTAAACGGACTCTAAACGAGGCTAAATGATAACAAAGATGAGTCTAAAATCATAAGTGTTTCATAATCACTAAATAATAGGAAGAGGACTTACCAAAACTTATTTTTATCTTGAGGTGAAGATCTCCTGGAACTTGAATTGACAGGATGATGGAAAATGGGTTTGATAATTTTAGAGAGTTTGTGAGTGAATTTGTTTAGTGATGAATGAAGCTTGAATGGTCTCCACTTCGTTGCTTAAATCGGAAGTGAAGGATATGAGGTTGATGGGAGGTTTACCTTGAAATGTGTATTCTATCGTATTGGGAACTTAATTTTCCAATCAAGTGGCACCATATCTTAATATCAAAGGAGATTTCAGCCTAAACTAGAACAAAACCAAAAGTGTTTTCAGCCTAAGTATTAAATCAAAGGAGATTTCGGTTCTAACATTAGCCAAGAATGAGTTTTCGGCCTTAACGGGCCTAAGGCAAAGTGATTTCGTCCATGGTGGTTGAAGGCTTGGAGATTTCGGTTCTAGCATCCTAAAAGAAAGTGATTTCGGTTCTAAGGTGTCCTAAAATTTCTCTAAAACGAAATCCTTAATGTATTATGCAATAACATGCTTTTAAACTTATCATATTGACTTGTGTTGATTCCTTTTGACTCCTTAATGTTTGTTAACTTGTAATGACTTCAAAGGTTCATCCTAACATGTGTTTTCCAAGGCATTATATATATATATATATATATATATATATATATATATATATATATATATATATATATATATATATATATAAATGTCCTCTTGGCATTCCAGATTTTATTGAATCAAAGTTACGATTGCGAATTCACTAATGGTTAAGTCGTTTGTCCTAAAATTTTCCAGTTATCACACAAGTCCCGGTACATTTTTGTGGCCCCCGGGTGAATATAGAAGCGAGACTTATGAGGCTCGTCAAGAACAATCTGTCTGACCCCTCCAGACATCGGAACCTAGACCCGACCACAACGGGGTCAATATCCCCCGACTATCCTGCACAAACCGGGTGTTCTCACCCCAAATCCTATCAAGCTTGCAATTCTCCTGTCGCATACCCTCAGCCTGAGCTTCCGTGATCAAACTCACATAGTGATCAAACTCACAAGTGGAGAATCCCCTGATGTCCTCATACATGTCACTAGAGTAGAAGATCCATCGGACTTGCGGCTCACAGCATCCGCAACCACATTCGCTTTACCAGGATGGTAAAGGAACTCTCAGTCATAATCCTTGAACATGTCAAGCCACCTGCATTGTCTCATGTTTAGGTTCGGCGGAACCATTATGTGCCTCAGACTCTTGTGGTCCGTGTAGATGGTATAGCGGACCCGATAGAGGTAATGTCTCTAAATCTTGAGAGCGAATACCAACGCTCCCATCTCTAGATAATGAGTAGAGTATCTCGTCTCGTGCGGCTTCACCTGTGGCGACGCGTAGGCTATCACCCGTCTTTTCTACATGAGGACCTCTCCCAATCCTATATGAATCTCTTGTAGTACCCTGCCAGTCCCAAGAAGCTCCTGATATCTGAGGGAGATTTCGGAACTCCCCCCTGCATAACCGCCTTGATTTTGGACGGATGGACCATAATTCCCTCCTAGTTAACGAGTTTTCCATGGAACTGAACCTCTTGTAACCAAAAATCGCACTTCGAGAACTTGGTATAAAGTCGCTCTCGCCTCAATACTTCCAATAGTTCCCGAAGATGCTCCTCATGCTGCTCTCGGGTCTTGGAGTACACCAAGATATCGTCTATGAACACAATGACTGAGCGATCAAGCATCGGTCTGGAGACCTGATTCATCTGGTCCATGAAGATCGCTGGCGCGTTAGTGAGCCCGAAAGGCATCAACACGAACTCGTAATGTCCATAAGGATTCCGGTACATGGTCTTCTCCAATTCCTCCTCCCTAACCCTGACTTGATGGTACTAGGACCTCAGGTCTATCTTGGAGAACCAAGATGCCTGTTGCAACTGATCGAAAAGATCATCTATACTTAGGAATCAATAACGGTTCTTCACGGTCAACTTGTTCAACTCCTGGTAGTCAATGCACATCCGGTGTGACCATCCTTCTTCCTGATGAAGAGAATCGGCACTCACCACTAAGAACTGCTTGGATGAATGAACTACTTGGATGAATGAACTACTTGCCCAATAGTTTCTGAAGCTATCTTGACAACTCCTGCATCTCTGGTGGTGCCAATCGATACGACATGTTGGCGATAGGGGCTGCACCTGGTACTAGGTCGATCCTAAACTCAACCTTCCTCTCTGGAGGCACTCCGGGTAACTCCTTCGGAAACACGTCAGCGAACTCTTTGACTACTGGAACCTCTGAAACTATGGTCTGATCCTTGACCCACGTATCCACCACATACGCTAGATAACCCACAAACCCATGCTGAATATACTATCAAGCCCTAAGTAGAACCTTGAATCCAACTTGGTGCCCTTGTCGTAGACAACAAGTTCTCCCCCTCTTGGAGTTCGAACTACCACTCGCTGATCCTCATAGTCGATCATGGCACCGAAGACACTAAGTCAATCCATACCCACAATCACACATACATCCCCCATGGGAATCGAAATCAAGTCTATCAGGAAAGATACCCTGAAGATCTCCAACATGCAACCCCAATAGACTAAGGAAGCAGAAATCCCGTGTTCTTTGGCAACAAAGACTTGGAACGGACACTCTTGCTCTCCTACTGGCAAACCGAACTCCCTACTGAATGACTGGGAGATAAACGACCGACTCGCCCCCGAGTCAAATAATAACAAAGTAGGTAAGGAGTTCACTAATAATGTACCTAACATGGTACATCACATATAAGCATAAAACAATATAATCAGTATGATAAGGGATAGAAACATACCAGCAACCACGTCTGGTGTTGCCCTTGGCCTCCTCTGCTGTAAGTTGGAGGGAGTGTCCATGCGCCCTTAGAGCGCTACTCTACCCTGACTCCTGTCAGTAATCCTCAGTGTAGCTGGTGTTGGAGCCTTCGCCGACTTGGCAGTGAGTTGTGGACAATTGGTCTTTACGTGACTAACCTGATGGCAGTGGTAGCATATCCTCTTATCCTGAGCCGGGGCTGGCTGGCGACAATCCCTCGCAAAATTCCCCTCCTTTCTGCATTTGTAGCACGCACTTCTCAATCTGCAAACCCAAGAGTGACCCTTCCTGCACTTTCCACAAGTGTGGCCCTGCTGGCTTCCTAACCTAGAATCAGCAGTCTTAGATCGCTTTGGCTTCGGTTGCGACTGCGTCGGGGCCTGCCCTTGCTCTCGGAGCTTTAACTCAATATCAAGCTCACGCCACCTAACGACCTCCTGTAACTTTAGTAGTGTATCACAATGTAGGGTAGCAACAAACTAACAGATGTCAGTCATAAGCATGCACAAATAACGTGTCATCTGAGCCTGATCAGAAGCAAACTCCAAGCAGAACATCGCCCTCTCGTAAACATAGGGGTGATCTACGTCACCGTCTCCACACCCTGCCTCAAATCCAAAAACACTTGAGCTAACCGCTCCTGCTCGATCCGCGGAATGTAGCGAGCGTGGAACATATCCCTGAACTGGTCCCAAGTAACCGCAACTCTCTAATCATCAATATACGACCCAATCATCAACCTCCACCAGTCCTTTGCCCTCGGACCTCAGCAAGTTTAAGGCACATCTGACATTCTGGTCAGCAGGACATGAGCAGATGAAGAAACATCCATCCACATTAGACAACCACCTCATGGCTACAATCGGGTCATGTACCCCATCAAAAGTCAGGGGCTTCATGTTATCGAAGTCCCGGTACTGAAAAGCCCAGCTGGCTCCCCCCTGCCGCCATTACAGCTATTGCGGCAACCGTCTTAGTAGTGGCTGCATAGCGCTCGTCAAATACTTAATGATGGCGGTCTTAATAGACCTAAACATCTCTGGAAACTATTCCCAGAATAGAGTACCAACCTTATCATGCAGGATCTCTCAAATCCTGGCATCCAGCTCATCCAACCTCATCTAACCAATGACCTCAGGAACTACCGGTCCCTCCTGACCGCCATCTCTTGATCCTGATCCGGATCCAGTCACGAATTGTCTAGTAACCAAGAGGCTAAAAAAATATACTAGGAAGATATCATATATTCAGTATAACAATCCGGGAACCAACTCTCAATAAATCCCTAGGGGTTGTGACTACCTTGCTACGCGTATTAGTCCAGTGCTTTCAGTAGTATGGGCCCATACTACCTTCCAAACCTACCAATATTTGTCTCAAGTATCATCACAACGCCCTAACAATATACATAAGCATGGTGTGTACATAATCCTCACTCCTAGAGGAAGGCAAATGTCTCATAACTGGCCTACTCACCCTGGACAACCTACCCATGAAACTTCCACCAACCCTACAGCACTCGTGTATGCTAGCCATACCTAACACTAGATCCTATAGATAGTCGTATACCCGGTCGTACTCTAAGACCACAAGCAGACAAGGAACAAGAAATAAATCGAAACCAAATATTCTTAGGCTATAAAATCTTAGTTATGTACAACTATGATGCATACACTAAGCAACTACAGTAATGATGTCAATTCATATAAGGAAATACCCAGGCTATCATGTATAATACAATCAGGCAATTCTATTATGCAATTCTTCAAGATCCCTAGCCTGGTACTAGCATGTTGTTCTAACATATAACATAAATCAAATAATTCGTAAGGTATTTTGGGGTCTACTTACTGGCTCCGGCTAATCGTACACTTGCGTCCTCCTTTAGTATTTTGAAAACCATTTGAAATATCATTTTAAAATCTTGTCCTTAATTTGAGATTGGATCCATACGAGTGTTTCCACCAATTCAGACAAACCAAGGCTCTGATACCAACTTGTAACTGTTGGATAAGGTATCTACATCCATAACTATAATTAATATGTACTTGACCCGATTGTAGCATGGTCCTTTTGGGTTGCCTTCATAGATGCAATTTGATATGATGAACTTGTAACATCCGGTTTCCAGGTATATCAATATTCATTATTTAATTTAATTATTCTAAGAGTGACTCGACGAGTCAGTGCTTGGATTCGTCGAGTAGAGTCACGACCTGATGACATGTATTACTGAGCTGACTCGACGAGTCAGCGCTGACGGCAGAAATCCGAAATTTCTGGGCCTCTTGCCTATTTAAAGACCCTTTATGGCCTCCTTGCGGCCCTATACCCTGGAGAGAAAACCCTAAACGAGTTCTTAGCTGTGATAGTGTGTGAATGGTTCATTTTGGTGATTTTTAGCAAGAGGAAGGAAGGATTCAACCTAGGAGCAAGAAGAAGGAGTGGATCTAAGGCTACCACACTCCAGATCATCATTTATAGGTATTCTACTTCTCCATTTTCAATCCTTTAATGTAGAACTCGAGATTTTGGATCCTAGGGTTTTCCCTCTTTCCCTCTTATTTAAATCTATGTTGATTTAGGAGTTCATAGAGAGTGATAACTTAGATCTGGACCATGTAGAGACTATAGAGTCCAGATGTCCCTGCTTTACTCACTTATGGTGACTGGCTTGAGAGAAAAGCCTTTGTTAAGGTGAGATTTGGCATTTTGAGCCATTAAAATCATGCATGAGAAGTAAAGGTTGTCCTTTACATGAAAAAGGGGCTTAACGAATGTAGATCTAATTTTTGGGTGATCTTCACATGTTGAAATCGTCTGAATACGAAGTGAGTCTAAATAGACTTGCCGAGTCAAGGGGCTGATTCGACGAGTCGGTTAGGGTTTTCCCCATCTGAGTTGACGATGCCATAATTCGATGAGTTAGGGTAACTCACCGAGTTGAATCGTTTCCAAGGACTCAGAGGACCGATCAGACTCGACGAGTCACACGGGTGTACTCGGCGAGTCGTGCTTTTCATAGGAGTTGACTTTGGGTTAATTTTAGGGTGTTGACCAACCTTAGTTATGGGAAGGGTAAAATGGACTTTTACCTAAGATAAGAGTAGAAAGAGAAGTTTGTATAAGAATGAGATATTGATTGGAATTGTTATAAAATGTATTAGGAGGAGGGTGATTCGGAATCTTTGAAGACATGCCTATTCTTATCGATTACGAGGTGAGTCTCCTCACTATACTTACCTTGACTGGTAACCTATGTGTGACCAAAGGGTCTTATGTGTACATTTTGTGTCTATTCTTACCGATTACGAGGTGAGTCTCCTCAGGGAACTAAGGAACAAGAAGGAATGAGCGATCGAGTGTGAGTATGCTCGAGTGACTCTCTGACGATTTTTATGTTGTGTTTCAATTGCATCATGATGAGTACCTGCCACAACCCCGAGCGCAGTGGGACCAGCGTCGATGATATTCGGAGGATTATTCAGGAGGACGTGGCTGTAGTTATCCGAGCCGAGATTCCTAAGATGTTTGGGTCTATTAAGACCACCTTGATTGAGACCTTTGATGAGCGATAGGCTGCTATCACTGCGGTTGCTGCTGCTGCCGCCACTGCAGGCATCACCGCTGCTAGACTTCAGGGAGGTGATTCGTTGTTGCTGCGGGAGATCAGCAACACGAAGCCACCAGAGTTTGATGGGACACAAGATCTGATTGTTGCGATGAGATGGATCTCCCACATGGAGGGATGGTTTAACTCATGTTCATGCCCAGATAATTTGAGAGTTATGTTTGCACTGAACCAGCTTCGCTTGGGACCAAAGGACTAGTGGAAGTTCATGACCGCCAGTTTCACCACTACAGATCATGCCGCAGTGACTTGGGAGAGGTTCGTTGGGATGTTCCGGGATGTGTATGTTCCCCTAGTGGAGAGGGAGCGACTGGTGTGGGAGTTTCTGTCTCTCAAGCAGAAGACAGATATGGTTAATGAGATTTCGAGGATGTTTCACGAGAGGAAAATGTTCTGCCCCAAACATGTGTCCAATGAGGAGGCGTGTGTGAGCCGTTTTTTTAGCATTTTGATGAGGGATATACGAGAGTTCTTGGCGAACTCGTCGTATAAGACATTGGCCGAGCTCCAAGCCAATGCTAGGAGGAGGGAGATTGAGTTGGAGTTGCAGATCAGGGAGGAGGAGGAGTCATAGGGTAGGAACCGGAGGCCAGTACAGCCGCAGCCAGCGGCGAAGCGGGCCAAGCTCGCAAATAACAGGGGTGGAGGCTAGAAGGGCGCACTTGTAGCACGTACGGTAAGAGCCATGAGGGTTCTTTTCGGGCAGGTATTTGCTACAAGTGTGGCAAGGAGGGGCATATGGCGAAGGATTACCCCAAGGGATTTTCAGTTTGCTTCCATTGCAACCAGACTGGCCACCGGAAGGCCAAGTGTCCCCATCTTGTTCAAGGGTCAGGACAGGGATCTGCACCTGCTTCTTTGTGTGCTACTGAGAGTCGACCGGCAAAGGTCGAAGCATCTAGGGCCTGAGGGAGAGCTTTTCAGCTGACAGCAGAGGAGGTCTGCACAACACCTGATGTCGTAGCTGGTATGTATTCGTGCTAATTATTCTTTTCATATATTATGTGCTTATACTTTTGTATGAATAGGTACTTTCCTTGTGAATTTTATACCTGCTTTGGTGTTATTTGACTCGGGTGCGAGTTGATCCTTCGTATCTATAACTTTCAGTCGTCATATCAATACCCGACGTAAGGCATTGAGTCGACCTATGAGGGTTTCCATAGCAGATGAGCATGCGGTGTTTGTTACTGATGTGATCAGTGGGTGTACTCTGGAGATTTTTGGTGTTGAGTTTCCAACAGACCTGGTGCTGATACTTATGGGTGATGTACGTGTCATAGTGGGCATGGATTGGTTAAGTTGATTTGGAGCTACGATAGATTGCGAGCGCCAGTTGGTGACTATACGAGATCCTAGTGGGGGAGTCCTTACAGTTTAAGGTGAGGGTACTAGGTCCACATCAGCTTTCTGTTTTGCTGCTCGAGAGATACAGAGTCTGCAGCAGAGTTGTATGGGTTTTGTAGCGTATGTGGTGGACACGCGGGTTGCTGATGTCAAGCCGAGTTCAGTATCCTAGATACCGATAGTGCATGAGTTCACCGATGTATTCCCCGAGGAGTTGTCGGGTGTACCTCCTGAGAGACAGGTGGAGTTCCGGATCGATCTGATCTCGGGTGCAGTGTTGGTTGCTAAGGCACCCTATCACCTTGCATCGCCAGAGATGTAGGAGTTATCCTCTTAGCTTCACGAGCTGATGGGGAAAGGATTCGTTAGACCAAGTAGCTCTCCGTGGGGAGCTCCAATTCTTTTTGTGAAGAAGAAGGATGGTTCACACCGGATGTGCATTGATTACCGGGAGTTGAACAAGTTGACGATCAAGAACCTTTATCCACTGCCGAGGATCGACGATTTGTTTGATCAGTTGTAGGGTGCGTCTCGGTTTTTCAATATCGCCTTGAGATCTGGGTATCATCAGATGAGGGTGCGTGATGAAGATATTCAAAAGAAAGCTTTTAGGACTCGTTACAGGCATTACGAGTTCGTGGTGATGCCTTTTGGACTCACCAATACACCGACGGCATTCATGGATCTCATGAATCAGGTATGTAGACCTATGTTGGACCGTTTGGTGATCGTGTTCATGGACGATATTTTTGTGTATTCGAGGTCCACAGAACAGCATGAGGAGCATCTCAGAGAGGTTTTGAGAATTCTGAGATCGGAGAAGCTGTATGCCAAATTCTCCAAATGTGATTTCTGGTTATGACAGGTCCAGTTCCTAGGGCATCTCGTTAACCAAAATGGGATATCGGTCGATCCGGCCAAGATTGAGGCGATTATGCGATGGGAGGTGCCGAAATCCCCATTTGAGATCAAGCGCTTTTTGGGGTTGGCTGGTTATTATCAGAGATGTATCAGAGATTTCTCCAAGATTGCAGTTCCCCTCACCAAGTTGACCCGGAAGGGCGTTGCTTTTATTTGGGGCCCCGAGCAGCAGGCTTCATTTGAGACTCTTCGCCATAGGTTGTGCGAAGCCCCGGTGTTAACCCTTCCGGAGGGAATGGAGGATTTTGTGGTACATTATGATGCATCTATTACAGGCATGGATGCAAAGGTCATGTCATAGCATACGCGTCGAGGCAGCTGAAGCCTCGTGAGACAAGATACCCCACTCACGATCTGGAGCTAGGGGCAGTGGTATATGCCCTCAAGATCTGGCGTCACTATCTTTACAGAGTCTGGTGTACCACATACACGGTCCACAAAAGCTTCAAGTATCTGATGGATCAGCCCAACCTGAACATGCGACGAAAGAGATGGTTGGACATGGTGAAAGACTATGATTGCGAGATCCTATATCATCCGGACAATGTTAATGTTGTAGCCGACGCCCTGAGCTATAGGACGGAGAGTGCTCTGTTCCGAGATGTTTGCTTAAGGATGATGGTGCTGACTCCTGTGTTAAATACTATTCGGGAGGCCTAGGCCGAGGCCTTGAGACCGGAGAACCACAAGAGAGAGCGGGTAGTAGGGAAGGTTTCGGAGTTTGTGACGGATAGTTGTAGGCTTATTACCTTTCGAGGGCGAGTTTGGGTGCCCTACACAGGAGGAGCTAGACACATTCTGATGGCAGAGGCACATAGATTGAGATTTCCGATCCATCCCGGGGCCACTAAGATATATTTGGACCTGAAGAGGGATTATTGGTGGCCTTGTATGAAGAGGGATGTAGCCTGGGTAGTCGAGAGGTGCTTGACATGACGTCGGGTTAAGGCTGAGCACCAGCGTCCACATGGCAAGCTGCAGCCATTGGAGGTTCCTGTCACAACTGTAAATTTTGAGCCATGTAATCTATATATTCAAGTTAATGTGAATCAAAAACTTCAATCAAATACAACATGCTAGTGCTACAAATAGTCATCAAACAATTGGAAACCCTAAAAGTCCTTGCTAAGTCCATTTTGGATTAGGACTCCCCTATTGGATCCAAATGGACCAATAAGCTTCCAATTAGACTATCATGGGCTTAGAACCCTAATTGGGCTCTAATTGGACCCACACTAAATTATTTCAACATCTTGGGTCATATTGGGCCTAGAATGAAATAAATCACAAACTTTGGTCCATAATTTAACCTAACCTAGCTCATTAAAGCATAAAAATCACAATTTTATTTTATAAGGCTAATAAGCACCCAAACTACCTCTAATGTTGGGCTTAGGGGCAAAAAGCCCAAAAACCCTTTCTTCTCTCCCCATTCTCGGCCCAAGCTCAAATAAAAGGGAAAGAGTTGACTTTTCATGACACCTCATCTTTGTATGGAGGATATCTAGGCATTACCCTTCAAACATCCATGCATTCTCATTCTTCCATGCAAACATCACCTCAAGGTCTTTTCTTCTCTCCCTCCCTCTTCTTTCTTGTTTTGGCCGAGAGCAACACCACACACACACAAAACACTCACAAACTCTCTCTAAAATTCACTCAAGACTTCTTCCTTTTCTCCATCCAAAATCTCGAAAATAGGAAGCATTCAAGGAAGTTCTTCCACAAAAATCATCATCTAAGGTAAGGTTTTGCTTGGATCTATGACTTGTAATCCTTATTTATCAAAAATCTCTTCCTAATCCATGCAAAAATCGTGATCTTGCACCCTAGAACCATCTCAAAACTCGAGATCTTCATCAAAGGGAGCCAAGGCCAAAAATACTTCATTTTCCTTCCATTTTTCCTTGCAAAACCGAATCAACACCCCAAGGTGAGCTTCATACCCCCTATTTTATGTTTTTATGAGTTTTGTGGGGGGGGGGGATACAAGTGAAAGTGTAGATCTATATGTGTTTTGTATGCCTTGTATGATTTCCATGCTTATATGTATGCTTTTATGTGTTTTAATGTTGGATCTAGCCATAAAACCCCTCAAAACCGAGATATAACTTATGTTTTATGAATTTAGCTTCAAATATATTTGTACATATAAAGTGTTACAAGAAAAATAGCTAAGTGGTTAGCAACAATTTTCTTTAAGCTAAAAACATAAATTTTGGGCCAAAAATGTGAAAAATACAAAATTAAGGGCCCAAATTGACATTTCACAGATTCTGATGGATGAAGTGTGCCAAAACAGTTTCCATAAAACTATTTCTGGAATTACACTTAATTAGAGGACTAAAAACATGAATTTCAAGCTTAATGGGCTAAAAATGAAAATTTCGGCCCAATGAGGCCCATTATGCGAATTTTTCTGTTTTGGAGGACCAAAACTGTAATTTTCTGTAAAACAGTGGACTATAAGTGTTCCAAATCCTTTTCAAAGGTTTAAAATGCTTTCCAAATTTAAAAAGGACCAAAGTTGCAAAAGTTTCACAATTTGGGCCAAAATTGTCAAAGTTGCGAAAAGAAGGGGCTAAAACCGAGAAAATTGCATTTCCAGGAGTACCCTCAGAGAGACAGGTTGAGTTCCGAATCGACCTCGTCCCAGGAGCAACTCCCCTCGCTAAATCACCATATCGACTGGCTCCTGCTGAAATGCAGGAATTGTCCAGCCAACTCAGTGAGCTCCTGGACAAGGGATTTATCCGACCTAGCTACTCGCCGTAGGGAGCTCCGGTGCTCTTTGTCAAAAAGAAGGACGGATCTTTCAGAATGTGCATCGATTACAGAGAGTTGAATAAACTCACTGTTAAAAACCGCTACCCACTCCCACGAATCGATGATCTATTCGACCAGCTCCAAGGAGCTAGCCATTTTTCTAAAATAGATTTACGGTCCGGGTACCATCAACTCAAGGTCCGAGAAGAAGATATTCCTAAAACCGCTTTCCGAACCCGCTATGGACATTATGAATTCGTCGTAATGCCCTTCGGTCTAACAAATGCACCCGCCGCATTTATGGACCTAATGAACCGAATCTGTCGACCGTTCTTGGACAACTTCGTCATTGTGTTTATCGATGACATCCTCGTCTATTCTCGAAGCAAAGAGGAGCATGGCCAACATCTCCGACAAGTCCTAGAGACGCTGCGATCGGAAAGGCTTTACGCCAAACTCTCTAAGTGCGAGTTTTGGCTACGGAGCGTGAATTTTCTCGGTCACGTAGTTAGCCAAGATGGAATTCATGTGGATCCCTCTAAGGTCAAAGCTGTGGAAGGATGGGCAACTCCGACTACGCCCACAGAAATTCGTCAGTTCTTAGGCCTAGCAGGCTACTATAGGAGATTCATCCAAAACTTCTCTAAAATCGCCAAGCCACTTACCTTGCTTACGCAAAAGAGTGTGCCATTCAAGTGGACAGACCGACAAGAGATTGCGTTTCGAGCCTTGAAGCAAGCTCTTTGTAGCGCTCCTGTACTATCTCTACCTGAAGGAACGGAAGATTTTGTAGTTTACTGTGACGCGTCAAATCAAGGCTTAGGTTGCGTTCTCATGCAACGTGGAAGAGTGATAGCATATGCGTCCCGTCAACTAAAGACGCACGAAGTAAATTACACAACCCATGACCTAGAACTGGGAGCCGTGGTCTTCGCCCTAAAAATTTGGAGACACTACCTGTACGGTACAAAGTGCACCATCTTCACAGACCACAAGAGCCTCCAGCACATCTTGAATCAGAAGGAGCTGAACATGAGACAACGAAGATGGGTGGAGTTGTTAAACGACTACGAATGCGAGATCAAGTACCATCCAGGCAAGGCCAACGTGGTAGCTGACGCATTAAGTCGGAAGGAGTACACAAATCGCCGTACGAAAACGCACTCGATAACCATTCAGTCTCATATGACCGCTCAAATTGCATCAGTCCAGGCAGAGGCTATGAAAGCGGAAAATAGAACTAGCGAGGCATTACGCGAAATGGAGAAGAACCTGGAAGTCAAAGAGAATGGGGTATACTACTTCATGAACCGTATTTGGGTTCCAAAAATCGGAGGATTCAGGGAGACCGTTATGAAGGAAGCCCACAAGACACGATACTCCATTCATCCTGGTTCGGACAAGATGTATTTGGACATTAAGCAGCACTATTGGTGGCCTAACATGAAGGCGGAAATCGCAACTTATGTTAGTAAGTGCCTTACGTGTGCCAAAGTAAAAGTGGAATACCAGAAACCTTCCGGATTGTTACAGCAACCGGCAATCCCTGAGTGGAAATGGGAGGGGATTTCTATGGACTTCGTGACCAAGCTACCCAAGACGTCGGACGGATTGGACACCATATGGGTAATAATCGACCGACTGACGAAATCTGCCCATTTCCTGCCGATCAAAGAGTCCTACAAGATGGAGAGGCTGACGCGTTTGTACCTACGAGAGATTGTAAGACTTCATGGAGTGCCAAAATCTATCATCTCGGATAGGGACAGTAGGTTCACGTCACACTTTTGGCAGTCGCTCCACAAGGCCATGGGAACTCATCTTGATATGAGCACCGCGTATCACCCACAAACGGACGGTCAAAGCGAACGAACCATTCAGACGCTTGAAGACATGCTTCGTGCATGTGTGATAGACTTCGGAAAGTCTTGGGATACCCACCTACCGTTGATCGAGTTTTCATATAACAATAGTTATCATTCGAGCATTAAGGTGGCCCCTTTCGAAGCACTGTACGGGCGTAAATGTAGATCACCGTTATGTTGGGCTGAAGTAGGTGACACCCAGCTAGCAAGAACACATACGTCAAACAGGGCATTAACGGGACCGGAAATCATTCGCGAGACCACAGAAAAGATTGTCCAGATCAAAGCTCGATTACAAGCATCGCGTGACCGGCAAAAGAGCTACGCTGATAAACGGCGAAAGCCCTTAGAGTTCCAGGTCGGTGATCGAGTAATGTTGAAGGTCTCACCCTGGAAAGGGGTTATACGTTTCGGAAAACGAGGAAAGTTGAACCCGCGATACATTGGACCTTTCGAAATCGTCGCCCGAATAGGTCCGGTAGCCTACAGACTACAACTACCCGCAGAGCTAAACGGTGTACACCCCGTGTTTCATGTCTCTAATCTGAAAAAGTGCCTATCAGATGAAACCCTTGTCATTCCTCTTGACGAAATCGAAATCAATGAGAATCTCCTGTTCGTCGAGGAGCCAATCGAAATCATGGACAGGGAGGTGAAGCGTACTAAGCAGAGTCGCATCCCGATCGTGAAGGTACGGTGGAACGCAAAGCGTGGGCCAGAATTCACGTGGGAACGCGAAGATCAAATGAAGCAGAAGTACCCTCACCTATTCTAGCATTCTTAAATCTAGCTTTCAAACAGAATTTCGGGACGAAATTCCCTCTAACGGGGGGATGATGTCACAACTGTAAATTTTGAGCCATGTAATCTATATATTCAAGTTAATGTGAATCAAAAACTTCAATCAAATACAACATGCTAGTGCTACAAATAGTCATCAAACAATTGGAAACCCTAAAAGTCCTTGCTAAGTCCATTTTGGATTAGGACTCCCCTATTGGATCCAAATGGACCAATAAGCTTCCAATTAGACTATCATGGGCTTAGAACCCTAATTGGGCTCTAATTGGACCCACACTAAATTATTTCAACATCTTGGGTCATATTGGGCCTAGAATGAAATAAATCACAAACTTTGGTCCATAATTTAACCTAACCTAGCTCATTAAAGCATAAAAATCACAATTTTATTTTATAAGGCTAATAAGCACCCAAACTACCTCTAATGTTGGGCTTAGGGGCAAAAAGCCCAAAAACCCTTTCTTCTCTCCCCATTCTCGGCCCAAGCTCAAATAAAAGGGAAAGAGTTGACTTTTCATGACACCTCATCTTTGTATGGAGGATATCTAGGCATTACCCTTCAAACATCCATGCATTCTCATTCTTCCATGCAAACATCACCTCAAGGTCTTTTCTTCTCTCCCTCCCTCTTCTTTCTTGTTTTGGCCGAGAGCAACACCACACACACACAAAACACTCACAAACTCTCTCTAAAATTCACTCAAGACTTCTTCCTTTTCTCCATCCAAAATCTCGAAAATAGGAAGCATTCAAGGAAGTTCTTCCACAAAAATCATCATCTAAGGTAAGGTTTTGCTTGGATCTATGACTTGTAATCCTTATTTATCAAAAATCTCTTCCTAATCCATGCAAAAATCGTGATCTTGCACCCTAGAACCATCTCAAAACTCGAGATCTTCATCAAAGGGAGCCAAGGCCAAAAATACTTCATTTTCCTTCCATTTTTCCTTGCAAAACCGAATCAACACCCCAAGGTGAGCTTCATACCCCCTATTTTATGTTTTTATGAGTTTTGTGGGGGGGGGGGGGGGGGATACAAGTGAAAGTGTAGATCTATATGTGTTTTGTATGCCTTGTATGATTTCCATGCTTATATGTATGCTTTTATGTGTTTTAATGTTGGATCTAGCCATAAAACCCCTCAAAACCGAGATATAACTTATGTTTTATGAATTTAGCTTCAAATATATTTGTACATATAAAGTGTTACAAGAAAAATAGCTAAGTGGTTAGCAACAATTTTCTTTAAGCTAAAAACATAAATTTTGGGCCAAAAATGTGAAAAATACAAAATTAAGGGCCCAAATTGACATTTCACAGATTCTGATGGATGAAGTGTGCCAAAACAGTTTCCATAAAACTATTTCTGGAATTACACTTAATTAGAGGACTAAAAACATGAATTTCAAGCTTAATGGGCTAAAAATGAAAATTTCGGCCCAATGAGGCCCATTATGCGAATTTTTCTGTTTTGGAGGACCAAAACTGTAATTTTCTGTAAAACAGTGGACTATAAGTGTTCCAAATCCTTTTCAAAGGTTTAAAATGCTTTCCAAATTTAAAAAGGACCAAAGTTGCAAAAGTTTCACAATTTGGGCCAAAATTGTCAAAGTTGCGAAAAGAAGGGGCTAAAACCGAGAAAATTGCATTTTCAGGGACTTAAACTGTTTTCTATGAATAATATGCTGAAAAATATTAATTTCAATAATTTTTGGTGTTAAAATGTCAAGAAAAATAGTTTAAGGACCAAACCGGGAAGTATTTAATAAAAAGGGTTGAAAATGTAAATTTTACAAATAATGAGGGGCTGAAAACAGGAATATTTCAAGGCTAGTTCAATATACACAATTTGATTAAATAATGGCATCGCGGCTATCGACGAAATACAATACACTACAATACCAAAAGTCGTTGTTAAACGAATTGGTTCGGTCTCGAACCAATAAAATCCGAAACTACTAACACTACGACACTATGACACTACGACACTATGACGCTATGACACTACGACACTACGATTCATACAACTAACGATTTGGAATTCACTATACATACGAGTGTGCACAGACGTCTACGCACCATCTTTGGGCCCCAAAAGTGTAAAATCTTGTTCGTTGAGCCTAGCTAGCCCAATGACCTGATCTTAAGGCCCGAAGACCTCTATCTTACGAAGTGTTGGGTTTTACCAATCCGACACGACGTAACCGGACTTTCAATGGCTGTAGACTACTGGTCCCCAAGGGTCCTTTAGTGTCGCCAGTGGAGTCTGCCTTTTTGCGAGGCGGGTCTGGGACCCCTCGTACATTTTTGTCCCCAACCGGTTAATGGAGTCACCGGGGTCTTCGTGACCTCTTTCTCTTCGGATGTGGGACTACACCTAGTCAGGGCGATTGGATAACGCGATTAGTACTGACGATGCCTTCGGGTTGGTTAGTATAACTATAAACTGGGCGTTTGTGTAACGCGGGTTTGTAGTAAATAATCCTGCTCGAGAACCTTCCAACGTCGCCTGGGACTGACACTATACGCTATGCAATGGTTTCAATGTAACATCACGTAATTCAAGGAACTAGGAGAACATCGGGTTTTCCTAGGGTTTTCAATACGTACAGATTTGAAATGCATACATTTTCAATGAACATTTTTTTTACAAGTATAGAAACAAACAAGCATACCTATGGATCTTCACAAATGTTTTCAAAAGCCTTTCTTTTCAGAAAATATCGGATTTTCTGGTGGTTTTTCAAACAATACAAACATTCGATTTCAAACACTACTTATGAACTCACCAACATTTCATATGTTGACGTTTTTCAAAATACTTGTATTCTCAGGGAACCAGTGAATCAAGGGAAATCATATTCAGTGACGGTTGCAGTTTATTTTTGTATGAATTGAACAAATTAATTTTTGGGGAATGTAATGTTTAAACAATGTATGATATGTAAACGCTACTGGTTGTACTATGTTAATGAATGGTGACGAATGTTGTTATGTTTCATATATATTCAATGTTATGGTATTCAATTGAGTCACGACAGCCCCCGGACGTTTCCGCCGTCTGGTTCGGGGGTGTGACAGGTTGGTATCAGAGCTTTGTTTATAGTGAACTAGCATGTCGAGCCATACATTGATATGCAACTATAAACCAAAAAGAGGGACTAACATAACTCTGAACAAAACAAGTAAATAAAACACACTTACTTGCATTAGAGATAGGAACCTAATGCCGAATCAAACACAATAACGTTGGTATCTCGGTTAATTCGGGACTGTTCTTAGTGATACCAAGGAGTGAATGTAGCCTGATCAACTACATTCTCTCCAAAGTAAAACTAACACACGTCTTGATGAGATTGGGATGACTAGGTAACCTAAAACTATACCCTTTATCACCCAAAAGGGAGAATGCTTGCCTAGTCTGTATAATAGTCATAGTACCCTAGGAATAATGTTAGCATATTCACGTACTCGCGCAGACAGCATGGCTGGCTTTCATCACCCGGGAGACCCCTACTTCCCTAATCAGGGAAACAACGGGTGGCTAGAGGAGGAGGAGGAGCCTGAGGAGGAGCAGCAGGGTATCCAGTTTCATCAGGCCTTAGTAGCTCACGGGATGCTTGTGGATGAGCCAGGAGAGAATCCAGGCGAAGCACACGATGTCGGACCCGACGAATACGTAGACACTGACTACGAATTTGGAGAGCTCGACGATGACGACGAAGACAGCCGGGTCGGGGACCAGGACCCCATCCCGCCATGCGAGGACGAGGCACAACCAGATCACCCTGCTCCACCAGCGAACCCCCCAAGAGAGAACCGTTCCCTCGAAGCTGAGATCGCCGCACTGCGACAACAGCTGTATGCTATGGAGGCTCGGGCAGTGCAAGCAGAGCATGAGAGGGATGAGGTTATAGGAGACATGGCAGAGATGGCGCAGCTACTGGCACAACATTTCGGCATATGATTTCGGCACCACCTCCTGACGCAGCTCATCGCGGTTAGGGATAGACTTGTCATAGTAGGTTATTAGGAACTATGTTATGTACTCCGGCTCTATGATTCAGTGACTACACTACTCATGGAGCCGTTGTGCTGTCGGAATAGTGTTACTTATGTATGCTCCTACGAGCAAATTTTCTTGTACTAAATGCGGATAATATTAATAAACTTTTGTGTGTTTTGCTAAATTATTCTCAGTTGTTATGTGTTGAGACATTATGATTGCATGCTTGATGATAGTAATGTTTAGGTTCGCACCATACACCTAGTTAGTAGAGTCGCCACCTCACAGAAACCCCGTACACTCAACATCTTTCCGTTTCATGACAGAAAGATGCCTCGCCCAGCTACTCGCGGAAATCCTGAACCAACCCCGCCGGAAGTTGACTCCACTGCTTTCCAGGCAGCCGTGTCTGCTGCAGTCACAGCGGCTATGGCACAACTTCACCGAGGGAACAACGGAGGAGGTAACGGGCAAGGATCCGGAAGTTCGAACAACGGGACGAACCAAGGACTCACTAAAACGTGCACCTACAAGGATTTTGCGAACGCTAAACCCCGAACTTTCAACGGTACCGGAGGAGTGATCGCCCTAAAGCGATGGATCGAGAAGGTAGAATCGGTATTCGAGATATGCGAGTGCCCCGAGCAGATGAAAGTGAAGTTCGCGGCCTGCACTTTTGTGGACCAAGCACTCACTTGGTGGAATGGTCATGTGGAAGCTATGACACTCCCTGTCGCCAACTCTATTCCCTGGGCAGAAATGAAAGAGATGTTGACGGCTGAGTACTGCCCCCGAGGCGAAATACAGAAGATGGAGCAGGAACTATGGAATCTCACGGTGCAGAATGGGAACATCGATGCTTACATATCGAGATTCAGCGAACTATCTCTGTTGTGCCCGGGTATGATCACATCAGAGGGAAAGAAGATTGAACGATTCATTTGGGGACTGACATCCCCCATTCAAGGGAATGTGATCGCTGCGAACCCTGAAACTTTTGACAGTGCGAAGAGATTGGCAAAGAGGCTATATGATCATAACCACAAAAAGGGCGAGAAACCGGCAGAGACTGAGAAGAAGAAGGAGAGTGATGGTAAGAAAGGATGGAACAACAAGAGGAAGGGGCGTCAGGGTCCTGAGACCTCTAAAAAGCAGCAAACGGTGGCAGTTCACGCTGTCACTGCGCCGGTACCAGTCACATCACATGCTCCAGCCTCAGCTGCTTCAAATGCTTCAAGACCCTATTCCGGTAGTCTTTCCAAATGCAACAAGTGCAGTTTCCATCACCAAGGAGAATGTCGGGAACTCCATTGCACCAGTTGCAACCGAAGGGGACACACTGCAAGGTTCTGCAGGACTTATCCTTCTCAGAACCAGAGTCAGGGAAACAACCAGAACAACAACAACAACCACCGCAATACCAACAACACCAATGCCGGCGGCAACAACGCAGGGCCTAGCCACACCTGTTTCGGGTGTGGAAGGACGGGACATTTCCGTCGAGACTGCCCTAACAACAACAACAACTCAGGAAACAGAGGAGCAGGAAGAATGCTGACTATGGGTCAGAGTGATGTAGTTCAGGACCCCGCAGTTGTGACCGGTACGTTCCTCCTAAACCACACTTATGCATGCATCTTATTTGATACCGGAGCGGAGCGAAGTTTCGTAAGCGAGAAGTTTAAACATTTATTAAAACAACAACCCCAGAAGCTAAATGAAACCTATACGGTGGAAATGGCCAATGGGAAGACCGAATCCACTAGGGAAATCTACACTGGATGTACCCTAACCCTTAACCAGCACGTCTTTCGAATAGACCTAATGCCAGTATCAATTAGGAGTTTCGATGTAATTATCGGCATGGATTGGTTAAGCCCCCACCATGCTGAGATTTTGTGCCACGAGAAGGCCGTTCGCCTTCGTCTCCCGAATCACGAAACCCTAGTAATTTACGGAGACAAACCTAGCACGAATCTTCGTCTTATCTCGTGCATCAAAGCACAAAAACATCTGCGAAAGAACAACTTAGCGTTCTTGGCCCACATAGTGGACAAGGCCAAAGAAGAAATTAACATCCAAGACATTCCGGTAGCGTGTGAATTCCCGGACGTGTTTCCTGAAGATCTTCCAGGAGTACCCCCAGAGAGACAGGTTGAGTTCCGAATCGACCTCGTCCCAGGAGCAACTCCCCTCGCTAAATCACCATATCGACTGGCTCCTGCTGAAATGCAGGAATTGTCCAGCCAACTCAGTGAGCTCCTGGACAAGGGATTTATCCGACCTAGCTACTCGCCGTGGGGAGCTCCGGTGCTCTTTGTCAAAAAGAAGGACGGATCTTTCAGAATGTGCATCGATTATAGAGAGTTGAATAAAGTCACTGTTAAAAACCGCTACCCACTCCCACGAATCGATGATCTATTCGACCAGCTCCAAGGAGCTAGCCATTTTTCTAAAATAGATTTACGGTCCGGGTACCATCAACTCAAGGTCCGAGAAGAAGATATTCCTAAAACCGCTTTCCGAACCCGCTATGGACATTATGAATTCGTCGTAATGCCCTTCGGTCTAACAAATGCACCCGCCGCATTTATGGACCTAATGAACCGAATCTGCCGACCGTTCTAGGACAACTTCGTCATTGTGTTTATCGATGACATCCTCGTCTATTCTCGAAGCAAAGAGGAGCATGGCCAACATCTCCGACAAGTCCTAGAGACGCTGCGATCGGAAAGGCTTTACGCCAAACTCTCTAAGTGCGAGTTTTGGCTACGGAGCGTGAATTTTCTCGGTCACGTAGTTAGCCAAGATGGAATTCATGTGGATCCCTCTAAGGTCAAAGCTGTGGAAGGATGGGCAACTCCGACTACGCCCACAGAAATTCGTCAGTTCTTAGGCCTAGCAGGCTACTATAGGAGATTCATCCAAAACTTCTCTAAAATCGCCAAGCCACTTACCTTGCTTACGCAAAAGAGTGTGCCATTCAAGTGGACAGACCGACAAGAGATTGCGTTTCGAGCCTTGAAGCAAGCTCTTTGTAGCGCTCCTGTACTATCTCTACCTGAAGGAACGGAAGATTTTGTAGTTTACTGTGACGCGTCAAATCAAGGCTTAGGTTGCGTTCTCATGCAACGTGGAAGAGTGATAGCATATGCGTCCCGTCAACTAAAGACGCACGAAGTAAATTACACAACCCATGACCTAGAACTGGGAGCCGTGGTCTTCGCCCTAAAAATTTGGAGACACTACCTGTACGGTACAAAGTGCACCATCTTCACAGACCACAAGAGCCTCCAGCACATCTTGAATCAGAAGGAGCTGAACATGAGACAACGAAGATGGGTGGAGTTGTTAAACGACTACGAATGCGAGATCAAGTACCATCCAGGCAAGGCCAACGTGGTAGCTGACGCATTAAGTCGGAAGGAGTACACAAATCGCCGTACGAAAACGCACTCGATAACCATTCAGTCTCATATGACCGCTCAAATTGCATCAGTCCAGGCAGAGGCTATGAAAGCGGAAAATAGAACTAGCGAGGCATTACGCGGAATGGAGAAGAACCTGGAAGTCAAAGAGAATGGGGTATACTACTTCATGAACCGTATTTGGGTTCCAAAAATCGGAGGATTCAGGGAGACCGTTATGAAGGAAGCCCACAAGACACGATACTCCATTCATCCTGGTTCGGACAAGATGTATTTGGACATTAAGCAGCACTATTGGTGGCCTAACATGAAGGCGGAAATCGCAACTTATGTTAGTAAGTGCCTTACGTGTGCCAAAGTAAAAGTGGAATACCAGAAACCTTCCGGATTGTTACAGCAACCGGCAATCCCTGAGTGGAAATGGGAGGGGATTTCTATGGACTTCGTGACCAAGCTACCCAAGACGTCGGACGGATTGGACACCATATGGGTAATAATCGACCGACTGACGAAATCTGCCCATTTCCTGCCGATCAAAGAGTCCTACAAGATGGAGAGGCTGACGCGTTTGTACCTACGAGAGATTGTAAGACTTCATGGAGTGCCAAAATCTATCATCTCGGATAGGGACAGTAGGTTCACGTCACACTTTTGGCAGTCGCTCCACAAGGCCATGGGAACTCATCTTGATATGAGCACCGCGTATCACCCACAAACGGACGGTCAAAGCGAACGAACCATTCAGACGCTTGAAGACATGCTTCGTGCATGTGTGATAGACTTCGGAAAGTCTTGGGATACCCACCTACCGTTGATCGAGTTTTCATATAACAATAGTTATCATTCGAGCATTAAGGTGGCCCCTTTCGAAGCACTGTACGGGCGTAAATGTAGATCACCGTTATGTTGGGCTGAAGTAGGTGACACCCAGCTAGCAAGAACACATACGTCAAACAGGGCATTAACGGGACCGGAAATCATTCGCGAGACCACAGAAAAGATTGTCCAGATCAAAGCTCGATTACAAGCATCGCGTGACCGGCAAAAGAGCTACGCTGATAAACGGCGAAAGCCCTTAGAGTTCCAGGTCGGTGATCGAGTAATGTTGAAGGTCTCACCCTGGAAAGGGGTTATACGTTTCGGAAAACGAGGAAAGTTGAACCCGCGATACATTGGACCTTTCGAAATCGTCGCCCGAATAGGTCCGGTAGCCTACAGACTACAACTACCCGCAGAGCTAAACGGTGTACACCCCGTGTTTCATGTCTCTAATCTGAAAAAGTGCCTATCAGATGAAACCCTTGTCATTCCTCTTGACGAAATCGAAATCAATGAGAATCTCCTGTTCGTCGAGGAGCCAATCGAAATCATGGACAGGGAGGTGAAGCGTACTAAGCAGAGTCGCATCCCGATCGTGAAGGTACGGTGGAACGCAAAGCGTGGGCCAGAATTCACGTGGGAACGCGAAGATCAAATGAAGCAGAAGTACCCTCACCTATTCTAGCATTCTTAAATCTAGCTTTCAAACAGAATTTCGGGACGAAATTCCCTCTAACGGGGGGATGATGTCACAACTGTAAATTTTGAGCCATGTAATCTATATATTCAAGTTAATGTGAATCAAAAACTTCAATCAAATACAACATGCTAGTGCTACAAATAGTCATCAAACAATTGGAAACCCTAAAAGTCCTTGCTAAGTCCATTTTGGATTAGGACTCCCCTATTGGATCCAAATGGACCAATAAGCTTCCAATTAGACTATCATGGGCTTAGAACCCTAATTGGGCTCTAATTGGACCCACACTAAATTATTTCAACATCTTGGGTCATATTGGGCCTAGAATGAAATAAATCACAAACTTTGGTCCATAATTTAACCTAACCTAGCTCATTAAAGCATAAAAATCACAATTTTATTTTATAAGGCTAATAAGCACCCAAACTACCTCTAATGTTGGGCTTAGGGGCAAAAAGCCCAAAAACCCTTTCTTCTCTCCCCATTCTCGGCCCAAGCTCAAATAAAAGGGAAAGAGTTGACTTTTCATGACACCTCATCTTTGTATGGAGGATATCTAGGCATTACCCTTCAAACATCCATGCATTCTCATTCTTCCATGCAAACATCACCTCAAGGTCTTTTCTTCTCTCCCTCCCTCTTCTTTCTTGTTTTGGCCGAGAGCAACACCACACACACACAAAACACTCACAAACTCTCTCTAAAATTCACTCAAGACTTCTTCCTTTTCTCCATCCAAAATCTCGAAAATAGGAAGCATTCAAGGAAGTTCTTCCACAAAAATCATCATCTAAGGTAAGGTTTTGCTTGGATCTATGACTTGTAATCCTTATTTATCAAAAATCTCTTCCTAATCCATGCAAAAATCGTGATCTTGCACCCTAGAACCATCTCAAAACTCGAGATCTTCATCAAAGGGAGCCAAGGCCAAAAATACTTCATTTTCCTTCCATTTTTCCTTGCAAAACCGAATCAACACCCCAAGGTGAGCTTCATACCCCCTATTTTATGTTTTTATGAGTTTTGTGGGGGGGGGGGGGGATACAAGTGAAAGTGTAGATCTATATGTGTTTTGTATGCCTTGTATGATTTCCATGCTTATATGTATGCTTTTATGTGTTTTAATGTTGGATCTAGCCATAAAACCCCTCAAAACCGAGATATAACTTATGTTGTATGAATTTAGCTTCAAATATATTTGTACATATAAAGTGTTACAAGAAAAATAGCTAAGTGGTTAGCAACAATTTTCTTTAAGCTAAAAACATAAATTTTGGGCCAAAAATGTGAAAAATACAAAATTAAGGGCCCAAATTGACATTTCACAGATTCTGATGGATGAAGTGTGCCAAAACAGTTTCCATAAAACTATTTCTGGAATTACACTTAATTAGAGGACTAAAAACATGAATTTCAAGCTTAATGGGCTAAAAATGAAAATTTCGGCCCAATGAGGCCCATTATGCGAATTTTTCTGTTTTGGAGGACCAAAACTGTAATTTTCTGTAAAACAGTGGACTATAAGTGTTCCAAATCCTTTTCAAAGGTTTAAAATGCTTTCCAAATTTAAAAAGGACCAAAGTTGCAAAAGTTTCACAATTTGGGCCAAAATTGTCAAAGTTGCGAAAAGAAGGGGCTAAAACCGAGAAAATTGCATTTTCAGGGACTTAAACTGTTTTCTATGAATAATATGCTGAAAAATATTAATTTCAATAATTTTTGGTGTTAAAATGTCAAGAAAAATAGTTTAAGGACCAAACCGGGAAGTATTTAATAAAAAGGGTTGAAAATGTAAATTTTACAAATAATGAGGGGCTGAAAACAGGAATATTTCAAGGCTAGTTCAATATACACAATTTGATTAAATAATGGCATCGCGGCTATCGACGAAATACAATACACTACAATACCAAAAGTCGTTGTTAAACGAATTGGTTCGGTCTCGAACCAATAAAATCCGAAACTACTAACACTACGACACTATGACACTACGACACTATGACGCTATGACACTACGACACTACGATTCATACAACTAACGATTTGGAATTCACTATACATACGAGTGTGCACAGACGTCTACGCACCATCTTTGGGCCCCAAAAGTGTAAAATCTTGTTCGTTGAGCCTAGCTAGCCCAATGACCTGATCTTAAGGCCCGAAGACCTCTATCTTACGAAGTGTTGGGTTTTACCAATCCGACACGACGTAACCGGACTTTCAATGGCTGTAGACTACTGGTCCCCAAGGGTCCTTTAGTGTCGCCAGTGGAGTCTGCCTTTTTGCGAGGCGGGTCTGGGACCCCTCGTACATTTTTGTCCCCAACCGGTTAATGGAGTCACCGGGGTCTTCGTGACCTCTTTCTCTTCGGATGTGGGACTACACCTAGTCAGGGCGATTGGATAACGCGATTAGTACTGACGATGCCTTCGGGTTGGTTAGTATAACTATAAACTGGGCGTTTGTGTAACGCGGGTTTGTAGTAAATAATCCTGCTCGAGAACCTTCCAACGTCGCCTGGGACTGACACTATACGCTATGCAATGGTTTCAATGTAACATCACGTAATTCAAGGAACTAGGAGAACATCGGGTTTTCCTAGGGTTTTCAATACGTACAGATTTGAAATGCATACATTTTCAATGAACATTTTTTTTACAAGTATAGAAACAAACAAGCATACCTATGGATCTTCACAAATGTTTTCAAAAGCCTTTCTTTTCAGAAAATATCGGATTTTCTGGTGGTTTTTCAAACAATACAAACATTCGATTTCAAACACTACTTATGAACTCACCAACATTTCATATGTTGACGTTTTTCAAAATACTTGTATTCTCAGGGAACCAGTGAATCAAGGGAAATCATATTCAGTGACGGTTGCAGTTTATTTTTGTATGAATTGAACAAATTAATTTTTGGGGAATGTAATGTTTAAACAATGTATGATATGTAAACGCTACTGGTTGTACTATGTTAATGAATGGTGACGAATGTTGTTATGTTTCATATATATTCAATGTTATGGTATTCAATTGAGTCACGACAGCCCCCGGACGTTTCCGCCGTCTGGTTCGGGGGTGTGACAGGTTGGTATCAGAGCTTTGTTTATAGTGAACTAGCATGTCGAGCCATACATTGATATGCAACTATAAACCAAAAAGAGGGACTAACATAACTCTGAACAAAACAAGTAAATAAAACACACTTACTTGCATTAGAGATAGGAACCTAATGCCGAATCAAACACAATAACGTTGGTATCTCGGTTAATTCGGGACTGTTCTTAGTGATACCAAGGAGTGAATGTAGCCTGATCAACTACATTCTCTCCAAAGTAAAACTAACACACGTCTTGATGAGATTGGGATGACTAGGTAACCTAAAACTATACCCTTTATCACCCAAAAGGGAGAATGCTTGCCTAGTCTGTATAATAGTCATAGTACCCTAGGAATAATGTTAGCATATTCACGTACTCGCGCAGACAGCATGGCTGGCTTTCATCACCCGGGAGACCCCTACTTCCCTAATCAGGGAAACAACGGGTGGCTAGAGGAGGAGGAGGAGCCTGAGGAGGAGCAGCAGGGTATCCAGTTTCATCAGGCCTTAGTAGCTCACGGGATGCTTGTGGATGAGCCAGGAGAGAATCCAGGCGAAGCACACGATGTCGGACCCGACGAATACGTAGACACTGACTACGAATTTGGAGAGCTCGACGATGACGACGAAGACGGCCGGGTCGGGGACCAGGACCCCATCCCGCCATACGAGGACGAGGCACAACCAGATCACCCTGCTCCACCAGCGAACCCCCCAAGAGAGAACCGTTCCCTCGAAGCTGAGATCGCCGCACTGCGACAACAGCTGTATGCTATGGAGGCTCGGGCAGTGCAAGCAGAGCATGAGAGGGATGAGGTTATAGGAGACATGGCAGAGATGGCGCAGCTACTGGCACAACATTTCGGCATATGATTTCGGCACCACCTCCTGACGCAGCTCATCGCGGTTAGGGATAGACTTGTCATAGTAGGTTATTAGGAACTATGTTATGTACTCCGGCTCTATGATTCAGTGACTACACTACTCATGGAGCCGTTGTGCTGTCGGAATAGTGTTACTTATGTATGCTCCTACGAGCAAATTTTCTTGTACTAAATGCGGATAATATTAATAAACTTTTGTGTGTTTTGCTAAATTATTCTCAGTTGTTATGTGTTGAGACATTATGATTGCATGCTTGATGATAGTAATGTTTAGGTTCGCACCATACACCTAGTTAGTAGAGTCGCCACCTCACAGAAACCCCGTACACTCAACATCTTTCCGTTTCATGACAGAAAGATGCCTCGCCCAGCTACTCGCGGAAATCCTGAACCAACCCCGCCGGAAGTTGACTCCACTGCTTTCCAGGCAGCCGTGTCTGCTGCAGTCACAGCGGCTATGGCACAACTTCACCGAGGGAACAACGGAGGAGGTAACGGGCAAGGATCCGGAAGTTCGAACAACGGGACGAACCAAGGACTCACTAAAACGTGCACCTACAAGGATTTTGCGAACGCTAAACCCCGAACTTTCAACGGTACCGGAGGAGTGATCGCCCTAAAGCGATGGATCGAGAAGGTAGAATCGGTATTCGAGATATGCGAGTGCCCCGAGCAGATGAAAGTGAAGTTCGCGGCCTGCACTTTTGTGGACCAAGCACTCACTTGGTGGAATGGTCATGTGGAAGCTATGACACTCCCTGTCGCCAACTCTATTCCCTGGGCAGAAATGAAAGAGATGTTGACGGCTGAGTACTGCCCCCGAGGCGAAATACAGAAGATGGAGCAGGAACTATGGAATCTCACGGTGCAGAATGGGAACATCGATGCTTACATATCGAGATTCAGCGAACTATCTCTGTTGTGCCCGGGTATGATCACATCAGAGGGAAAGAAGATTGAACGATTCATTTGGGGACTGACATCCCCCATTCAAGGGAATGTGATCGCTGCGAACCCTGAAACTTTTGACAGTGCGAAGAGATTGGCAAAGAGGCTATATGATCATAACCACAAAAAGGGCAAGAAACCGGCAGAGACTGAGAAGAAGAAGGAGAGTGATGGTAAGAAAGGATGGAACAACAAGAGGAAGGGGCGTCAGGGTCCTGAGACCTCTAAAAAGCAGCAAACGGTGGCAGTTCACGCTGTCACTGCGCCGGTACCAGTCACATCACATGCTCCAGCCTCAGCTGCTTCAAATGCTTCAAGACCCTATTCCGGTAGTCTTTCCAAATGCAACAAGTGCAGTTTCCATCACCAAGGAGAATGCCGGGAACTCCATTGCACCAGTTGCAACCGAAGGGGACACACTGCAAGGTTCTGCAGGACTTATCCTTCTCAGAACCAGAGTCAGGGAAACAACCAGAACAACAACAACAACCACCGCAATACCAACAACACCAATGCCGGCGGCAACAACGCAGGGCCTAGCCACACCTGTTTCGGGTGTGGAAGGACGGGACATTTCCGTCGAGACTGCCCTAACAACAACAACAACTCAGGAAACAGAGGAGCAGGAAGAATGCTGACTATGGGTCAGAGTGATGTAGTTCAGGACCCCGCAGTTGTGACCGGTACGTTCCTCCTAAACCACACTTATGCATGCATCTTATTTGATACCGGAGCGGAGCGAAGTTTCGTAAGCGAGAAGTTTAAACATTTATTAAAACAACAACCCCAGAAGCTAAATGAAACCTATACGGTGGAAATGGCCAATGGGAAGACCGAATCCACTAGGGAAATCTACACTGGATGTACCCTAACCCTTAACCAGCACGTCTTTCGAATAGACCTAATGCCAGTATCAATTAGGAGTTTCGATGTAATTATCGGCATGGATTGGTTAAGCCCCCACCATGCTGAGATTTTGTGCCACGAGAAGGCCGTTCGCCTTCGTCTCCCGAATCACGAAACCCTAGTAATTTACGGAGACAAACCTAGCACGAATCTTCGTCTTATCTCGTGCATCAAAGCACAAAAACATCTGCGAAAGAACAACTTAGCGTTCTTGGCCCACATAGTGGACAAGGCCAAAGAAGAAATTAACATCCAAGACATTCCGGTAGCGTGTGAATTCCCGGACGTGTTTCCTGAAGATCTTCCAGGAGTACCCCCAGAGAGACAGGTTGAGTTCCGAATCGACCTCGTCCCAGGAGCAACTCCCCTCGCTAAATCACCATATCGACTGGCTCCTGCTGAAATGCAGGAATTGTCCAGCCAACTCAGTGAGCTCCTGGACAAGGGATTTATCCGACCTAGCTACTCGCCGTGGGGAGCTCCGGTGCTCTTTGTCAAAAAGAAGGACGGATCTTTCAGAATGTGCATCGATTACAGAGAGTTGAATAAAGTCACTGTTAAAAACCGCTACCCACTCCCACGAATCGATGATCTATTCGACCAGCTCCAAGGAGCTAGCCATTTTTCTAAAATAGATTTACGGTCCGGGTACCATCAACTCAAGGTCCGAGAAGAAGATATTCCTAAAACCGCTTTCCGAACCCGCTATGGACATTATGAATTCGTCGTAATGCCCTTCGGTCTAACAAATGCACCCGCCGCATTTATGGACCTAATGAACCGAATCTGTCGACCGTTCTAGGACAACTTCGTCATTGTGTTTATCGATGACATCCTCGTCTATTCTCGAAGCAAAGAGGAGCATGGCCAACATCTCCGACAAGTCCTAGAGACGCTGCGATCGGAAAGGCTTTACGCCAAACTCTCTAAGTGCGAGTTTTGGCTACGGAGCGTGAATTTTCTCGGTCACGTAGTTAGCCAAGATGGAATTCATGTGGATCCCTCTAAGGTCAAAGCTGTGGAAGGATGGGCAACTCCGACTACGCCCACAGAAATTCGTCAGTTCTTAGGCCTAGCAGGCTACTATAGGAGATTCATCCAAAACTTCTCTAAAATCGCCAAGCCACTTACCTTGCTTACGCAAAAGAGTGTGCCATTCAAGTGGACAGACCGACAAGAGATTGCGTTTCGAGCCTTGAAGCAAGCTCTTTGTAGCGCTCCTGTACTATCTCTACCTGAAGGAACGGAAGATTTTGTAGTTTACTGTGACGCGTCAAATCAAGGCTTAGGTTGCGTTCTCATGCAACGTGGAAGAGTGATAGCATATGCGTCCCGTCAACTAAAGACGCACGAAGTAAATTACACAACCCATGACCTAGAACTGGGAGCCGTGGTCTTCGCCCTAAAAATTTGGAGACACTACCTGTACGGTACAAAGTGCACCATCTTCACAGACCACAAGAGCCTCCAACACATCTTGAATCAGAAGGAGCTGAACATGAGACAACGAAGATGGGTGGAGTTGTTAAACGACTACGAATGCGAGATCAAGTACCATCCAGGCAAGGCCAACGTGGTAGCTGACGCATTAAGTCGGAAGGAGTACACAAATCGCCGTACGAAAACGCACTCGATAACCATTCAGTCTCATATGACCGCTCAAATTGCATCAGTCCAGGCAGAGGCTATGAAAGCGGAAAATAGAACTAGCGAGGCATTACGCGGAATGGAGAAGAACCTGGAAGTCAAAGAGAATGGGGTATACTACTTCATGAACCGTATTTGGGTTCCAAAAATCGGAGGATTCAGGGAGACCGTTATGAAGGAAGCCCACAAGACACGATACTCCATTCATCCTGGTTCGGACAAGATGTACTTGGACATTAAGCAGCACTATTGGTGGCCTAACATGAAGGCGGAAATCGCAACTTATGTTAGTAAGTGCCTTACGTGTGCCAAAGTAAAAGTGGAATACCAGAAACCTTCCGGATTGTTACAGCAACCGGCAATCCCTGAGTGGAAATGGGAGGGGATTTCTATGGACTTCGTGACCAAGCTACCCAAGACGTCGGACGGATTGGACACCATATGGGTAATAATCGACCGACTGACGAAATCTGCCCATTTCCTGCCGATCAAAGAGTCCTACAAGATGGAGAGGCTGACGCGTTTGTACCTACGAGAGATTGTAAGACTTCATGGAGTGCCAAAATCTATCATCTCGGATAGGGACAGTAGGTTCACGTCACACTTTTGGCAGTCGCTCCACAAGGCCATGGGAACTCATCTTGATATGAGCACCGCGTATCACCCACAAACGGACGGTCAAAGCGAACGAACCATTCAGACGCTTGAAGACATGCTTCGTGCATGTGTGATAGACTTCGGAAAGTCTTGGGATACCCACCTACCGTTGATCGAGTTTTCATATAACAATAGTTATCATTCGAGCATTAAGGTGGCCCCTTTCGAAGCACTGTACGGGCGTAAATGTAGATCACCGTTATGTTGGGCTGAAGTAGGTGACACCCAGCTAGCAAGAACACATACGTCAAACAGGGCATTAACGGGACCGGAAATCATTCGCGAGACCACAGAAAAGATTGTCCAGATCAAAGCTCGATTACAAGCATCGCGTGACCGGCAAAAGAGCTACGCTGATAAACGGCGAAAGCCCTTAGAGTTCCAGGTCGGTGATCGAGTAATGTTGAAGGTCTCACCCTGGAAAGGGGTTATACGTTTCGGAAAACGAGGAAAGTTGAACCCGCGATACATTGGACCTTTCGAAATCGTCGCCCGAATAGGTCCGGTAGCCTACAGACTACAACTACCCGCAGAGCTAAACGGTGTACACCCCGTGTTTCATGTCTCTAATCTGAAAAAGTGCCTATCAGATGAAACCCTTGTCATTCCTCTTGACGAAATCGAAATCAATGAGAATCTCCTGTTCGTCGAGGAGCCAATCGAAATCATGGACAGGGAGGTGAAGCGTACTAAGCAGAGTCGCATCCCGATCGTGAAGGTACGGTGGAACGCAAAGCGTGGGCCAGAATTCACGTGGGAACGCGAAGATCAAATGAAGCAGAAGTACCCTCACCTATTCTAGCATTCTTAAATCTAGCTTTCAAACAGAATTTCGGGACGAAATTCCCTCTAACGGGGGGATGATGTCACAACTGTAAATTTTGAGCCATGTAATCTATATATTCAAGTTAATGTGAATCAAAAACTTCAATCAAATACAACATGCTAGTGCTACAAATAGTCATCAAACAATTGGAAACCCTAAAAGTCCTTGCTAAGTCCATTTTGGATTAGGACTCCCCTATTGGATCCAAATGGACCAATAAGCTTCCAATTAGACTATCATGGGCTTAGAACCCTAATTGGGCTCTAATTGGACCCACACTAAATTATTTCAACATCTTGGGTCATATTGGGCCTAGAATGAAATAAATCACAAACTTTGGTCCATAATTTAACCTAACCTAGCTCATTAAAGCATAAAAATCACAATTTTATTTTATAAGGCTAATAAGCACCCAAACTACCTCTAATGTTGGGCTTAGGGGCAAAAAGCCCAAAAACCCTTTCTTCTCTCCCCATTCTCGGCCCAAGCTCAAATAAAAGGGAAAGAGTTGACTTTTCATGACACCTCATCTTTGTATGGAGGATATCTAGGCATTACCCTTCAAACATCCATGCATTCTCATTCTTCCATGCAAACATCACCTCAAGGTCTTTTCTTCTCTCCCTCCCTCTTCTTTCTTGTTTTGGCCGAGAGCAACACCACACACACACAAAACACTCACAAACTCTCTCTAAAATTCACTCAAGACTTCTTCCTTTTCTCCATCCAAAATCTCGAAAATAGGAAGCATTCAAGGAAGTTCTTCCACAAAAATCATCATCTAAGGTAAGGTTTTGCTTGGATCTATGACTTGTAATCCTTATTTATCAAAAATCTCTTCCTAATCCATGCAAAAATCGTGATCTTGCACCCTAGAACCATCTCAAAACTCGAGATCTTCATCAAAGGGAGCCAAGGCCAAAAATACTTCATTTTCCTTCCATTTTTCCTTGCAAAACCGAATCAACACCCCAAGGTGAGCTTCATACCCCCTATTTTCTGTTTTTATGAGTTTTGTGGGGGGGGGGGGGGGGGAATACAAGTGAAAGTGTAGATCTATATGTGTTTTGTATGCCTTGTATGATTTCCATGCTTATATGTATGCTTTTATGTGTTTTAATGTTGGATCTAGCCATAAAACCCCTCAAAACCGAGATATAACTTATGTTTTATGAATTTAGCTTCAAATATATTTCTACATATAAAGTGTTACAAGAAAAATAGCTAAGTGGTTAGCAACAATTTTCTTTAAGCTAAAAACACAAATTTTGGGCCAAAAATGTGAAAAATACAAAATTAAGGGCCCGAATTGACATTTCACAGATTCTGATGGATGAAGTGTGCCAAAACAGTTTCCATAAAACTATTTCTGGAATTACACTTAATTAGAGGACTAAAAACATGAATTTCAAGCTTAATGGGCTAAAAATGAAAATTTCGGCCCAATGAGGCCCATTATGCGAATTTTTCTGTTTTGGAGGACCAAAACTGTAATTTTCTGTAAAATAGTGGACTATAAGTGTTCCAAATCCTTTTCAAAGGTTTAAAATGCTTTCCAAATTTAAAAAGGACCAAAGTTGCAAAAGTTTCACAATTTGGGCCAAAATTGTCAAAGTTGCGAAAAGAAGGGGCTAAAACCGAGAAAATTGCATTTTCAGGGACTTAAACTGTTTTCTATGAAAAATATGCTGAAAAATATTAATTTCAATAATTTTTGGTGTTAAAATGTCAAGAAAAATAGTTGAAGGACCAAACCGGGAAGTATTTAATAAAAAGGGTTGAAAATGTAAATTTTACAAATAATGAGGGGCTGAAAACAGGAATATTTCAAGGCTAGTTCAATATACACAATTTGATTAAATAATGGCATCGCGGCTATCGACGAAATACAATACACTACAATACCAAAAGTCGTTGTTAAACGAATTGGTTCGGTCTCGAACCAATAAAATCCGAAACTACTAACACTACGACACTATGACACTACGACACTATGACGCTATGACACTACGACACTACGATTCATACAACTAACGATTTGGAATTCACTATACATACGAGTGTGCACAGACGTCTACGCACCATCTTTGGGCCCCAAAAGTGTAAAATCTTGTTCGTTGAGCCTAGCTAGCCCAATGACCTGATCTTAAGGCCCGAAGACCTCTATCTTACGAAGTGTTGGGTTTTACCAATCCGACACGACGTAACCGGACTTTCAATGGCTGTAGACTACTGGTCCCCAAGGGTCCTTTAGTGTCGCCAGTTGAGTCTGCCTTTTTGCGAGGCGGGTTTGGGACCCCTCGTACATTTTTATCCCCAACCGGTTAATGGAGTCACCGGGGTCTTCGTGACCTCTTTCTCTTCGGATGTGGGACTACACCTAGTCAGGGCGATTGGATAACGCGATTAGTACTGACGACGCCTTCGGGTTCGTTAGTATAACTATAAACTGGGCGTTTGTGTAACGCGGGTTTGTAGTAAATAATCCTGCTCGAGAACCTTCCAACGTCGCCTGGGACTGACACTATACGCTATGCAATGGTTTCAATGTAACATCACGTAATTCAAGGAACTAGGAGAACATCGGGTTTTCCTAGGGTTTTCAATACGTACAGATTTGAAATGCATACATTTTCAATGAACATTTTTTTTACAAGTATAGAAACAAACAAGCATACCTATGGATCTTCACAAATGTTTTCAAAAGCCTTTCTTTTCAGAAAATATCGGATTTTCTGGTGGTTTTTCAAACAATACAAACATTCGATTTCAAACACTACTTATGAACTCACCAACATTTCATATGTTGACGTTTTTCAAAATACTTGTATTCTCAGGGAACCAGTGAATCAAGGGAAATCATATTCAGGTACGGTTGCAGTTTATTTTTGTATGAATTGAACAAATTAATTTTTGGGGAATGTAATGTTTAAGCAATGTATGATATGTAAACGCTACTGGTTGTACTATGTTAATGAATGGTGACGAATGTTGTTATGTTTCATATATATTCAATGTTATGGTATTCAATTGAGTCACGATAGCCCCCGGACGTTTCCGCCGTCTGGTTCGGGGGTGTGACAGTTCCCCAGTGGAAGTGGGAACAAATTCCCATGGATTTTATCACCAAGTTGTCGAGAACCACGCAGGGTGTGGACACAATTTGGGTGATTATGGACCGGTTGACGAAGAGCGCTCACTTTCTTGCTATCAGTCAGAGTTCTTCTATAGAAAAGTTGACAGAGGTCTATGTGAGAGAGGTGATCGCTCGGCATGGGGTGCTGAAATTTATAGTGTCTGATCGAGATGTGCATTTTACTTCCAGATTCTGGAAGAAGTTCCATGAGGATTTGGGGACAAAATTACACTTTAGTACAACCTATCATCCCCAGACAGATGGACAGAGTGAGCGGAAGATTCAAACGCTTGAGGACATGCTTCGAGCATGTGTTATGGACTTCGGTGGAAGTTGGGACATGTACCTACCTTTGGCTGAGTTTTCTTACAATAATAGTCATCATTCCAACATTGGTATGCCTCCCTTTGAGCCTCTATATGGGAGAAGGTGTCAGACTCCTATTTGTTGGGGAGAAGTGGGGCAGAGACTTATGGGTAGCACTGAAATAGTGTTAAAGACGACTGAATAGATTCAGCAGGTCAGGCAGGGGCTGTTGACGGCCCAGAGTCATCAGAAGAGTTACGCGGACAGGCGGCAGTTTGAGTTAGAGTTTCAGGTCGGAGATTTTATACTCCTGAACGTTTCCCCATGGAAAGGGGTGATCAAATTCAGGAAGCGGGGCAAGCTGCGACCCAGATACATCGGACCTTTTAAGGTGATCACCAGAGTAGGCAGGGTGGCTTACCAGTTGGAGCTACCGGAGGAGTTGAATCAGATTCATAACACCTTCCATGTGTCCCAGTTGAGGAAGTGTGTGGCCGATGAGACAACAGTAGTACCATTGGGATATATTCAGATTGATGAGAGTCTGAATTACGTGGAGAGGCCGATCACGATTTTAGATCGGAAAGTGAAGGTTCTACGGAACAAAGAGGTGCCTCTGGTCCAAGTCCAGTGGCAACATCAGAGGGGGTCTGATTTGACTTGGGAGTCGGGGCTGGAGATGCGACAACAGCATCCCGACTTGTTTGCGGGACAAGAATTCAAGAGAGAAGTCTAATTCTATTGGGGGAGAATTGTAACATCCGGTTTCCAGGTATATAAAAATTCATTATTTAATTTAATTATTGTAAGAGTGACTCCACGAGTGAGTGCCTGGACTCGTAGATAAGAGTCGCGACCTGATGACATGTATTAGTGACCTGAACCGACGAGTCAATGAGCTGACTCAACAAGTCAGCGCTGACGGCAGAAACCCGAAATTTCTGGGCCTCTTGCCTATTTAAAGACCCTTTATGGCCTCCTTGCGGCCCTATACCCTGGAGAGAAAACCCTAAACAAGTTCTTAGCTGTGATAGTGTGTGAGTGGTTCATTTTGGTGATTTTTAGCAAGAGGAAGGAAGGATTCAACCTAGGAGCCAGAAGAAGGAGTGGATCTAAGGCTACCACACTCCAGAGCATCATTTAGAGGTATTCTACTTCTCCATTTTCAATCCCTTCATGTAGAACTCAAGATTTTGGATCCTAGGGTTTTCCCTCTTTCCCTCTTATGTAAATCTATGTTGATTTAGGAGTTCATAGAGAGTGATACCTTAGATCTGGACCAAGTAGAGACTTTAGAGTCCAGATGTCCCTGCTTTACGCACTTATGGTGAGTGACTTGAGAGAAAAGCCTTTGTTAAGGTGAGATTTGGCATTTTGAGCCATTAATGCCATGCATGAGAAGTAAAGGTTACACCTTTACATGAAAAAGGGGTTTAAGGAATGTAGATCTAAGGTTTGGGTGATCTTCCCGTTTTGAAATCGTCTGAATAAGAAATGAGTCTGAATAGACTCGCCGACTCAATGGGCTGAGTCGACGATTTGGTTAGGGTTTTCCCTGTCTGAGTTCACGATGCCATAATTCGACGAGTTAGGGTAACTCGCTGAGTTGAATCGTTTCCAAGGACTCAGAGGATGGATCAGACTCGAGGAGTCACAAGGGTGTACTCGGCAATTCGTGCTTGTGACAGGAGTTGACTTTGGGTTAAGTTTATGGGTGTTGACCAACCTTAGTTGTGGGAAGGGTATAATAGACTTTTACCCAAGATAAGAGTAGAAAGAGAAGTTCGTGTAAGAATGAGATATTGATTGGAATTGTTATAAATTGTACTAGGAGGAGGGTGATTAGGGATCTTTGAGGGCGTGTCTATTCTTACCGATTCCGAGGTGAGTCTCCTCATGATACTTACCTTGAGTGGTAACCTATGTGTGATGGAGGGTCTTATGTGTACAAGTTGTGTTGACATATTATATTATATGTGTATTAAGATATTTAGTTTATTAATTTTGATGTGTATGCCATGTTTATTGTGTACCAAGTGGAGGGATCAGAGGATCCAAACCGAGTTGTGGGGCTGGAGGGTCCCATTGAGACACATTGACCAGAGGGTCTTAATAAGTTACAGGGTCAGGTGGCCAAATAGTTGTGTGTGGCATTTTGGGGAACTCACTAAGCTTTATTTTTACCGTGTTATGTGTTATGTGTTTCAGGTAGTTACAAGGATCGCAGGAAAGCGCCGGCATGATTGTACATACTGGTAGGAGATTGTTTTGTGATTATGGGATTATGTTTTCTTTATGACATTGATACATTTGTGATTTCAGAATGATGGGATGAATTTTATTATGCTTTTAAAAGGAAAAATTGTTTGAAATTTTTGTCGTTACATGACTTTTGAGAATAAGGTTATTTATGATTTATTAATATATTACAAGTATAAGATATTAGTATGAAATCATATTATTAAGTAGTATTGATCAAAAATTAATTTGGAATTAATTTAGTGATCAAAAGATGCTAATTAAATATATTGTAACATCCCAAAATTGAAGGTCAAAAATTTCATTTTTAAATAAGTTATTACGTAAAACAATTAGTATAAAACATTCATAATAATATCTCGTGCAAAACCAAAGTGTTAATAATTAAAATATAATATCATGAAACCATATCAGAGTGTAATCCCAAGGATCTCGTGTGTCGAAAAAGATAGTGTGATGCACTACGATCGAGCCGACTCCCTTCCTTTGAAACAAGCACCTGAAACCAAAACTGTAAACCATAAGCACGAAGCTTAGTGAGTTCCCCCATCTTACAACATATCATGCATATTCTGTCAGGCATATCTGGGTGTCCGACCTACCCCTTCGGTCCTCTCGACCATATGCTGCCTAGCATATCTGGGTGCTGGCCTCCCCTTCGGTCCTCTCGACCGGATACTACCTAGCATATCTGGGAGTTGACATCCCCTTCAGTCCTCTCAACCGAATACTGACTAGCATATCTGGGAGCTGGTCTCCCCTTCGGTCCTCTCGACTGGATACTGACTAGCATATCTGGGAGCTGGCCTCCCCTTCGGTCCTCTCGACCAGATACTAGAGACTATTTGACCCCTCTACCACTACCGCAAAACATGTATCACATAATCTTATTCTATCTAGCATGACTGGGTATTACCACCCCCTTCGGCCCTATCGACCGGAAATCTTGGGGACTATCTCCCCTACTTCTACTAGCATATAACATCATATCAGACTAGCACATAGCATATCAGGTAATAGTAAACCTAGATAAATATCACAAAGACAATCATCTAACATATGACTCCTACTGGTGGGCCAACATTGGTGCCTTAGACCCACTTCTACTAGAAGGTAACTCACGTCACACTGCTGAAGTCCTTTAGACTCGACCCCACACTGCTGAAGTCCCGCAGACTCAACCCTAGTTGCTGGATGACAGATTCTGGATCTATCAACATCATAATAACACCCAATTAATAATTGGGTCCCCGCACGTAATCATAAATACATACTCGTATAATTACTACATTACCCAAAGTTTGGCTATATTCAAGCCCAAGGCTCAATCCATAGGCACATAAGTCCAATTATGGCTCAAAGCCCAACAGGTGGGCAAATTTTCCAAATTGGGGCCAACCTTCTGATGGTCTTATTCTAAGGCCCAACCAAAACTCCAGTCCACACAATTAGCATCTCAAAGGCCCAATGTCTCATAATCATCTAGGCCCAACTATAGCCCATTTATGGCCTAATTTTCCAAATCAGGACCACACCCCTTACATGGGCCTTACCCTAGGTCCATTACATTATTCTAGTCCATTTGCTTGACTTTGGCAGGCCCACTAATAACCCGATCATCAAGGCCCAATAATAAACCCAAATGAGATTAGGGTTTCACATAAAATGACAATTAGGGTTAGGTTTCCTACTTAACCCATTAAGGACTTAATCCTGTAAGGACTTAATCCATTAAGTCCAATATCACTTAGATTAATCTTGCCAATGTTTATTATTTAATATTTTAAGTTATTAATAATTCCGGTGTGCCCCGATTAATTCCCCAAAATTAGGGTTTTGATGGCATTAGGGTTTTCCAAACCCTAATTAGGATTTCCAACCCAAATGGTAGCCCACTAGAAAATTATTAAGGCCACTAGGGTTTTTCAATAAGCCCATTTGGCTTCATTGAGCCCATTAGGGTTTCAATCACCCCAAACAAATCAAACTCACAAGGCAAGCACACTGCTACCCAACTCGGCGGCCGGTGGCGGCAGGAGGCCGCAGCCACCACCTAATGGTGGTGGTGATGGATTTTCTTCACTATTCTGATTTGTTACAATTACAATGCCCAATCAATTAACACACGCACACCCTAATCTAATTACAAAACATATACACACGAAAGTACACCCACCAACGGTGGTACACGGTGGCATGAGGCAGCAGTTCCTTTGGCTTCCAACACGTAGCCACACACACCCATGAATACGTCCACAACCACCTCCCACGGTGGCTTGTGGTTTCGGAATGAAGCAGAAACGGCAAGCAAGGCTATTCCGGCGGCACCCTCGTCTTCGTCTGAGGCAGTAGCGTCGTCGGTGGCACAGCCGCATTGCGGTGACTGAAGCGAGTGGAACAACCACTTGAGTACATAAATGGAGACGGTATGCCGAACGAAAGCAAGAGGGCAGCGGCAGAGATGTAACAGTAGCGGCTGGAGAAGGGCTTGAGGTCGGCGAAGCAGTAGCGTCCAGTGGCTTGGGCACAGCACTAGGGAAACGACGTTGAGATGGCGGAAAGGAGGTGGTGACGTAGGAACGAACACTTGATGCGGTCTCCGTTATAGCTAGCAGAAAGAATCGCACACGCCGGTGGGGGCACACAAGACGACATGGTCGTCGACTAAAGGCGGTAGCTGACCGGTGCTCCGTTAGGTTGTAGATGAAGAAGGTCGTGTGGTCGCTTGAGGCTGCAACAAGTCGGAACCGAGCATGGCGGCGTCGCCGGCGGTGGCGGAGAGATGAGAGAGGAGAAGTTAGGCAGTCGTGACTTTCATTCTAGGGTTAGGGTTTCATCACCCTTAAATATTGGTTCCTTATACAAGTATGCCATAATGACCAAAATGGTCCCTCCAACTCCCATTTATTTCGAAATTGATCCTATATTTACCATAGAAGCCCTCAACATTAAATCCTGTACAATTCAAGTCCGTATTTTACTAAAACAACCCCTCCTCTGCCAATTCTTTTCAAATGAAGTCCCATTAATTACCAAGTAATCACTGCCCTCATAATTCTTTACAGAACCCATCCGAAACTTACACTTTTAACCCCCGACTTCTAAAATTGTGACAATTAACTCCTCGAACCAACACCCTGCATATGTATAATTATTTATTTTAGGGCTACCATTCATTCATTATTTTTGTTTATTTATTTAATAAATAAACTGGGTGTTACATATATGGGGATGGATTATGTAAATCAATGATTCTTATAGTGTGGGCCAATGATCCATGGTTATTTAGGATGGGCTAAACCAATGTGATAACCCATGGATAGTCCATCGAGGTTTAACCCATGGATCCTAGGTAATATGAAAGGTCATTAGGGTTTGCAATGTGTAACCCTAGCATTTTCTACACTATAAAATGGATCCCCTAAAGCCAAAATCGGCTAACCGCATCATTCTTAAAGAATTGATATTGATTTTGTGCTAGAAAGCTTATTCTCTCAAGCCTCCTCTTGCATATGGTGTTTGTGACACATTAGAGGCTTCTCACTTGAGGTGCTCAAGCTTTCAAAGGCCAAGAACTTCAACTCCATCAAAAGGTATTCCTCTCACTATGATTTTGTATTGTATATAGTCTATTGTATGCTAGTTAGGATGAGTGCTTTGGAAAAATTGAAAACTCTTGTATAATTAGAGAAAACATAGATCCAAAGCATCTAGGGTTGCATGTGCACCATAGGGGTGTTAAAATGCTCAAAAACCTTCAGTAGTATTTCAGCCTAGCATTGTTTTCTACTATACTTGATGCTTTTTATTTTTTAATGTTGACAAAATTGATTTCTGGACTCTGACTGGTGAACTCGCCAAGTCCACTGGCTGATTCGACGAGTCGACTTAGTAAAAGGGCTAATCGACGAGTCAATTTCATGCACTCGTCGAGTTCATGGCTCTGGGTGCAGAAATTCAAGTTTTTGGCCAGAATTGGATTAGGATCATTACTACAAATTGTTTTGAATCATAAAAGATAATTGTCAAAGTTTCAAGATTTTTATTAGTTCATAGGTTAGGCTAATTTCTTGAATTTTTTTCATGTGAATTATCTTGACTTATAAGTTTAACTAGATCATAGATATTATTTGACAATTCTTGTTAGTTTAATTGTTGATCTAAATGCCTTTAAATGAATTCCATAACTTGTCCTCAAGTTATGGAAAATGAAAAGTCTCTTCTTCAAAAATGCATTAAACTCATAAGTTATGGAAACCAAAGGTTTTGAAGAGTTTCAAAACATGGCCTCAAGTTTTGGAATTTGTAAAGTCACACTTATGAATACTTTAATTCCAAACCTTAGAATTCTAAAAGTTAAAATTCAACCCTTGTATTATTATAATATTATAGGTTTAATATTTATATATATGTATAAGACAAGTCAGTCTTACTGTTAGTAGGCCTCATTACGAAGTCGGTCTATAAGGGGGTTATTAGATTACTGCCTATAAAATGGTTGTTTAATGGTTGTCCACTCTCTCCCACCGCTTCCTTGACTAGTGGAGGGTCATTAGCCGAACGGATAGGATAGGACATTAATTTTCATTAAAATTATAATGATAATTATAAAGTAACTAAAACTTTTATCAATTCCCAATCTTAGTTACTTTAAGAAAAATGTGAAATTGATGCTAATCCATGAAATTGCACTTTGCACCATGCCAAGTCGTTGATGCAGCGTGTCTGGTTAACTGGCACATTAACTTGGACTAGTATTGGTGGTAAAGTGTAAATTGATGTTTATGATAAAATCAATGGAGCGTGTGTGGTTAACCGGCACATTCATTAGGTGATAAATGACATTTAGAGTACCAAGCACATTTGCATGGTTATTCACACCTTGTTTCTGATCCTCGGCATCCCAGTCACAAACCTGAAGGGCATAATCGAGATTTAAACATCCCGTTGAAAATTTCAATGAAGCTCAAAGGATATAGGAATTTCAATCCAATTAAAACTTAATAATTATTTTCGTTTTTTCATGGTGGAAATTGGTAAATCGTCATTTACCTACCTTCAAATATTTTGCAATTGGATTACGACATCCTTTTTCCGAATTGTAAACTATTATGTTGGGGCCTATCCTTAATATTCCATTATGGGTGTTATATTAAGGACTATTATCTAATCTAAACTTTGTCTTTCTTTTTCGGATGTCTTCCAACAGTGCTTCCGGATCAAACCCTACTGGCTCTTTCTCCTTTATGAACTTTTGTGGGAGAGTTATCATTGATGGTTCCAACTTCAATGATTGGATCAAGAGCATCAGGATGGTCACTCATTACGAGGACAAGGAATAT
Organism: Lactuca sativa; assembly: GCF_002870075.4. Classification (NCBI taxonomy): domain Eukaryota; kingdom Viridiplantae; phylum Streptophyta; class Magnoliopsida; order Asterales; family Asteraceae; genus Lactuca; species Lactuca sativa. Next base: position 199,030,608 of record NC_056625.2, read on the forward strand.
GTCCTCGACAAAGAGCTTAAGGAAATTGATAGGTCTTCTGCTACTTCTGAGGAGATTGTTGAGTTTAGGGCACATGAGAAGCATGCCACCAAGGTATCCTGTATCATGCTTTCCATTATGACAACTAAACTCCAAAAGTCCTATGAGTATTTTTACCCTTTTAAGATGCACCAAGACCTGATGGAAAGATACCATCAGAGTGCTCGGCAAGAGAGGTATGAAATCATCGCCTCCATGATTACAACAAAGACGAAGGATGGAGAACCCATCACAGACCACTTGTAGAAAATGCAAAAGTTTGTAGACCGCTTGTTGAAGTTGAATGTTAAATTCGATGAATATTTGGCCATAGATATCATTCTACGCTCTTTACCTCATTGTTATGATCAGTTTCGTATGACTTATCATATGTACAAGGAGGAGGTCGCTCTTAGCAAGCTTCAAGGCCTTTTGAGGATTGTTGAAAGTAGTCTCAAAGGTAAATATGTTGTACCTACTCCTACAGCTACCGCCCTTGTTCTGGAAATTAGACAAGGGAAAAGGAAGAAGAGGAAGGCTCCTTCTAAGAGTCGCAAGGGAAAGTCTCTTGATGGATCCTCTTCAATTGGAACCAAATACGGTTCTACTGCACCCTCGACCATCCCTAAGGAAGCACAGTGTTTCTATTGTCATGAAAAAGGGCACTAAAAGCGAAGCTGCCCCAAATACTTGCAGGATGTCAAGGATGGGAAAGTAAAACCCACCCATGCAGGTATTTTACTTTTCTATCTAATAACTCATCACATTCTTGTTCTTGGGTCCTTGATACAGGTTGTGGATTTTAAGGAGTTTTATGCATAAGAACAATCCTATGTGCTCATACAAACCCTAATGCTTAGATCTAGGTTTCTCTATTGTACATGCAATGAATCCAAGACTTGTAAACCCTAATCTAGCATACGTATTACATAATTAGCATATAGAATCAGATCTAGATGTTTACTTCTTCAATGGAAGCTTGGATCTTCTTTCGTGGAGCTTAGAGTCACAAGTGTAACTCCTCTAATGAATCAAAAACACCAAGAAGTAAGAAGGAAACTATGAGAGAGGGAGGAAGGATGCTATTTTATTTCTAGGGTTTCTCTAGACAATTAAGTGGTTGAAAATTGCATCCAGGGGTCTCCTTTCATAGTGTAGGCTACTAGGGTTTCACCCGAAACCCTAATGGACAACTTAGCCACCAAGCAGCCCAAGGATCCTTCCTGAAGAAGGCCTTGGACAAAAACATGAACATTCCTCTTCATATTTTCGTTCTCTCCTGGTCCAATAAGATTCCATAACATAAATCCAACTATCACACTTTTGACAGTTTATACCCCTTTATTTAATTAATCTCTTTTAGTCATCAAATTAATTCCTAATCAATTTATGACTAATACTAATTAAATAAATATGATTTCTCCTTTAATATATTATTCTTAAAATATATTAATAAACCATAATATCCTCTCTCTCATTAAATTACCTTGTCAAGTTGCTTTGGTGAAGGCAACCCAAAAGGACCATGCACAATCGGGTCAAGTACATACCAAATATTGTTACGGGCTTAGACACTAATCCAACAGATTTCACATTTGTTCTGATTTGAAGGGACTAAAAAGAAGTAACGATGTTGAGCATGGGAAGATGAACTTGATCATGGGGAATAGGAAGGTTTCACCTATCACCAAGATTGAAGTTTATTCTTTATTGCTTAGTAGTGGGTTAGAATTAGATTTGAATAATTGTTGCTACTCATCTGACATGGAGAGAAATATTATTTTATTTCATGGTTCGTACAAATAAGAGACGGATAGGCCAACTCTAAAAGGCTGGAGTCTTGGAGTTGTTCGACTTAAAGTCGGATGACACTTGCGAATCTTATTTGCTTAGAAAGATGACTAAGTCACACTTCGTTGGTACTTGTGAAAGGGGTGATGGTTTGTTGGATCTCATACTGAAACGCCTTGTTCTAAATTATTTAAATATGGAAATTCGGAGGCCAAGGATAGGGGCATTTTAGTCCTTTATGAATTTTAGAGAGGTTTCGGGCTGGGGTTGTGTTGTTAGAAGTGTAGGGCTTCTCACCACCTTTCTGTGGATATAAACTTTATCAGAAACGGATCTAGAATGAAGGAGTTATGACACTTTGAAGATATTGACATTTATCGCCCCTTAATGAAAAAGTTGACATGGAATTCCCTAGCATGCACAAAATGCACGCGTGTGTTTAGCTGGGTACGCCCAGCGTAACGCTAGAGTACACCCAGCGTAGCGGGGCAATTGATCGTGGGTGTTGAAGGCATACGCCCAGCGTATGCTAAAAGCCTTTAAACCCTATTTTTTGGAGTGCCACTACATAAAGAACATAATCGCTTCAACCCTAGACCCTATATCAGCCTCCACAACTTCAAAAGAAACCCTAGAATGCCCTAACCTTCATTTTGTGAGATCTTGACCTTGGGAAGCTCATTTTGGTGGTTTAAAACTTGGAAGAGAAAAGAAGAAGATTAGCAAGGAGGAACCTTCGAGGCCAAAGCTTATAGATCTGAGATGGCATCATCTTCTAGAACGTTTTGAAGTCGGGAAGCCGAAGGGTCAGCAGTTCGGGAATTGCCAGTCAGTAGCCAGAGGAGTGTCAGCAGGGTTCAGCAGTGCGAAATGAGTTTCCCTTCGTGTGAATAGGTCTACGGCCACAATGTCGGCACATGAAGTTATGAGTAGGAAGACCCGGGGGTTAGCCCTAGGCACTGTTTTCTAGTATGATATTAAAGACCAAGGTCCAATGTCGGGCGGGTGCCCAAGGAATGTTTTGTATGATAGAGTATACTTGTTGTCTGTGTGATACTTATATGTGACTGGTAGGGAGGTGAGTGTGGGCGAGCTCCCATATCTCACCATTAGCAGAGTATGGACAGGGTTCCATATCTCATTAGTAACCGAGCAGGGGCGAGGACCGAGTTAGGAAAGGAGTGAATGTGGGTTGGGCCCGTATCTCACTATCAGCAGTAGCAGGACATGGGCGGGGCCCAAGATAGGCGAGGCCTTAAGACAGTAATGCAGTAGGGTATGTTCAGTTTATGTGTTATATGTTATGGTTATATGTTTTCATGTGTTTAGCGGGTGGGGCACAGAGACAGGTCGGGCCTAAAGTAAAACATATTTGTATACCGAGCGGGGCTCAAAGACAGGCGGGGCTTGGGATCGGGCGGGGCCCGATGTAGCGGGTGAGACCCGAAGTAGGTTGGGGAACTCACTAAGCTTCATTCTTATGGTTTTTAGTTTTGGTTTCAGGTACTTCCGGTAGCGGAGGGAAGAGCTCGGGGTGATCACATGGCACACACCATTGTTTATTTAGCCTGGGATGTTTACTCTGATAAAATCATATAATGTACTTGATGTCATACTCTGATGTGATATGCTTTGTATGAATGGTTGACACTTATGGTTTGTTTATTAAATCAAAAATGAAATTTTTGGTATGGATGTTTGGTTGAGGGATTCGGACACACTTTCAGGTGTGTCTGAACTCAAACTGAGGAATTGGTATAAAAATTTTCAAAAGGAAAGAAATTTTCGTGAAAATGGATTTTTAGGAAAGAAGAAGAGTTTTAGAAAAAGAAAAAAGAATTTCGAGAAAAGGAAAGAACTTTGAAAAAAGAAAAGGGTGTGGTGCATGCAATCAGCCGAGCTCAAGTAAGTTATCCCAAAATACCCATGCAAGTTTACGTTATGACTATCAGTTTAGTAGAACAGCATGGTAGATTAGGACTAAGGATCTAGGAAGGATGCCTTATGTGCCTGTTATATGTTCTTTTGTGTTGCATGCTAGTATTGGTTTGGCAGTGGTAGGATAGCCTGTTTAGGTTATGCTTGATTATATGAGCTTATGTCGCATGGTAGTACAGATTCCTGTATGTAAATATGATTTCATGATTATGTTATGGTTAGATTTTCCTTTTGGCTGAATGCTACTTGCTTTGTGCTTTGTGGGACTCTTGGTGATAGGAGTAAGCCATTAGGTGAATATGTTAAGTCACATGTGATCAGGGTGGAATAATCTCAGGGTTTTGGATTTGACCCTACTGCGCAGCTCTCGTTTGAGTCTAACTGTTGTAGGGACGACTCCTTTACTCAAAGGATTATTTGAGCCTCGTCACATGTGATGGTATTCAGGTATTGGCTAATTGGCGTTACGAAGATACTTTCAGTAGTTGAGGACTGAGTTCGGGTTAGAGGATTATCCTAGGGCAAGCCTAGGATGAGTTTAGTGCTGGGAGCAGTAGGAGTAAAAAAGGGACCTGTTGGAGTCGAACTAGTTCTTGAGGAAAGTACGGATAGATGTGGAAGGTAGTATAGGCCTGTACTACTGAAAGTAGAGGATCCGTACTCAATTCGAGAAGGGTCGAGATGAGACCGGGAAACTTGTAGTGTGTGTATGATCCCTCGGCAGTGATGCGTATTTTGATAGTTATTGTATTATGTTTTTAGCATGGTGATATTCTGTAAGAGATCAGTGGGGCGGATCAGGCGCTGGAGAGGGATCAACCTCGGGTTTAGGGACCGAGCAACTAGAGGAGTGGATGAGAGAGTTTGTATCAGCTGAGATCACGCGTAGTATCTTAGACCAGATTCCTGTGATTTTTGGCACGGTCAAGGAGGTTATACTTGAAATTTTGGACGAGAGGCTTGGAGCCTTTTGCGCAGAGATGATGGCTTTGATAGGAGCATGTACCATGACATTTTGAGAGTTTAGAGTTAGTAGAGCACCAAATTATCATGGGGCTAGGGACCCTATTGCTAGCAGTAGGTGGTTGGCCAATGATACCTACACTTTCCGCACGAGCTGGTGTCCCGAGGGGGACAAGTCAGACTCGCCTCTTGTCTTCTGAAGGACAGAGCGCGGGATTGGTAGGAGGAGAATGGTCATGCCTTGGGGGATGATGCTGCGTTGTACGCGATGACATGGAGTGATTTTTCGGCCAGGTTCAGGATGGATTTTGCACCAGTTATTGAGGTGCAGCAGTTGGCACGGGAGTTTCAAGACCTCCAGCAGACTACTAAGACAGTGGCAGAAATCACCGCCAAGTTCAGGGAGACGGCTCTTCTTGTTCCACAGTATGTTGCGAACGAGGAGATGAAGAAAGCCCGATATCACGAGATGCTGAGGAGTGACATCAGGCAGTTTGTGAGTAGGTCCAGCCGCAAAACGTTGGAGGATATGATTGCACGGGCTAGAGAGAGGGAGATTGACCTGGAGCAGATCAGGAAGAGGAAGCCGGATGAGATTCAGGTAGCCACGGGTTTGGGCAAGAGACCCATGGGGTCAGATTCAAGAGCGAGGAATTATCAGAGCCACAGCCGATGTGGGAAGTGTGGCAGGATGCACGAGGGTGCGTATAGGAGTGGTAATAGTGGTGATTCTGCTGCTTGAAGTGCGGTCGGACTGGTCATCTCAGTAGAGATTGTACTGCTACCACCACTCAGGGATCATACTTGATATGTTTTCATTGCAGTTAGAGGGGCCACAAGAAGGCCCATTGTCTAAGTTTGCTTTCAGAAGGACAGGTGATGGAACCTGCCCCTGCAACCTTGAGGATTACGGATGACTACTAGGGCCGGGCATAAGCGCCCGCGGTGGGGAGCAGGGCTTTCCAATTCTCTACAGTGGAGGCGCGAGCAGCACCGGGCGTTGCAGATGAGTATATTTTGATTTCATGACAGTTTTATTCTTGATTATATTGTTATGGTGCTGCAATTATGTTAAGTGAATGTATGTGGTCATTTATCTATCGTGTTCGGATTATATGCCATCTGCATACCATGGGTTTCGGTCAGTAGTTCATAGTAGTACCCTCTTTTCTAGCCGGTTCTTAAGATGCAGTCGCAGTAGCAGGTGTGAGTGGGGGTTCGGGAAGTGCCTTATTAGTTTTCAAGTGTGGTTCGGTATTTGGGTCGGTTATTGCTAGCAGTGGTAAGTGTGGGATGTTAACAGACTGACCTCTTTTGATACAGAAAAGGATTGGGAATCCTTCTTAAGTTGGGGAATGTAGGGACCTAGTCGAATCAAAGTGGGGGAGACCTATTCCAGAAGTAAGGAGCGGGAGTAGGTGCAATTTGGGATGCCTTCGGATTTGTAGTCAATGGTTGAGATAGAATAGAGAGTGTAGTAGGATTGCGGGATAGCCACAACATCTTTCAACAGCGAGTTAGTGAGGGAAGTGATGTAAGACTGCGGGTAAGATGTAACATTCATTAGCTGTTTAGTTAGCGGAGTGTGGGCGGGGGCCTGTATCTCCTAGTTACCGGAGTTTGGGCGAGACCCTTATCTCCTAGTGAGCAAGGTAGTGATCAGGAAAGGGTAGTTCATTGAGGTTTAGTATGGAATTGGCCTGTATAGACCTAGAAAGGTAAGACATTGGGAAAGGCCGTTCTAGGATACAGTTGGGTGAGACCTGTGGGCGAGGCATGTATGTTAGTAGCAGTATAGGTGAGACTTGAGTGCAGGATTTGCTAGGTAGTATGGTTGGGTGAGACCCGTGGGCGAGGCCCATGTGACATTACTTAGGCAAGTGAAACTAGAGGGATAGACCGCTCTAGGATATAGCCGGGTGAGACCCGTGGGCGAGGCCCGTGAGATTATAGCAGCGTAGGTGGGACCCGGTAAGGACCTTAGGGCCAAGATAGGGGATCGAGGATCCCAAGACTTATAGTGTCAGAGTGCCAGAGTAGACAGAGTAGCTTAGGTAGCCGAACTTTCTTCACAAGTCCCTGGGAGCGGTTAAGAGATTGTGCTGGGTGTAGTAATCGGTGGGAGTCCGGTAACCCAGATATTGACAGATTAATTGGGACCACGGTGGTCTTAGTTTATCCGAAAGGCGGATAAGGGACAACAGAATTTTCAGTTAGTGGTGGTAATGATAAGAGAAGTATGGTATGAGGCAGTTAGTTGACCGGGGAGTGTTATGTCTCTCATAGTAGGGTTAAATAATCTTAGACGGAAGGGTTTGACACTGTTGTGTAGGTCTCGTTTTATTCTAACCGTTGCAGGGATGAATCGTTTACTTGAAGGATTATCTGATCCATTCACTGGGTTGGGTGCGTAGCACTAAGTTATAGTAGTAAGAAGCATTCAGTGTGTACCGACAGTAGTGACCAGCACTGGGAGTGGCTAGAGTAATGTATATCGTGAAGGGTATGTCCTTCACAGTGATAGAGAAGGTGGCTAGTTATGGAACGTTGCCTTGGGAAGGCCAGTGAACGCGCAAGGAAAAGGGGGGGTGAACCCCTAGGATGTCCAGCAGAAGTACTCAGGGAGTACCTGAAGGATTGTCAGTTGAGTAAGTTGTGTTCTCAGGATTGATGGGATCAGAGTGCACTTAAGGTTATTATCTGTAAGGACTAGTTTTAGCCTGAATGACCGGGTAGAAGGCCATTGGAGGCAGTCCTCTGAGGATTGGGTGGAGCAAGTGAAGCGAGTATCGGATAGGATGGTTGTGGGTAGATTGCAGAATAATTGGCCATAGCGGACTTCGAGGATGAAGTCTAGATTAAGTGGGGGAGAGTTGTAAAGCATTGTTCTAAATTACTCAATTCTGGAAATTCGGAGGCCAAGGCTAGGGTAGTTTTAGTCCTTTATGAATTTTAGAGGTATTATTCGAGAAGGTTTCGGGTCAAGGTGTGTTGTTAGAAGCGTAGGGCTTCTCGCCACCTTTTCGTGGATATAAAGTTTATCGGAAACATATCTAGAATCAAGGAGTTATGACACTTTGAAGATATTGTCATTTATGGCCCCTTAATGGAAAAGTTGACAAGGCAGTCCCCAGCATGCACAAAGTGCACGTGTGTGTTTAGCTGGGTACGCCCAGCGTAAGGTTGGAGTATGGCCACCGTAGCGGGGCAATTGATCACGGGTGTTGAAGGCATATGTCGAGCGTACGCTAAAAGCCTTTAAACCCTATTTTTTGGAGTGCCACTATATAAAGAACATAATGGCTTCAACCCTAGCCCCCATATCAACCTCCCCAACTTCATAAGAAATCCTAGAATGCCCCAACCTTCATTTTGTGAGATCTTGACCTTGGGAAGCTCATTTTGGTGGTTTAAAACTTGGAAGAGAAAAGAAGAAGATTGGCAAGGAGGAACCTTGGAGGCAAGACCTTAAAGATCTGAGATAGCATCATCTTCTAGAACTCTTTGAAGTCGGGAAGCCGAAGGGTCTGTAGTTCATGAATTGCCAGTCAGCAGCCAGAGGAGTGTCAGGAGGGTTCAGCAGTGCGAGATAAGTTTCCCTTTGTGTGAATGGGTCTACGGCCACAATGCTGGCCCATGAAGTTATGAGTAGGAAGACCCAGGGGTTAGCCCTAGGCACTGTTTGCTAGTATGATATTCAGGACCAAGGTCCAATGTCGGGCGGGTTCCAAGGAATGTTTTGCATGATAGAGTATACTTGTTGTCTGTGTGATATTTATATGTGACTAGTAGGGAGGTGCGTATGGGGGAGATCATGTATCTCACCATTAGCAGAGTATGGATGGGGTTCCATATCTCATTAGTAGCCGAGCAGGGGTGAGGTCCGAGTTAGGAAAGGATTGAATGTGAGCTGGGCCCGTATCTCACTAATAGAAGGAGTGTGGACGGAGTTCCATGACTCATCGGTAGTAGGACAGGGGTGGGACCCAAGATAGGCAACGCCTTAGGACAGTAATGCAGTAGGGTATGTTTACTTTATGTATTATGTGCTATGGTTATATGGTTGCATGATTTTAGCAGGCGGGTCCTAGAGACAGGTGGGGCCTAAAGTAAAATAGATATGTATACCGAGCGGGGCTCAGAGACAAGCGGGGTCTGGGATTCGGCGGGGCCCGATGTAGCGGGCGAGGCTTGAAATAGCGGGCATGGCCCAGTGCTTGGAGTATGTGATTATGTATGTTATGTGGTAGGTTGGGGAACTCACTAATCTTCGTGCTAACGATTTTCAGTTTTGGCTTCAGGTACTTCTGCTAGCGGGGGGAAGAGCTCGGGGTGATCGCATGGCACACACCATTGTTTATTCAGCCTGGGATGTTTCTCTGATAAAATAAAATAATGTATTGGATATGATACTCTGATGTGATATGCTTTGTATGAATGGTTGACACTTGTGGTTTGTTTATTAAAACAAAAATGAATATTTTGGTATGGATTTTTTGGTCGTTACACATACATACCGATGTGTGTGGGCCCTTCAGAACCACCACAAAGTATACTAACCGCTTCTATGGGACTTTTACTAATGATTACAGCAGATATGGTTGTATCTACTAAATCAAGCATAAGCCAGAAACCTTTGAAAGATTCAAAGAGTTTAAACAAGAAGTGGAGAATCAGCTGGTTAGGAAGATTAAGATGCTCCGATCCGATCAAGGTGCTGAGTATCTTAGTATCGAGTTCCTAAACTATCTTAAGGAATGTGGAATTATTTCACAATTGACACCACCCAGGACACCACAACTTAATGGTGTAGCTGAGAGGCGCAATCGAACCTTCTTGGACATGGTTCGTTCCATGATGAGTCGAGTTCTTACCAATCTCATTCTGGGGGTATGCCTTATAGACTGCCACCCATATTCTTAATCTAGTCCCAACTAAAAAGGTTGCCAAATCACCTCACGAGATGTGGATAGGGAAGGCTCCCTCGTTAGCACACATCAAGGTTTGGGGTTGCGAGGCTTTCGTGGGACGCGATACTCATGACAAGCTCGAACCTCGGAGTAAGGTTTGTATATTCATCGGCTACCCGTAAAAATCCTTTGGATATCTCTTCTACAGACCGAGTGACAATGTTGTCTTAGTTGCAAGGAGTGGGGTTTTCCGAGAGAGGGAACTCATATGCCAAGGGGACAGTGGGAGTCAAATTGACCTTGAAGAACTTCAAGAGTTAAGCGAGGAAGGAACCTCAAAAACTAGCGGTCAACCTGAGAAGGAAACTCATATAGAAAAAGTTGATGAGTCCATACCTCTGAGGCGTTCCAGTAGAGTTAGTGTTCCACCTGTGTTATATGGTTTTTATATAACATTTGAAGGTGATACATTTATCAGTGATAGCACACTAGTAAATTTGGATGAACCTAGGAACTACAAGGAAGCCATGGCAAGCCCCGAGTCTGCAAAATGGAAAGAGGCTATGGACAGTGAGATTCAGTCCATGTATGACAATCAAGTTTGAAACTTGTTTGACAATGTATCGGGTCGTAAGACAGTCGGATGCAAATGGATCTTCAAGAAGAATACCGACACGGATGGGAAAGTACACACATATAAGGCGCGACTAGTTGTGAAGGGCTTTACTCAAACTTCGGGAGTTGACTATGATGAGACCTTCTCAATAGTAACGAAAATTAAATCTATTAGGGTTATGTTAGCCATAGTTGTATTTCATGATTATGAGATATGGCAAATGGATGTCAAAATCGCATGCCTTAATGGGAAGTTGGCTAAAGATGTTTATATGAGCTAGCTAGAGGGTTTTGTCAATGCAAAGTACCCTAATAGAGTGTGTAAGCTGGATAAATCCATTTATGGATTGAAACAAGCATCTCGTAGATGGAATCTTTGTTTCGATGAGAAAGTCAAAGAGTTTGGATTTTCGAGAAGCGAGTATGAGTCATGTATGCATGTGAAGGCTAGTGGGAGTGTAGTTAGCTTTCTGGTGTTGTATGTGGATGACATACTTCTCATAGGAAATGACATCCCAACCTTCCAGGAGGTTAAGTTCTGGCTTTGGAAGTGTTTCGCTATGAAGGACCTCGGAGAAGCTGCCTATATTCTGGGTATAAGGATATTGAGAGACAGGAGTAAGATACAAATTGGTCTTAGTCAAAGTACCTACTTGGACAAGGTGTTGAAAAGCTTTAGGATGGAGAATTCCATTAAAGGTAACTTACCCATCCAAGGAAACACCAAACTGAGTAAGACTCAGAGTCTGAGTACAGAGGCTGAGATAGCTGAGATAAGTCGAGTACCATATGCATCTGCAGTTGGCTCAATCATGATGTTATGACTTGTACTCGCCCTGATGTGGCCTTTGGTTTGAGCACAGTCAGCAGATATCAAGGGAATCCCGGTAGAGCTCACTGGACTGCGGTAAAGAATATTCTCAAGCACATGCGGTGTAACAACGTAAATTTTCAAAAAAAAATCATTTAAATTCACTGAAATCCTTGTAACACATTTCATAAAAATCTTATTTGTTGTGATTACAAAACACAACTCCATATTTAATTAAATGATAATCTAGGATCCTCAAAACATAACACTTCCTCTGGTGTGTACAATCAAACCGGTGCCCTCCCGCGATCTTGAGAAAACCTGAAACACATAACACATAACATGGTAAGCATGAAGCCTAGTGAGTTCCCCCAAAATACCACGTACATAAAATTAGCCACTTGAGGCTATAGCTCTACGATGCCTTCCGGCCAATGTGTCTTAGTGGACCTTCTGGCTCCACAACTCTGTTAGACCTTCTGGCCCTACCCTGATAACCTTCCGGTCCTGTAGCTCGTTTGAACATTAGGTCCAGTCTGCTTGAGCCTTCCGCTTCTAAGATCGTTGGACCCTCTAGTCCGGTCTGATTGAGCCTTCCGGCCTCATAAATCATTGGACCCTTCGGACCGGTCTGAATAAATCATTGCATAATATCACATAGACAAGATGCATAACTCAAGTAAGCACATAAGACCTTATGGTCACACATAAATACCACTTTAGGTAAAGTATAATGAGAAGACTCACCTCGGTTAGTAGGTATCCAACAAGCACTCAAAAATCTTGGACTAGCCTCCGCCTAACACATAAGACAAGCATCTCAACCATTATCCATCTTATTACACATTATACCTTAAATTCACTTTTCATTTTATAACCTTGAAGATGGGTAAAAGTGTTGGATATAGTGTCTAAGTCCATAACTATATTTGGTATGTACTTGACCCGACCCGGCATGGTCCATTTGGGTTGCATGGTATCATGCACTAGGATAGACTAAATGAGAGAAACAAGACACTTATGGTTTATTAATATATTATAAGTTCTAATATATTAATAATAAGAATATAATATTTAGTTACTATTGATCAATAATTAATTTAGAATTAATTATGTGATCAAAAGAAGACTAATTAAATATATGGGTTGATTGTGTAAATCATCCATAACTTATATAGTGGGCCAAAGCTCCATGGATTATCAAGTTGGGTTAAACACATAGGATGCTCCATGGATGCTCCATGGAGGTTACATAACCCATGGGTCATGAAAATGAAAGGTCATGACAATTAGGGTTTACATGGTGTAACCCTAATTGTAACACACTATATAAAGAGGTTATTTTTCACCAAAATCGGCAGTACAAGCATAAGAGTGAGGGCATAGCTGATTTCTAAGTGTTCTAGTTTCTCTCAAGTTTATTTCAAGTGTACTTGGTGTTGTGTCACACCCCGAAACTAGAACGGCGAAATGTTTGGGGGCGGGGGACGTCATATTTAGTATCGTAACAGTTGCATAGTAAGGAAAGTACACACCACCATATATATATATATATATATATATATATATATATATATATATATGTTTGAAAGTGTTTACATAATTGTAGTTGTTACATATTCAAAAAGATAAATACATAAACATGATTCAAAAGAAGGCACAAATGCCAAAGTGTAAATCCCCTAAAGTTGGTTCCAAACCTGCTTAGCGGTTCCCTGAGAATACAAGTTATTTCAAAGAAAAAGTGTCAACAATTAAGTTGGTGATTTCATAAGCGGTTTTGAGAAACTTTATGCCATTCGAAAGCTCGTGTGTGTTTTCAAAGAAATCTCGTATTTTCTTAATAAAGTATGCAATGCGTATGAATGCTCTTTTTGTGAATTGTAAATAGTTGTGCCAGGAAAATCGCTTATTTTCCTATTAGTTGTTTGTTTTGAATACAGGAAAATCCCTTATTTTCCTAATGCTAAAAGGCAGTCTCAAATGTCCAAGAATGAAAATCGTAAGCAATTGACCGGCTTAAAAAGGTTGGAGTATAGTTTATATAATATAAAGCTATAAGAAGATCGCCAGTTGGGTAAAGAATAACATTAATAGCTACTTTTACACGAAATCATAATACCATAATAATTGTCTATCCGGTGACTTTTATAACCATACTAAACATAATATGCCTGTAGCGACGGTCTTCAGGCGTCGAAACGTTATGACAAACTGTCACCCAAAGGACTGTAGCTAAAAGTCAGGGAGCGGGATCATGACTTCTCGTATAGATCGATAAACATTTGACATGCTCTCCAAACGGGAGACTCTGGTTATAATAGACAGGACTTTAGATAGTACCTTTTCACAAAAAGGTAGCATTGAAGATGTAATCATCTCACGGGTTCTCAACTAAGTCTGTATTAAAATGATAGTTTTGTATGCAATGCTTATCCTCTTTCATAATGTTTGACAAATCATAAATCATAAGTTCTTGAATGCATAAAAATGGTTTAACAAGGATGACTACCCTGAATACTATGCATTTTGTATAAACAAGGTTAATACTAGTTATAGTTTTCTTCCATACCACAAGGTTGAGTTTAAGAGATAGATTTGCATGATAAGCAGATTCATTGAATAGATAAATCTAATGCATGCAAGGTATAACAACAGGTTTTCACGTTTTCACTCGGGATCAACTGAATGTTTACTTGTATTCTCCCCCGAAATGTATTATAAGTACATTATAAAGTATTTGAAACTGTATAAAAGGAGGTATGAACTCACTTGATTGAAGTGGCGAGTTGAAGAGAATAAGAAAATACTCGAGCAAAAATTCAGCAGGAAAAGCTGAAAACACGGGAAAATCTCGGGCTTGGGGGTGTAAAACTTCAGTCGGGACTTGGATATGAAAACTGGGATGTCGGGATGGCTTCGTGTGGAAAAACGCAGAGCAACTGCGTGGAAAAGATCGGAAATTAGCAATGAAATCCGGAAGCCTCGCACACTTTTTATAGGGGTTGACCCTACTGCGAACGCGAGGCGTTTCAGCCTCGTACGCGGGGCGTTCCCTGTAACACCGTAAATTTCAAAACAAATTTTTTAAATTTTCGTAAAACATAATTCAATTAATATTCATAAAACAACCATATTAGTTATCCAACTCAATTCAATACAATATCCCAAGATCAAAAATGTATAAACTTCGTGTGTGTGTGTACGGATCAAGCCGGCGCCTTCCCGCGGTCGTCACTAGTACCTGAAACAATAACATCAAGCATTGTAAGCACAAAGCTTAGTGAGTTCCCCAAAATATCACATATAACAGATTTTAGCCACTTGAGGCTATAACTCTGTGGGTCCGTGCACCCAAACTCTATGAACCCTCAGGTTCTATCTCTGATAAACATGCACCACATAAATCACATAGAAATAATGCAGTACTACACATACATAGCATACAAATACTCTATCTCATAACTCTGGTTACCTACTCAAGGTAAAGCATAGTGAGAAGACTCACCTCGCGTATCTCGGTATCTCACGAATCCTGGAAATCCCTCGTGCTCGATCCTCCTAGCTCTAATCCTCCTATATCATCACATGTCTTTGATTAACACTTTATATTTCTAAGTTTGACTATCCCTAAGAAGTCAACACAGGTCAACTATGGTCAATGGTCAACGGTCAATGGTCAACTTTGACCGGACTCGGCGAGTGCGCTATGGCGACTCGGCGAGTCTAGACGTTTTCACCAATTCTCTAGAATTCCCTTTCTACACGTCGAGTACTCCCCCTGACTCGACGAGTTCCATATGGAAGAATCGCGGGGCCACCTCGACTCAACTCGCCGAGTCTCAAGAACAACTCGGTGAGTCCCAGTTCGACTCAGTCCACCTGTCGTCCCTCTCTAACTCACCCTGACTCACTGAGTCAACCTATGACTCGACTGGACCACTCACTGAGCGAACTCAAGGCAATCGTCAAACTACTCGCCGAGTCTGTTCATCGGACTCGGCGAGTCCATGCCATGCAACCACTCCAACTTGCTTCTAAGGTCAGATCTGCTTCCACAATCTTTAGATCTGGCCTCCCTAGACTGATTCATCACGTAAAGCTTCTAGCTTGGTGTCCATAACACACCCCATGGCTCATAAATAGAATTTTGACCTAAGGCATAAGGATTCCAATCCAAAACCTCCATTGATTCCCAAAAAGCTTAGGAAAAGGGACACTCTGGACCTCCAAGGGTCTAGATCTACGGTTTAAACCACATAAGGGACCAAGGGGGCACTAGATCTTGTCACAAGAGGGTTCAACAAACCCTAAATCAAAATGAACATCAACAAGGAAGAAGATAACTTGAAATTATTACCACAATAGTGATGCTCTGGACTCCAAACTCTCAGAAGTGGCTCCACTTGCTTTCCCTTAGCTAGTTCTCTCTTTCCTTGCAAAAATGACACCTCCAAGATCAATAATGGCCTCCTACTTTACTCCAAACGCTCACACTCGATTAGGGTTTCACTCAAGGAACTGGTGAGCACAAATGACGGCCATAAGGCCCTTTAAATAGGTCCCAAACCCGAGAAATTAGGGTTTCATTACATAGCACGGACTCGCCGAGTCCATATCCTGGACTTGCCGAGTCCAGGCGCGATCCCGCGACCAAATCCGCGACCCTACTCGGCGAGTCTGAGCTCCAACTCGCCGAGTCCCCTCTCAGAACACCAAAATCATAAACATAAAGGATACCTGGAAATCCGGCTGTTACAACTCTCCCCCACTAGAACTAGACTTCGCCCTCGAAGTCTCGCTCTAGAAATAGCTCTGGATGCTGCTCCTGCATCATACGCTCTGGCTCCCAGGTCATCTCCGATCCGCTCCGGTGTTGCCACTGAACCAACACCAGAGGTACCTCCTTATTCCTAAGAACCTTGATCTTCCGATATCTGATGGCCACTGGTCTCTCGGCATAATTCAGGCTTGCATCCACCTGAATATCCTCTAATGGAACCACTGCCGATTCATCAGCTATACACTTCCTCAACTGTGACACATGAAAAGTGTCGTGGATCTGCCCCAACTCTGCTGGCAACTCCAATCGATAGGCTACCCAGCCTACCCTCGCAATCACACGAAATGGTCCTATGAACCTGGGCCCCAACTTGCCCCTCTTCCTGAACTGAATCACTCCTTTCCAAGGAGAAACCTTCAGGAGAACGAAGTCGCCGACCTGAAACTCATGCTCGGACCGGCGTCTGTCTGCATAACTCTTTTGTCGGCTCTGGGCGGTCAATAACCTCTGTCTGACCTGTTGTATTTGCTCTGTCGTCTGAATCACGATCTCTGTACTGCCCATCACTCTCTGCCCAACCTCACCCCAACAAATGGGGGTCCGACACCTCCTACCATATAACAGCTCAAAGGGCGGCATACCGATGCTCGAATGATGGCTGTTATTGTAAGAAAACTCTGCCAAGGGTAAATACGCATCCCAGCTACCCCCGAAATCCAACACACATGCTTGAAGCATGTCCTCAAGCGTCTGAATCGTCCGCTCACTCTGGCTGTCTGTCTGGGGATGATATGCGGTACTAAAATGCAGTTTAGTACCCAACTCCTCATGAAATTTCTTCCAGAATCTGGAAGTGAAACGCACATCACGGTCCGAAACAATCGAGATCAGCACCCCATGCTGAGATACCACTTCTCTCACATAAACCTCCGCCAACTTCTCCATCGAAGAACTCTCACTGATGGCAAGGAAGTGAGCGCTCTTCGTCAACCTATCCACAATCACCCAAATAGCATCAACTCCCCTGGCAGTCCTCGGCAATTTGGTGATGAAATCCATAATGATCTGTTCCCACTTCCACTCAGGAACCTCCAATGGCTGCAACTTGCCATGCGGTCTCTGGTGCTCGGCCTTAACCCTTCGGCAGGTCAAACACCTCTCGACAAACCATACGACGTCCCTCTTCATACAGGGCCACCAATACTCTTTCCTCAAATCCAAATACATTTTCGTAGCCCCGGGATGGATCGAAAATTTCGATCTATGCGCTTCCTCCATCAAAGTAGTATGCGTACCGCCCACAAACGGTACCCAAATCCGGCGCTGAAAAGTCATAAGCCCTCGACTATCCGAAACGAACTCTGAAACCAAACCAACGACTCGTTCCCTCTTCTGCATCTCCGGTTGCACAGCCTCGGCCTTTGCCCCACGAATGGCATCCAGAACTGGAGCTATCACAGTCAACCTCAAACATACATCTCGCAGTGGAGTACTCTCCGCCCTGCGGCTCAACGCATCAGCTACCACATTAGCCTTGCCCGGGTGGTACAGGATCTCACAATCATAATCCTTGACCACATCCAACCACCTCCTCTGCCACATATTTAGGTTAG
Organism: Lactuca sativa; assembly: GCF_002870075.4. Classification (NCBI taxonomy): domain Eukaryota; kingdom Viridiplantae; phylum Streptophyta; class Magnoliopsida; order Asterales; family Asteraceae; genus Lactuca; species Lactuca sativa. The sequence continues at coordinate 199,048,050 of NC_056625.2, forward strand.
GCTGATCCATCAAGTACTTCAAACTCTTATGGTCTGTGTATATCGTACAACGAACCCCATACAAGTAGTGACGCTAAATCTTGAGGGCGAACACCACTGCCCCCAACTCTAGATCATGCGTGGGGTATCTCATCTCATGAGGCTTCAACTGCCTCGATGCATATGCTATCACATGTCCTTTCTGCATTAGTACCGCTCCCAGCCCTAAAATCGATGCGTCACAAAATACTACAAAATCTTCTATCCCTTCCGGAAGAGCTAATACCGGGGCTTCGCACAACCTTTGGCGAAGCGTCTCAAAGGAGGTCTGCTGCTCGGGACCCCATGAAAATGCAACACCCTTACGGGTCAATCTGGTGAGTGGCACCGCGATCTTGGAGAAATCCTTGATAAATCTCCGATAGTACCCTGCCAACCCAAGGAAGCTCCTGATCTCAGAGGGTGACTTCGGCACCTCCCAACTCATCACCGCCTCAACCTTGGCCGGATCGACCAATATCCCTTCCTGATTAACAAGATGTCCCAGAAACTGGACCTCCCGCAACCAGATATCGCACTTGGAAAACTTTGCATAAAGTTTCTCCGATCTCAAAACCCCAAGGACTTCCCTCAAATGCTCCTCATCCTGCTCTCTAGATCTCGAATATACCAGAATATCATTGATAAATACAATCACTGACCGATCCAACATCGGCCTGCATACCCTGTTCATGAGATCCATGAACACAGCCGGGGCATTTGTGAGCCCAAAAGGCATCACCACAAACTCATAATTCCCATATCGCCTTCTGAACGCTGTCTTCTAGACGTCCTCATCCCGCACTCTCACCTGATGATAGCCCGACCTCAAATCGATCTTGGAGAACCAAGATGCTCCATGTAACTGATCGAATAAATCGTCGATCCTCAGCAACGGGTAACGGTTCTTGACCGTCAGCTTGTTCAATTCTCGGTAATCAATACACATTCGATGCGAGCCGTCCTTTTTCTTCACAAATAGAATGGGCGCTCCCCACGGCGAGCTACTCGGCCGAATAAACCCCTTCCCCAGCAGCTCCTGAAGCTGCGAGGATAACTCTTGCATCTCTGGAGGTGCAAGACGATAAGGCACCTTAGCGATAGGCGCGGCCCCCGGAACCAAATCAATACTGAACTCTACTTGCCTCACGGGAGGCACACCCGGTAACTCCTCGGGAAAAACATCTGGAAACTCACGCACCACCAGAACCTCCTCCACTGAACTCGGTCTCTCGGAGATCACCCGCATATCCATCACATATGCCACAAAACCCTTACAGCCCTGCTGTAAACACTGCCTCGCCCTAGCGGCCGAACAAAAGGCTGATCCAGAACGTGTACCCTCTCCATACACTGAAAGAACTCCCCCACTAGGATCTCATATGGTCACCAGCTGACGCTCACAGTCGATAACCGCGCTGAATTGGCTTAACCAATCCATGCCCACAATGACACCGACATCACCCATCGCAATAGGAACCAGATCAATCGGAAACTCAACCCCAAAAATCTCTAACACACATCCCCGGAGGACCTCCGTGGAACAAATCACTCTATCGGCAGCTATGGAAACCCTCAGAGGCCGACTCAATGCTTCACGACTAACACTGATATGCTGACTAAAGGCCAAAGATACAAAAGACCGACTCGCACCCGAGTCAAATAACACTAAAGCAGGCACAGAGTTCACAAGGAAGGTACCTACGCATAACATAATATAAGCATAATATCTCAACATCAAAATAAATATATAGAAGGGAATGTACCAGCCACAACATCGAGTGCAGCGCGGACCTCCTCCGCAGTCAGCTGAAAGGCTCTCCCTTGAGCTCTCGGTGCCTCGGCCTTCACGGGCCGACTCTCTGTAGTTCTGATGACGGCAGGAGCAGATCCCTGAGATGCTCTGCGCAACAGCGGACACTCTGCCTTACAGTGTCCGGTCTGGTTGCAGTGAAAACACACTGCAAACCCCTTGGGGTAGTCCTTGGCCATATGCCCCTCTTTGCCACATTTGTAGCTAGATCCCGCTCGACAGACTCCATCATGACCCTTTTCGCACTTCCCGCAAGTGCAGCCCTTCTGGCTCCCGGGTTTGGGATCAGCGGGCTTGGCTCGCTTGGCTGCCGGCTGAGACTGTGTCGGCCGCCGATCCCTCCCCTGAGACTCCGCTTCCTCCCTGGCCTGTGTCTCAAGCTCAATCTCCCTCTTCCAAGCATTTGCCTGAAGCTCAGCAAATGTCCGATATGAGGAGTTCACGGTGAACTCCCGAATATCCCGTCTCAAAATCCTCAAGTAACGGCTCATACGTGCCTGCTCAGTGGACACGTGCTCAGGGCAGAACATCGCCCTCTCATGGAACATCCTCGTGATCGCTGTAACTGACTTAGTACCCTGCTTGAGGGTCATAAACTCCTGTGCCAAACGCTCCCTCTCCACCTGGGGAATGCACTTATCCCGGAACATGGTAGTGAACCTCTCCCAGGTCACCACCGAAAGCTCAGCATGCGTAAAATGCGCCGTCACAAACTTCCACCAGTCCTTCGCTCCCAAGCGAAGCTGGTTCAGCGCGAACCAAACCTTCAGATGCTCAGGAGATGAGAAAGTGATGAAGCACCCCTCCATATCAGATATCCACCTCATAGCTGCTACCGGATCCTGTGTCCCATCAAACTCTGGTGGTTTGGTGTTGTTGAACTCCCGAAACAGCGACGCATCACCTCCCTGGGGTCTCGCTATAGCGATCGATGCTGTAGCCGCTGCAACAGCAGCCTCAGTAAGAGCGGCATAACGCTCGTCAAATGTCTCAATCAGTGCGGTCTTAATAGACCCGAACATCTCTGGTATCTCAGCTCTGATGACTGCAGCCACCTCCTCATGAATGATCTGTCGAATCTCCTCATCACTAGCTCCGACACCCTCCAGCATATGACGTGTCCTCACCATGATCAACCTCTGAGATACAACATATGATAAATTAAAATTCACTCGAGCATACTCACACTCGACAATCCATCCCTCCTTGATTCTTGGTATTCCAAAGATTCTTATTTGGACCGTGCACCTCCCCGGTGCTTTCAGTAGTACGGGCCCAATACTACAGTCCACACCGTCTCAGTACACACCCCAAATCTTCCTCTTCGGATCCTAATCCCAAGTACTCTATCATGCGTAGACCACACTCTAATAGACCTCTCATAAGCCCCTCGCTGCTACCTACTCACTCTCAAGCATCTCATAGCAACTCACCTCTCCCTAGACTAAGGCATCACAAATCAGGAAACTCTAGTCCTAATAGTAATACCTAGCCTACTCTAGCATGCAGATACATCATATCAATATCAATATTACATAATATAAAGGTATTTTGGGAAATCATTGTTCGGGCGCTGACTGATCGTACACACGTTTCTTCCTTGAATTTGTTTATTTTTCAAGAAAATCTTTTACTCTTAGAAAAGTTAAGTTTTCTTTTGAAATTATTTTTTTTTTCTTTTCGAATCCTCAGTTTGAGTTCAAATACTCCCGAAGGTGTACCCGAATCCCTCAAACCAAGGCTCTGATACCAAATTGTAACACCGTAAATTTCAAAACAAATTTTTCAAATTTTCGTAAAACATAATTAAATTAATATTCATAAAACAACCATATTAATTATCCAACTCAATTCAATACAACATCCCAAGATCACAAATGTATAAACTCCGTGTGTGTGTGTACGGATCAAGCCGACGCCTTCCCGCGGTCGTCACTAGTACCTGAAACAATAACATCAAACACTATAAGCACAAAGCTTAGTGAGTTCCCCAAAATATCACATATAACACATTTTAGCCACTCGAGGCTATAACTCTGTGGTTCCGTGCACCCAAACTCTGTGAACCCTCAGGTTCTATCTCTGATAAACATGCACCACATAAATCACATAGAAATAATGCAGTACAACACATACATAGCATACAAATACTCTATCTCATAACTCTGGTTACCTACTCAAGGTAAAGCATAGTGAGAAGACTCACTTCGCGTATCTCGGTATCTCACGACTCCTGGAAATCCCTCGTGCTCGATCCTCCTAGCTCTAATCCTCCTATATCATCACATGTCTCTAATTAACACTTTATATTTCTAAGGTTGACTATCCCTAAGAAGTCAACACAGGTCAACTCTGGTCAACGGTCAACGGTCAATGGTCAACTTTGACCGGACTCGGCGAGTCTAGACGTTTTCACCAATTCTCTAGAATTCCCTTTCTACACGTCGAGTACTCCCCCTGACTCGACGAGTTCCATCTGGAAGAATCGCAGGGCCACCTCGACTCAACTCGCCGAGTCTCAACAACAACTCGGTGAGTCCCAGTTCGACTCAGTCCACCTGTCGTCCCTCTCTAACTCACCCTGACTCACTGAGTCAACCTATGACTCGACTGGACCACTCACTGAGCGAACTCAAGGCAATCGTCAAACTACTCGCCGAGTCTGTTCATCGGACTCAGCGAGTCCATGCCATGCAACCACTCCAACTTGCTTCTAAAGTCATATCTGCTTCCACAATCTATAGATCTGGCCTCCCTAGACTGATTCATCACGTAAAGCTTCTAGCTTGGTGTCCATAACACACCCCATGGCTCATAAATAGAATTTTGACCTAAGGCATAAGGATTCCAATCCAAAACCTCCATTGATTCCCAAAAAGCTTGGGCAAAGGGACACTCTGGACCTCCAAGGGTCCAGATCTACGGTTTAAACCACATAAGGGACCAAGGGGGCACTAGATCTTGTCACAAGAGGGTTCAACAAACCCTAAATCAAAATGAACATCAACAAGGAAGAAGATAACTCGAAATTATTAACACAATAGTGATGCTCTGGACTCCAAATTCTCAGAAGTGGCTCCACTTGCTTTCCCTTAGCTAGTTCTCTCTTTCCTTGCAAAAATGACACCTCCAAGATCAATAATGGCCTCCTACTTTGCTCCAAACGCTCACACTCGATTAGGGTTTCACTCAAGGAACTGGTGAGCACAAATGATGGCCATACGACCCTTTAAATAGGCCCCAAACCCGAGAAATTAGGGTTTCATTACACAGCGCGGACTCGCCGAGTCCATATCTTGGACTTGCCTAGTCCAGCCACGATCCCGCGACCAAATCCGCGACCCTACTCGGTGAGTCTGAGCTCCAACTCGCCGAGTCCCCTCTCAGAACACCAAAATCATAAACATAAAGGATACCTGGAAATCCGGCTGTTACATTCCCCCTAAAATGGGCGCTCATCCGAACGTAGTGCGTTCCGAAGGCCAAATACGTAAGCCCTTGCGTCACTCGGATGGGATGGTGATGAGACTGGTCTGCGGGTACGAACACTGGGTGTTCCTTAGGGAACGCGGGGCGTTCCCTTCGGACCAGCCTCGATTTGTGAGCCCGAAACTTGTAAAATCCCTAACTTCTTCGTACGAGCTCTGATTCCAATGTTCTTTATATACACGCGTAGCTAGAAAAAGGATCTACAACTCTCGTTTAAACTTCGTCGGCTAATTTTGATTTTATTTTTAATAATATATTTTTCACAGGTCGTGACTGGAAAAGTCCGTTTAAATTCCATAACTCCTTCATCTGATGTCCATTATCGTCAAACTTTTTACCGTTGTACTCCTACTATCGGGGTCTTCAACTTTCATTTAGGTTGTGTCGGCAGAAAAACCGATCGATCTCTATTTCGAGTGTTTAATCGTCTACTACTAGGTCTGAAACTTTGAAAAATCATAACTTCCTCATACGAAGTTAGATTTGGGTGTTCTTTTTATGTATGTTCACGGTTTAACGATATATACGACTTTCATTTAGATACCTAAGGCTAAAAAGTATTTTATTGAAATTTCTCATTTTATGCTTAACAGCGCTTTACCAGTATTGTTACGAATCTTTGATTGGTCATAACTTCTTCGTTATAACTCAGATTTTAGTGTTCTTTATATTTTTCGAAACCTTATCACGATATCTACCACATAGTATACTCACAATGAGCTTTTAGAACGTTTTATTTCTGACGATATTTTTATTACTTCATAGATTTATTACAAAAATTGACTTTCAGTCATTACATTGACCAAAAATAACGGATTGTTAAATCATCCCCCTGTTAGAGGGAATTTCGTCCCAAAATTAAATACAACGTAAGTGCTTATGGACTAGGAAAGAGATGCGGATACTTCTTTTGCATCTGATCTTCTCGCTCCAAAGTAAATTTAGGTCCTCGCTTAGCATTCCAGCGAACCTTCACTATTGGTAAGCGACTCTGTTCAGTTCGTTTGATTTCCCTATCCATGATCTCGACGAGTTCTTCTAGAAAGTTAAGATTTCCGTTAAGCTCAATTTCCTCGAGTGGAATTACAAGAGTCTCGTCGGATAAACACTTCTTTAGGTTAGATACGTGAAACACTAGATGTACTTTGTTAAGCTCGATCGGAAGTTGAAGTCTGTAAGCCACTGGACCAACCCTCGAAGTCATTTCGAAGGGTCCAATGTATCTTGGCTTTAGTTTTCCATGCTTCCCAAGACGTATCATGCCCTTCCAGGGTGAGACCTTTAATAGAACGTGGTCACCAACCTGAAATTCCAAGGGTTTTCGTCTTTTGTCGGCATAGCTCTTTTGCCTATCTCTAGGGGCTTTCAGACGCTCACGAATTTGAATGATCTTTTCAGTTTTTTCCATAATGATCTCCGGACCAGCGAGAGTGCTATCAGGGACTAGACCTCGAGTCAACTGCGTGTCGCCTACTTCAACCCAGAACAGAGGTGAGCTGCACTTATGGCCGTAAAGGGCTTCAAATGGAGTAGTCTTGATACTAGTATGATAAATGTTGTTAGAAGAGAACTTGACTAATGGTAAGTGGGCATCCCAAGCTTTACCAAAATCGATCACACATGCTCGCAACATGTCCTCTAGGGTTTGGATCGTTCTCTCACTCTGTCCATCGGTTTGTGGGTGATAGGTTGTACTCATATCCAGCTGTGTTCCCATAGCTTTTTGCAGCGATTGCCAAAACCTGGAATTGAATCTACTGTCTCTGTCTAAGATGATAGACATCGGTAATCCATGAAGTCGCACGATCTCTCGGATGTATGTTTTCGTTAGTTTCTCTATCTTATCCGTTTCCTTGATCGGTAAGATGTGAGCAGACTTGGTTAGTCTGTCGACCATTACCCAAATAGTGTCGTGACCACCCTATGTCTTGGGTAGTTTTGTTATGAAGTCCATGGAAATCTGCTCCCATTTCCACTCAGGTATTTCAGGTTGATGGAGTAGACCTGAGGGCTTCTGGTGTTCTACTTTAACCTTGGTGCATGTTAAACACTTGCCCACATAGGTAGCAATCTTTGCTTTCATGTTTGGCCACCAGTAGAGTTGTTTGAGGTCCAAATACATCTTATCTGACCCTAGGTGTACGGAGTAAGGAGTCTATGCGTACTCTGTTACTCTTGATCTCTAGGTTCATGTCCATTCCTCTAAATGCTTCACTTGTCATGTTCTCGGGTTTCAAGGCTTCCATTTGAGCTTCCTTGATTTGTGTTGACAGATGTGAGTGTATCGACATGGTTAATGACTCCACTCTTCGACCAGAGTACTCCTTATGACTAAGGGCATCAGCCACCACATTGGCCTTTCCCGGATGATAACGGATCTCACATTCGTAGTCGTTGAGTAACTCAACCCAACATCGTTGCCTCATGTTTAATTCCTTCTGGTCGAATATGTGTTGAAGGCTCTTGTATTCTATGAAATTGTTGCACTTAGCGCTGGGTTTTGGTATAATACAACATCCTATGGTGCACATACAACCCTAAATACCTTGGATCTATGTTTTCACTAATTATACGTGCAAATGGTTTCCAAGGCATTAAACCTATAATTAGCATGCATTTGACATAAACCATATAATATACTAGTTAGGGAAACATACCTTTTATGTGGCTTGAAGTCTTGATATATTTGGCCTGAAGAGCTTAGCACCAATAGTATGAAATGCCTCAAATGGAATCAAAACACACCTAGGACAAAGGTGGCTCTTGAGAGAGAAATCCATGCACCAAAACACCTCCATATTTCTTTAAGAAAAGAAGTGGTGATTATGGCTATGGAATAACCTATTTATATGTAGGATTCCAAGGGTCATGGGTATAACCCATAATCCATACCCATGGGTTTTATGATCCATGGTTCATATGGCCCAACTCTTTATGTATCCATACATCAACTTGGTCCAACATGGATCATACACCCAACACATATAAATATAACTAATTATCATAATTAGTCCCCATAGATTTAAATAGTCTCTTTTGACACTAAATTAATTCCAAATTAATTCTTGATCGATACTATTTAATACATATGATTTCATATTAATATATTATAACTTATAATATATTAATAAACCATAAATGACCTTCTCTCAAAAGTCCATCCTAACAAATTGTCCTGATGATATGCAACCGAAATGGACCATGCTACCCTCGAGTCAAGTACATACCAATAATAGTTATGGGCTTAGACATCTAATCCAATAGTCTCCCACTTGGATAAGTCTAAAACTATTATTGCAAGTACGACTTCATAACCCTACTAGCAATCGTAGCTCTTAAAGCCGCTGTCGAATTCTGAACAAATCAATGATGCGTCCATTAGATAAAGGATCATATATTCCTCCATTCTAGATATCATATGAACTGAGACATGGATTATAATCATTCTCTCTGTCCATTTGTTGTTTCCTGATTTCCGATTTATGACGACTGACTAATTGAACAAATTAAATCAGTCCTGGCTGGCCGAGCACTTCCATTTGTCGTCATCAAATCATCGAGGGGCCCACAGATATCGCTTTTATCCCGAAGGTAAAAGGAATGGATAAACTTCGACTCATATGGCTTGTTCTACTACTTGTTGAATCATACACAAAGGCACGTTTTATAACATCGAGTTACCAATTCGTTTTCGTGCAATCAATGTATAACCAACTAATAGTAACAACTCATATCTCTAGGTTTGAAGAATATAAGATATTATCGTCTCATGATCACTCGTGATAAAATCCATGAAGTGATTCTAATGAGCGTGGGTTGAATCCAATACTCAGAACTTATGAGCACTCATGAGTGTTGTAGCACCACCTTGTCCAACATCTTAGACCTCTACAAACCCAACCCATGACAGTCTTGATTCATATCTACTTCCAACATATGACCGATTGTGGATGGTTTGAATAACTTAGTCAATCAAAACAATGACCTAGTTATTCTGGAAGTCAAAACATGAAAAGTGAAACACAATAATAATCGAATCCAATATGGTCTCAGAACTTATGAATATAAATAAAACACCTTTTATTTATCACCATATGATTACACATTATTCATTGTATACTATTTCAGCTATCAACTTTATTCTTGAATTAAAACAATAGTTGTCCCATGCTCCAAGCATGTACACTATGTTTTTCTAAACACTAGTCATGCCACACACCAAGTATGCATACTATGTTTGTCTATGATCTTTACTTTGTGAAATAGATCAATTGAACATAACTCCAATGATTCTCATTTCACAGTGCTAAATCTTACTACAAATGCAAGACTTCCAAATTCATGCCATTCATTGAAATCTGTTAGATTCTAAACTTATTGATCCTCTTGTAATGATTATGCACAATTTCACAAAGACTTGGCAACAATCATTACAGAGTATTCCAAAGGAGATCAATTCCTTGGAAGCAACCTTCATGTATTAAGTTCCCTAATCATACAAATTGAATACATTCTAACTTTGAAGCATTTCCATATTCCATTTTGACTATCACTTCTGAACAAGAGTTGCCTCCTTACAAATTATGTCAATATTGTCCTTCCAGAATTAATACTATACTTCCAACTGTCCTTGAGCAACCAATATTTGGTAAACCTTAGATTGTCCTCAACGATTGCTTAATCATTTTAGTCATATCAATTTCTAGACCTTTTTCCCTTCTTCATGCCCCAGGCATTTGGAAAAACTTAGAAAGAGTGAATATAGCACATGTAATCGATCCTATATCCAAGCATATGGGACACGATTCATGATGTCTCACATAAAGACTAAACCAGTCTTATGCTATAATATTTCCATTTCTATTTGCCAAGTTCTCATAATTCAGATTATTAAAAGGGATGCCGTAATCATAATCGAATTTTAGAACGCAAATAATGAACCCGTATATAGAATTTCCTTATGTTGAGCCAGACCAACATGAAATTCATATATATTCTTGACTAAATACGATTAAGACCTCAATGTAAGCTTTTAGATTTGAGATGAAATATAATTTCCTCTCCCTTAATTATAGCAAAACAACTTTTTCAACCGCTGCAACCTCACGAATTGAAACTTTTGTTTTCTATAATTAAAATTGCTAACTTGCAATACTTATCATAATCATCATGCTCTCACTAACATGATGATTATTAGCATAACACTTATGCTCCCACTAACTTTGACATGTACGCAGAAATCAACTGAACTTCTAGAAATCAATACTTTATTGACTTTCTTACCAAAGTTCATATTTTTGATACTAGATTGCCTTGATAAGACTTTATCAATATCATACACCTCTCTTAGATAGCTCACATGTGTGTCTAAACAATTATGAAGAGGGATGTTGTAATCATAATGTTTAGACCTTTTGTCATTCCCACAATTGCTATCTACTCAAAATCTACTTAGTGAAAGAGTTTCCTTACCATCATTTTCATGAATCGAAGAGAAACCTTATGACACTTAGATTTAATGGTGTATGTGTTCTTATCCATGTGAATTGTCAAAACCATAGTCACAAGACAAGGATAATGACAAATCCAAACTCATATGGATTGAACTTGTGCAATCTTAACTTCTTGCCACCTGGCAGCTCAAGGGCCTGCCATTGCTTCCAAGTAGTTATGCAAACAATTGAGAACATGTAGAAATCCAATGTATAGCCAACTTAACTGTAATGGGCACAGAAATGTCAGCACGATAGGTTATAAACCTCTACTTGTGTGCTAGCGATGAAATACAGGTTTTATTCTTGATTACTTCTTGAAACCTTTTTCAGGATCTTTTAGACTCCCACTGTCTCCTTGACCTATACGACTTTCTTGCCAAATATTCAAGAGATAGTGTGGATTCTAATCAAGACAAACACTTAACTCAATTAGCCTTAGTTTGTCTTTGTTTTATCCAAAACATCACAACTTACCAATTTCAAATGTACAATAGTAGAAAACTTTTACTCTAACATTTGACAACTGTTTTCAACCTTCTTTAAGACATGTCACTCAGGTTACAATCGTAGAGTATAACTCTATGAATTGTTTCGGAATGAAGGATTAATCATCTTCTTGATTTAACCACTTCAACAATTCATAACTCCTCTTCTTAACTATCAGAATGTACTTAGAGGATGAATTGTGATAAGGTCTCAAAATCATTAAGATGACCTTAAAACATGATACTAAAGTACTCTCCCATCTTTTCATATTTGAGAAACTTTTATCCTTCTGCCTAATTTGATTCTTCTTATTCGTTCTGTCATACATTGAAAATTTTCCAATGTTTCAAAATTATACTTAATCTTGTAAGTATAATCATATTTACTAAACCTTAGTAAATCATGACGAATAGTCTTATCCATCTTTTGTGGTGGACTTTGACAAGTGCACAAGAAAGTGTACTTGATCCCTTAGTCCTTCTCTTGACTCATACATCCATGTGAACAAGTAATTAGTCTTAATTTTTCCAATGCTCGAAAGTTCTCATTCATCATACTATACAACTTGCATGATTCCAAGTTTCGGTACAATTGAAACTTGGGTGATGAGAATCTTTCCTTATTTGGTAAATTTAGACACTACCACAAATGAACGAATCAAATTCATATTTCCAATATTGCTATAAACATACAAACATCAAGTTTTCATGAATGTCATTGTAAGGAGATAAAAATAAAGTAAAGCAAACTTTTATTTATTTTAAAATGCGGAAAAAACTTTTTCCTTACAATGTAACTTGAAATGAAAACTATGTTATTACTTGTTTCCTAGTAATCTATCATAAGTCCTAAGAGTAGCTCAAGAATCCAATCTTCAATCAAGCGATAGAAATCCATCTTCGCGATCAGATTTAACATACTCTTTCTTTAAGTTTCCTTCACTTTTCCTTTGATTCTTAAACATCAACATGTGACCCAGTCACATCTTGTAATAAGAATCTCATAATAGAAACTTAACCGAGTTAGATAGCGGACCTTACCTAAAATAGAGTCAAACTTATTGACTTTACTAGCCTTATGATATTTCATGTAAAATTGACAGCTTCGCAACCAATGCCCTTTCCTTTTGGCAATAGGACCATATGGACCCTTAGGTAATAGTACATGGGACTATCTCAAACATAGCCTTTCTCTTTACCATTTGGTCAACAGAGTTGACTATGGCCGATCCCTTTCCATTGGGAAGAGAATGCTTTTCTGGATTTCCTATGTCACTATTGTCCCTGTCCATAAAGTTTTGGGAAGTTGATCTCCTAATCAAATTTGCTTTACTAGTACACTAAATCATTTTTGATTTAGCAGCACAAAGCAAATAGATAAGATCATTAAGGGTCGTGTCATAGTCTGTTTCATAGGAGTCCCAAGGAACTCACTATGTGACTTAGAAAGTGATTGAACCACTAACTTTCTTAAGACTTTGACACCCAACTCTCCCGGCTTGTCAGTTTGTGACTTCATCTCCAAGATGTGATCACACCTAGACCTTGCCTTGCCAATAGGGCTTGAGTGACCTTGAACTTGTGGGTTAGGGAAAATAATTGGAGGATGTGGAGGAAGTGAAGTTCCAAGATATTTGGGAAGATCATAGATGTCTGAACTAGACATCTTTTGGGAGATATTCAAGATAGTTGATTTCAAGTCCTTAATATAACACCCAATATGAAATCTTAAGGCTAGGACCCAACAAACTGTTTTATAAATTGGAAGAGGGATGCCGTAATCCAAGCTATAAAATATTTAAAGGTAGGTGAATGACGATTCACCAATTTCCACCATGAAAAACGAAATAATGTATTAGGTTTTAATTGGATTTGAAACTCCTAGATCTTTTGAGATTCATTGAACTTTTCAACGACATGTTTCAATCTTGAGTGTGCCCTTCAGGTTTTGTGACTAGGATGCCAAGGATCACAAAACAAGGTGTGAAGTAACCATGCAAATTACTTGGTACCCTTAAGTGTTTACCCCTCAATCGATGTGCCGGTTAACCACACATGCTCCATCGATACTATAATGAGCATTAAGTTACCCTTTGCCTACCTTGTTAAATACGAGTTAGTGTGCCGGTTAACCACACATGCTCCATTAACCGACTTAAACAAAGTGCAAAGTGTAATTTCATGGATTAGCACCTTATTCACATTTTCCTAAGTCACTAAGATTGGGTATTTATAAAAGGTTTAGTTACTTAGTATTTATCATTAACACTTTTAATGAAGGGAGAATTATAGTCCTTGTCCTACCCGTTCGGCTAACGACCCTCCACCGGTCAAGGAAGCGGTGGGTGAGAGTGGACACCCATTAAACTGCCATTTTATAGGCAGTAACTTTATACTCCCCTTATAGACCGGCTTCGTGAATGAGGCTTACTAACGGTAAGACTGACTTTACTCTTATACATATATATATATATATATATATATATATATATATATATATTATTAACTTATAATATTATAAAGTATAAGGGTTGAATTTTAACTTTTAAAATTCTAAGGGCTAGTTTGGAATTAAAGTATACATGGGGGGTAACTTTACAAATTCCAAAACTTCAGGACAAGTTTTGAAACCTTTCAAAACTCTTGGCTTTTTCATAACTTCTGAGTTTAATTAAGGTTTAATGAAAAAAAAAGTTCAAGTTCCATAACTTGAGGACAAGTTATGGAACACATTAAATCATTTAATGATGACATTAAAAATAGAGACTCTTCAATTTTCGTTACATATGAGACTTAATGACACTTTAAAAAGAAAAAATCTTCACTTTCCATAACTTGAGGACAAGTTATGGGGTTCATAAAAACCATTAAGATCAAATATTCCAATTAACAGAATAATCAAATAATTTTTCTATGATCTAGATTAAATTCATAAGTAAAGATAATCAACATCAACAATTTTCAAGAAATTAGATAATCGTATAAACTAATACAAATCTTGAAACTTTGACAATTATCCTTTGAAGACTCTTGGACTTCATAACCTAAAGAGTTAATGAATGAGATATTTCACATCCATAACTTATGGAAGTTTCAAAACTCTTAAGATCATAACTTTAAAAAAACTTTTGAGTTCCAAAATTTTATGACAAAATTTGTAACTCCTTAAAACCACTTAGATCAAACTTTTAAAAAAATAAAATAATCATATCATTCTATCTTTTAATAAATTGACCTGATTCAACTCTTGTAGTAAAGTGACTCAAATTTTACAAATAATTAGTTTTTCATAAAATCAAGTAATTATCATAAAATTTGACAAACTTCATTTTTTTTTCTTTTTTTTCCATCAACTTGAAAAAAATACATTTGCATCAAATATAGTAGAAAACAACCCAGGGCTCTGATACCACTGTTGGGTTTTGGTATAATACAACATCCTATGGTGCACATACAACCCTAAATACCTTGGATCTATGTTTTCATTAATTATACATGCAAATGGTTTCCAAAGAATTAAACCTATAACTAGCATGCATGTGACATAAACCATATAATATACTAGTTAGGGAAACATACCTTTTATGTGGCTTGAAGTCTTGATGTATTTGGCCTTAAGAGCTTAGCACCAATAGTATGAAATGCCTCAAATGGAATCACAACACACCTAGGACAAAGGTGGCTCTTGAGAGAGAATTCTATGCACTAAAACACCTCCATATTCCTCTAAGAAAAGAAGTGGTGATTTTAGCTATGGAGTAACCTATTTATATGTAGGATTCCAAGGGTCATGGGTATAACCCATAATCCATACCCATGGGTTTTATGATCAATGGTTCATGTGGCCCAACTCTTTATGTATCCATGTCACATCCCGAAAACCGAAGGCGGAAACATTTCCGGGGTTGACTCCACGTTGAGTATCAAATCCAATGCACATAGTAAGTAAAGTAAAACAACCATTACATTACATATAGAACAGTTTTACATTTGTTTTCAAAAGTTAAGTGGTATATGTGATACATAGTATATAAAACAAAATGAAACTGGTCTTCTGTGCACTCCATCTTTGGACAAAAGGATCTTCGGGTACCTGTTCTAATGCTGACCTGAGAATACAAGCGGTTTGAAAATCAGCATAATGCTGGTGAGTTCATAAGCGGTTTTGTTTTGTGAAAACGTTCAAGTTTCCTTTCTGTTTCTGAAAATGTTACACACACCAATAAAATCCCATATTTTCTTAAAAGTTGGTTATTGAATCTGAAAATGTAATGTAAAGTTGTACACTGAAAACACGTTTATCCTTGTGAAAATGTACAGTTAGGTTATTTGGATTGTTATACTATTCTGGTAATGTACACTTGTATTCCCAGGAAAGTCCCATACTTTCCTGAATGTTGGTTACCAAATGTATACTGAAAAACATGTTTACTATTATGGACTATAAAGTTACCCGGTTTGTCACACTTTTCTAGTTATGTACATTGTTCCCCAGGAAAGTCCCATACTTTTCTGATTGTTGGTTATCAAATGTAAAAGATATATTCTGAAAAACATGTTTACCCTTCTAAATTGTAAAGTTATCCAATTTGTTTCACTTTTCTGGTTATGTACAATATTTCCCAGGAAAGTCCCATACTT
Source organism: Lactuca sativa (assembly GCF_002870075.4). NCBI lineage: Eukaryota > Viridiplantae > Streptophyta > Magnoliopsida > Asterales > Asteraceae > Lactuca > Lactuca sativa. The sequence goes on from NC_056625.2 coordinate 199,063,991, forward strand.
TCCTGAATGTTGGTTACCATTGTGAATGGTGTATACTGAACACCTGGTTATCTTGTGAAATGTTTTACCTTATTCATTATTACTATTAAGTAAATCTCTGTTATCCTAATTGCGAGTTCCATAACCATACGATAGACTAGATATGGCAATAAGTAGTCCACATCACCTTATGACTTTCGTCACCCTTGAACCATTTCGGTTCGGCTGTAGCTAGCAGCAAGGTGTGGGGTAGTCAGCCCCGTATAGATCTATACACTCAAGTCACACTCCCTATCCAAGAGATTCTGGTTACGGGTGTAGTCCTCCACTCGCGTATCTCTGTGGAGTGTTCGCCTAGGACATGTCTCCAATTATATAGGACTAACAAATTTACTAGTAATAATACGATAGTCCCCCACTCGCGTATTTCTGTGGAGTGTTTCCGAGGATAAAATAGTGTACAGGTTTTATGTTTCAATGGTTCTAAGGTTATGCTTTTAACTGATAAAATGTGGAAAACCATTTGTGAAACATATATATAACACAACAGTTTAAAATCCATTTCACAAATATATGTTTACGTGATCTGCATGTTCAAACGGTTATCAGTTGTAACAATCAGTGTTAAAAGCATATAAAATGTGAAACACACACATGAAAACAATTTTTGAGTACAAGTAATCCCTTGTACTTTGCTTGTGTTCCCCCCTGAAAACAGTGAAAAAGGGTAGGGGTATGAACTCACCAGACGAGGAAATGCGACTGTTTCGAGTACTAAACGTTGGTTCGGGGCTTGATTACTCGCGATGTTCCTATGTAAAATGAAATAATGTCCAAATATATCTAATTAGATTTACAATTACTAATTAGATGGAACATTACACTCCAATGAGTTAAAACACCTCAAAACGAGTGTTTGGAGTGACCCGGGTGACATCTACGGACTTGTAATGAAGCTAGGGACTTGGGAATTGAGTTTACTCCTCAAGAGTAAACTCCTAATGGAGTTTTTGGCCATATATCCCATACATACATGAGTTCACGGCTGTGAACTCATGATTGGGTGATTTTTGGTGCTAAATGGCTTAAATGAACATGGGGAATGCTAGAATGGATTTTTCTAAAGTCTAGGAATGGATTGTATCACCATGTACACCATTTATGGGAGTTCACGGCTATAAACATGGAGTTTACGGCCGTAAACTCCCCCAAGCTCAATGCATAATTATTTTGTGATGCTTAGGACAATCACATGTGATTCTAACTAATTTTCCAAGCCTTGGTATGAATTTAGGGTACCATTTGACATGTATAAAGGAGTTTACGGCCCATGAATATGTTCTTGGGGTGACTTGGCCGTAAACACCTAATTGGAGGTTGTTTGATGTGTTTAAGGCCCCCAAACTATTTTTAGATGATTCTAGGATTTATTCCAAGACTTTTGGTGGAGTTGTATGGCCTTCTAACATGTTTAAATGAGTTTACTCCCCATGATTGAGAGGTTTACGGCCCAAGCATATACCTTGGCCATAAACTCATGTTTGTCCCTCAAAATCCATGTCTAGGGTGTTCTAAGTCCGGGTTTGTAAGCCTTAAGGTTGTATCTAAGTCCCAATGATGATTTGGAAGGGCTAAATTGCTTAAAAAAACCCTTTATTATGTGTTTACGGCCCAAGCATGTTCCTTGGCCATAAACACATGTTCCAGGTCCAAATGCATGCTTTAATCTCGAATTTGAAGGCCAAAGATGCTATACTAGGAGTTAGGGAAGGTACCTTGGTGATTAGAAGCCTTAAATTCTATGTTTTTGGACCTTAATCATGGAAGAGGAGAGAGGTTAGGGAGAGAGTAGTGAGATGAAGCGAAAGCTTTAAATGAAGGCTTAGAAAACTTTAAATAGTGTTCGGGATTTGGACACGGTGGAATTCTTCCCGATACCGGCTTTAGACGGGGCTTTTGGTCGCACCCGACCAAGTTGTCGTAATCCGATATGGTTGATTCTAGAAATGTTCCGATCACTAGAATGGGGTGTTGGAATGGTTTCTAAATGTACTAGGACACCCATTAAGTCATATTACATAATATCTAATTAACGACTTAATTAAATAATGAAATCAGAAATAAATTTGAAAACAAAGATTGGTTGATTGAATTGGATTACGAAAAGGGTTACAAGCAATGATACGAAATTTTGGGTTGTTACATTATCCCCCCGTTAGAGGGAATTTCGTCCCGAAATTCAAAATTAATATACAAGACAAGATACAATTCATGGATCTGGAAAGAGTTGCAGATACTTCTGTTTCATTGAGTCTTCCTACTCCCAAGTGAACTCCGGTCCCCGCTTAGCGTTCCAGCGAACCTTCAATAACGGGATGCGACTTTCCTTTGTATGTTTAACTTCTCGATCCATGATTTCGATCGGTTCCACCACAAAGTTGAGGTTTTCATTGATCTGGATCTCGTCTATAGGAATCACTAGGGTTTCATCGGATAGACACTTCTTGAGATTTTAGACATGGAAGACGGGATGGATGTTACTTAGCTCATGGGGTAAACGAAGCTTATAGGCTACTGGACCGATCCTAGCGAGGATCTCGAAGGGTCCAATGTACCTCGGGTTAAGTTTCCCACGCTTTCCAAAGCGTACTGTGCCTTTCCAGGGCGAGACCTTCAACAGGACATGGTCTCCCACCTGGAATTCCAGAGGTTTCCGATGGTTATCAGCGTAACTCTTTTGGCGATCTCATGAAGCTTTCAATCGATCTCAGATTTGGATGATCTTCTCGGTGGTTTCGTGGATGATTTCAGGACCAGTGAGAGCACTTTCGGGGACTCGACTCTTGGCTAACTGTGTGTCCCCCACCTCGGCCCAGCACAGAGGGGATCTGTACTTGCGACCGTATATGGCTTCAAACGGGGCACCCCTGATACTGGTGTGGTAACTATTGTTGTACGAGATCTCGATCAACGGCAGATGTGTGTCCCACGACTTTCCAAAATCAATGACACATGCCCGAAGCATGTCCTCCAGGGTTTGGATTTTTCTCTCACTTTGTCCATCGATCTGAGGGTGATAAGCTGTGCTCATGTCTAGTTTGATTCCAAGAGCCTTCTGGAGAGACTGCCAGAATCTAGAGGTAAACCTGCTATCTCAATCAGAAATAATGGACGCAGGTACACCGTGCAGTCGGACTACCTCTTGGATGTAAATTCGTGCGAGTCTTTCCATCTTGCATGATTCTTTGATCGGGATGAAGTGAGCGGACTTTGTAAAACGATCGACAATTACCCAAATGGTATCGTACCCATTCGAACACTTGGGTAGTTTGGTGATGAAATCCATGGTAATCATATCCCATTTCCATTCGGGTATCTCGGGTTGCTGGAGCAGACCCGAGGGTTATTGGTGCTCGACTTTAACCTTGGCGCAAGTCAGGCACTTGCCCATGAACGTAGCTATCTTAGCTTTCATGTTTGGCCACCAGTATTGTTTCTTGAGATCCAAGTACATCTTGTCAGAATCCGGATGAACAGAGTATCTGGTTTTGTGTGCTTCTTCCATGACAATCTCCCTGAATCCTCCGGACTTTGGAATCCAGATCCGATTCATGAAACAGTAGACTCCGTCACCTCTAATCTCAAGTTTCTTATCCATTCCTCTCAAGCCTTCGATCGATACGTTCTCGGGTTTGAGGGCTTCTAACTGGGCTTCTCGGATTTGCATGGGTAAGTTGGAATGGATGGTCATCGTCGGGTTCTTCACTTTTCGACTTGTACTCTCCTTTCGGCTAAGGGCATCTGCTACCACATTGGCCTTGCTGGGATGGTAACGGATTTCACACTCATAATCACTGAGTAGTTCTACCCATCGCCGTTGCCTCATGTTCAAGTCTTTCTGGTCAAAGATGTGCTGCAGGCTCTTATGGTCAGTGAAGATCGTGCACTTGGTTCCATATAGGTAATGTCTCCAAATCTTCAATGCAAAGACTACGGCTCCTAAATCCAAGTCATGTGTGGTATAGTTGACTTGGTGTGCTTTCAACTGTCTAGAGGCATAAGCAATTACTTTTCCTCTTTGCATAAGCACACAGCCTAAGCCTTGATTAGACGCATCACAGTAGACAGCGAAGTCCTCTGTCCCTTCGGGTAGGGACAGAGCAGGTGCGCTGCACAAGGCTTTCTTCAACGTCTGGAATGCAGTTTCTTGTTTATCACTCCAACAAAAGGGTACACCTTTCTGTGTTAGAGTGGTTAGAGGTTTGGCGATTCTGGAAAAGTTCTCGATGATCCTCCGATAGTAGCTGGCGAGACCCAAAAATTGTCGGATTTCTGTGGGTGTCTTCGGTGCCGACCAATTCTCTATTGCTTTAATCTTGGAAGGATCTACATGAATACCCTCCTCGCTTATGATGTGACCGAGGAAAGTTACCTTCCGAATCCAGAATTCACAATTGGAACATTTCTCGTACAACTTCTCGGATCTAAGAGTTTCCAACACTAGCCTCAAGTGTTGTTTGTGATCTTCTTCGCTTCGGGAATAGACAAATATTTCATCAATGAATACAATGACGAACTTGTCCAGATAAGGACAACACGCCCGGTTCATCAGGTCCATGAACACTGCCGGTGCGTTGGTTAGACCGAAGGGCATCACTACGAATTCGTAGTGTCCATACCGAGTCCTGAAAGCTGTTTTGGAAACATCATTCTCATGAACTCGTAGCTGATGGTACCCTGACCGAAGGTCTATCTTGGATAAGTAACTGGCTCCCTGGAGTTGATCAAAGAGATCATCTATTTGTGGAAGAGGATATCGGTTTTTGACGGTCAACTTGTTCAGCTCACAATAATCGATACACATCCAAAAGGATCCATCTTTCTTCTTGACAAACAATACCGGAGCTCCCTAGGGTGAGGAACTCAGTCTAATGAATCCTTTACTGAGCAACTCATTGAGTTGACTGGATAACTCCTTCATTTCTGCTGGAGCTAAGAGATACAGAGACTTCGCTACGAGGGTAGCTCCAAAAATTAGGTCTATGCGAAACTCGACCTGACGTTCGGGAGGAATTCCTGGAAGCTCTTCGGGAAACACATCCGGAAAGTAATAGACTTCGGGGATACTCGCGAGGTCTTTAACTTCCTGTTTCTCGTTGATTACATGGGCTAAGAATGCAATGCACTCCTTTCGTTGGAGCTCTTGAGCTTTGATGCAGGAAATTATACGAAGGTTAGAGCTGAGTTATCGCCATAGATTACGAGAGTTTGACCCGAAGGAAGGTTGAGACGGTTGGCTCTTTCGAAGCAAAGGATATCTACATGATTGGAACTCAACCAATCCATGCCAGTGATGACATCAAAGCTCTTTATGGAAACCGACATGAGATCGATAGGAAATGAATGGTCGTTTAGGGTAAGAGTACAACCTACGAACATCTTGCTAGTGCTTTCTTTCTCACCGTTAGCCATCTCAATGGTAAACGTTTCAGTTAATGTTTGGGGATTAGGTTTAAGATTATGTTTGAATGCATGACTAACAAAGCTTCTTTCAGCACCCGGATCAAATAGAATACTAGCATATGAGTTGTCGAGAAGAAACGTACCAGAGACAACAGTGGGATCGGCGACTGCTTCCTCCCGTCCCATGGCTAGGACTCTCCCATTGTTATCAGTTGTAGAATTCTTGGGGGCAGTTCCTTTTAAAATGACCAACCTCTCCACAGTTATAGCATGCTTGACCAACACCTGCTCCAGATGGTTGATTGGCCGATTGGGCCGTAGTTTTGCAGAATTGGATCGTGTGCCCCTTCTTACCACATTTGGTGCAGGATAGTTCTCGGCGGGGGTCGGGGTTGTGGTGGTACTTGCACTTGTCACACAGAGGGAGATTACCAGCGTACCTGTTGGTAGGAATTGGAGCTGTGGATCCCACAACAGAAGCAGCAGCAACGGGGGTGGTAGCAGCATGGACTGCTACAGTCTGCTATTTCTTGGAAGATCCTTGGGAAGATTGACCCTTCTTCTTCTTCCAGAACTTTCTTTTCTCACCACTCCTCTTGGTCGGCTCAGGAGTGGTAGTGGTTTCCTCGACATCATCACTGTGATCAATTAGGGTTTGAGCTAAAGTCTTGGCATATCATAGGTATCCAGACGAGCAGTCAAAACATGACCCTTTGTTGGTTGGGTTAACCCCCAAATGAACCTTTCGATCTTTTTAGTTTCAGGAGCGACTAATCCAGGGCAGAGAAGTGCGAGATCATCGAATCGGGAAGTGTATGCAGCAATATCGGAACCTTTAATCTTCAGGTTCCAGAGCTCGTGCTCTAGTTTCTGCATTTCACCACGGGGACAGTACTCAGCTATCAAGAGTTCTTTCATGGCTTCCCAGCCCATGGCATTGGCTATGGGTAGGGTTAGGGATTTGACTCGGCCATTCCACCAAGTCAAGGCTTTATCATGGAAGGTACAAGCTGCGAACTTGACTTTATCGGACTCCGCACAGGCACATATTTCAAAAATGGATTCGATTTTATCGAACCATCGGGATAAGGATATGACACCTCCAGTGTCATCGAAGGATGTTGGTTTCGCATTCATGAAGTCCTTATAAGAACCCTCCTTTCAGTGTTCTTGGCTGCTTTCTGGGTTCTGAGTCTGAGTACCACTTCCTGAACCACCGGAACCACCGATGTTTAGTTGAGACATAGCAGCTGCTACTACGGCAGTAACAGCTGCCTGGAATACTGCAGGATCAGTTTGTGGAGGAGGTGGTGGCGGAGGGTTGTTGGAGCTGGGTCTCTTTCGTGGAGGCATCTTGATCTAATAGGATCAAGAAAGAGAGAGGATAGTAAGTCCTCTGAATTGAATCAAGAGATATCACAGATATATATCCCGAATAAGCGATAAGCAGGAAGAGCTATCGAAACAGATAAATTATCGCTAAGGGAATGATTAAGGAACAACGAATGAACGAGGATTTCTACAAAGGTTTGGCTTGAGAAATAATCCCATAGTATTTCATGACTCGCTACGATACTGATTCGATGTTTGTGGTATTAGGGTAAGTTTTAGGCATGTTGCACGCCACAGTCACTCCTAAGCACATGTTGGCCGTATCTCGAATGAATATAGTTGGTCAGGCTATATTGATCCTAGACACGACTACATAACTGCCCAGGTTTAACTGCAGTACACAACACCCATTTACTTATGTTCTGTTCTACTTGTAGTTACGGATCTCAACGGTTCGGTATACTTGTATACTTTTGAAAATACTTATAGTTTGAAGATACTTTTAATTCAGAGCACTGAGGCCCTTTAGTGTTTATAGTTTTATACCATGTAAGGTTTGGTATACTTTATTCACTATAAACAAGGGCTCTGATACCAATCTGTCATACCCCGAAAACCGAAGGCAGAAACATTTTCGGGGTTGACTCCACGTTGAGTATCAAATCCAATGCACATAGTAAGTAAAGTAAAACAACCATTACATTACATATAGAACAGTTTTACATTTGTTTTCAAAAGTTAAGTAGTACATGTGATACATAGTATATAAAACAAAATGAAACTGGTCTTTTGTGCACTCCATCTTTGGACAAAAGGATCTTCGGGTACCTATTCTAATGTTGACCTGAGAACACAAGCGGTTTGAAAATCAGCATAACGCTGGTGAGTTCATAAGCGGTTTTGTTTTGTGAAAACGTTCAAGTTTCCTTTCTATTTCTGAAAATGTTACACACACCAAGAAAATCCCATATTTTCTTAAAAGTTGGTTATTGAATCTGAAAATGTAATGTAAAGTTGTACACTGAAAACACGTTTATCCTTGTGAAAATGTACAGTTAGGTTATTTGGTTTGTTATAATGTTCCATCTAATTTGAAAACGAAGATTGGTTGATCGAATTGGATTACGAAAGGGTTACAAGCAATGATACGAAATTTCGGGTTGTTACAATCCATACATAAACTTGGTCCAACATGGATCATAAGCCCAACACATATAAATATAACTAATTATCATAATTAGTCCCCATAGATTTAATTAGTCTCTTTTGATCACTAAATTAATTCCAAATTAATTCTTGATCGATACTATTTAAAACATATGATTTCATATTAATATATTATAACTTATAGTATATTAATAAACCATAAATAACCTTCTCTCAAAAGTCCATCCTAACAAATTGTCCTGATGATATGCAACCCAAATGGACCATGCTACTCTCGGGTCAAGTACATACCAATAATAGTTATGGGCATAGACATCGAATCCAACACTTAGTACCGTATAGGTAGTGCCTACAAATTTTTAAAGCGAAGACCACAACTCCAAGTTCTAGGCTGTGACTGGTGTAGTTGACCTCATGTGTTTTTAGTTGTCGCGAGGCATACGCAATAACCTTTCCTCGCTGCATTAGCACACAGGCAAACCCTTGATTCGAAGCATCGCAATACACCACGAAGTCTTCGGTTCCCTCTGGAAGAGACAAAATGGGTACACTACACAAGGCTTGTTTCAGGGTCTGAAACGCAGCATCTTGCTTCTCTCCCCAGTTGTAGACCATACCTTTCTGAGTTAGGGAGGTAAGAGGCTTTGCAATGTTGGAGAAGTTCTCTATGAATCTACGATAATAGCCAGCAAGTCCTAGGAATTGGCGAATCTCGGTTGGCGTTGTTGGTGCAGACCAATTCTTAATAGCCTTGATCTTAGATGGGTCCACGTGGATTCCCTCTTCACTGACCACGTGACCTAGGAAGTCCACCTTCCTAATCCAAAACTCGCATTTCGAGAATTTTGCATAAAGTCTCTCTACTCGTAGTGTTTCTAAGACTTGTCTCAGGTGCTGACCGTGTTCCTCTTTGCTTTTTGAATAGATGAGTATGTCATCTATGAATACTATCACAAATTTGTCCAGGAATGGACGACATACCCAATTCATTAAGTACATAAACATGTAGGGGCATTGGTTAGTCCGATCGGCATCACTACAAACTCGTAATGCCCGTATCTTGTTCGGAAGGCCATCTTGGGAATATCACTCTCCAGGACTCGCATTTGGTGATATCCCAACCTCAGGTCGATCTTTTAGAAGTAGTTGGCTCCTTGGAGTTGGTCAAATAGTCGATCCGTGGTAGAGGATACCGGTTCTTGATGGTAAGTTTGTTGAGCTCTCGGTAGTCGATGCACATTATGAATGATCCGTCCTTTTTCGCAAACAACATAGGTGCTCCCCAAGGCGAGAAGCTCATCCTGATGAATCCTTTGCTGAGTAGTTCATTCAGTTGGCTGGATAGCTCTTGCATCTCCGTTGGGGCTAATCGATATGGCACTTTGGCTATAGGAGTAGCTCCTGGAATCAGATCAATTTTGAACTCCACTTGTCTGACAGGGGGTATTCCTGAAAGATCCTTAGGAAAAACATTTGGAAAATCGCATACTTCTGGCACGCTCTTGATGTCTTGAACTTCATGTTTCACGTCAATGACATGTGCTTAAAACGTGTGGTATTCCTTGCTGTCACACCCCGCTAAAGTAGAAACGCAAGATATGACAGCGATAAAGGTTTCATTGCAAAAGATAAAGATACATCACCATAGCAATATTTAAAAGTTTACAACCCATAACTTAAACAAAACAAAGTACAAGTTTTCCCAAAATGACATTGCTCAAAATATAACTTCATAAAATAACTTCCACACGATGCAGCATGCTCTATGATGATGAATCTTTATATCGACTTACTAATTATTTCCTGAAAAATCATGTAAAACGAGCGTCAGTTATGTAAATAGTTAGTGAGTTCACAAGTTTATAAAATCAAGATTTAGTATAAGACTTTTCATAAATACAAGTACATTGCTTTAATGAGAAACAAAGTTCATTACTATAATGAGAAACAATGTTAATTGCTATAATTGATAAACGTGTTTATTGCCGTAATAAATAACAAGTTTATTGCTATAATGAGTAAGAAGTTTGTATGTGTATGAGAAAACAATGAGTTCTCAACCAAACCTATAACTGATGCCCTATCAAGATCTATGGTTATCGTTCCATAGATGAATATGGTATCATGCACTCCAGCAATAGGGCGAGTGAGGAGTTGTCAATTCCTAATAGTGATATCCATAATGACCATTGGCTCAAAGAGTTAATGGTTAAAGATAAGGGAAGGGCCTTAATACGATAAGTTCTCATGTTCCGTGTTGCATAGACATACATAGAGAGATATAGCAATAAAATAGCAATCATGTTTGATACAAATCAATTTAAATACAACGAACAAATAATAGTTTTTCGTGACATGCTTTTCCACCCCAAAAACATAAAAACTGAAAATAGGGGAGTGCGTGAATACTCACAATGTTTCGAGTAGGTACAAGTGGTGCCTCGGAATACACCAACGTCTTACTATCGGGATCCTACGACATCAAACATACACTAGTGAGTTTCCATGTCGAAATCTAATGCTAATATACTAAACTCTACATATAGAGAAATGCCAAATTTATGTTCTAATATCGGTTTTATATTAATTGGTTACAATTTTTCTTAAATGATGAAATTCTATAAGTCATGTGATTAAGACAATTTTGGATATTAATTTTCCAGATTTAGTAATATAAATTGAGAGTATTTCAACACATTTAAAGGTGTTTTAAATTCCTAAAAATGTAAAATATTATCAAACAGTTTCCAAAAATTGTCAAACCTTGTATTTTCATTCTAAATACAGTAGAGGTCTTCCAGAAAATTTCCTTTGAATTTTTTATATGCTTAACTATTTTTCCAAATTTCTAAGCCTCCATAACAACATAAATTCATGAAAAATAGCATCCAAAGGATAAAAATGAGTTTCCAAGCTGTTTAACCCAATTTTATGATTTTTGAGCATTTATTCCAATAAAAATTGAAATAAATAGAAAACAGTTTCCAAAATTACCCAAACTTTTTATTTTTCTGTTTTTGTACATATAGAAGCTGGGAAAAATATAAAAGTTATTTTTCAGTTGGTATTTCTATTTTTCTTTATTTTATCCCCTTAAATAATCATTAATTGAAGAATAAATAATAAACAGTTAAAGTAAATTACCAAAAAAATTTGTAACATCATTTACACTCTAAATAACCTGGTAAAAATACCAAAGGTGGTTTTCATATTGTATAATCCGGTTTTTGGTATTTAAGTGTATTTAAGTGTATTTAACCTTAGAAAATATGAGAAAAATAGTATACAGAAGACAAAAATCATATAAATTCTTATGTAGGATCCTAATGTACAACAAGATGTTATGGTAAATTGTCATGAATTTTGGATGATCAGAACTATTTGTTTCTATTTTTAGGCCATTATAATTACAAAAATTGTGGAAAAATAGAAAGACATGATGAAAAACTCAGAAATGCATTTTCTGAGTCTCCTACCTCAGTTAAGAGCTGCGAAAATTGTTAGATACAATTTTTACACTCTCTAACGTGCTTTTGTTATTTATTGGAGCCAAACAAAAACAAAATCAAAAGTCATACTAAACAGCAACATAAATCGATGAAACTTAATAAGAGCTCATTATTCACCATAGGGGTCATCCACGAATTCATTCAGGATTTATAGACCTTTGAAAGTATTTTATGTGATTTATGCCCTTGTTTTCTTGTAACAATCTTAATAAATCAAAGAAATGATAAAAACTTTTGGGACTTTCCAGATATTCATATTATCTTAATGGGAATCGGGAAAAATTTTATTTCAAACAGAAAAGGACTTTTAGATTTTTTTATAAATAAAATCATTTACATGCACTATTAACAATGTACTTTGATCATCAAGCTCTTTAGCTTGGTGTTCATCACATGCATCACGGTTTGAAGACCATGCATGGACATATGTTGGTCATAGTGATGTTTTTAAAGGAAATACTTGAATGCATAAGGTGTATGAACCTTTAAAACTTGTAAAAATCCGAACTTTAGTGTTTGACATAGGTTTTGGTCCTTGGATTTCACCATTAAACAACATGCATGTTGTTCTTGGGTGAAACCCTACCACCATCATCATCTAACTCGACATTCATGAACATGTTCATGAATGTTCATAAAGAATGGTGTAGAAGGATGATAAGTACAGGAAAACTCTTTAAAACAAGAAATAAAAGTAAGGGAAGATGAAGGATTTTCGTGAATACCTTGAAGAATAATCTTAGAAGATGAAGATTTGAGTGTGGAGAGGTGTTCTTGGCTGATGAGTTTCGTGGGTTTGGAGAGAGGAAGAGAGAGTTTGAGAGTTTTAAGGGTGGAGTGTGAGAGAGAAAGAGAATGAAGAGAGAAATTGAAGTGTAGGAAATGAGTTTAATGATTGAAGTTTTGGGAAGAGAGAGCACGGGGGAGAGGGGGTACCGGATTTTTGAGTGTATTAAAGGCCCTCTCTCTCCTAATTTAAGTTAAATACATTTCCCTCTTTAATTTTTATAAACCCTAATTTTTATAAAAGTGCTTCTTTAAGTAATTCTTGATTTATTTAAAAATCTTTGTTTTTAACTAATAGATTATGATTAATGTTTGATAATTTAAATTTTTATTTATTTGATTATATCCAATAATTTGATTATTAAATTTTGATATTAGGAAGTTTATAGCAAATTTTATAGAGTTTTTAAGTTTTAAAGTTTATAAACTTGGATTTTTGGGCTCTTTAGAGTTTTTGGAACATTGTTTGATATTCACCATCATATTGTAATGAAATTAGAATATTTTAATTTATTTTTAGGGTTTTATACCCTTTTTCAATTGTAACAAAGTTTGAAGTTTTATTCTAATTATGGTATTGGCATTTCCTATTGTAGTTAAACAACTTACTAGAATCGTAAAAGTCAAGTATATTAGTCCTAGATTTTATTTTGATCCTAGTTCATGCAAGATTTTGACCTAATTTATACTAATAGGCCATGGCATGTTGTGCATGTATGGTTTTTATAAAAATGCATGAGTTTGAGAATGACCTGAATTGATAGTTGTCACACTTACGTAGATACTTCTGAGCTTGGAAACACGAGATGATACGAAGAGTGGTACTGGGTTTGTCGCCATATACCACGAGGGTTTCGTCGATTGCCAGATTAAGGCGAACGGCCTTATCGTAACATAAAATGTCTACATGATGAGAACTCCGCCAATCCATGCCTATGATGACATCGAAGCTCTTAATCGAGACTGGCATGAGGTTGATTGAAAAGGGATTATAATTTAGGGTTAAGGTACAGTTTAAGTATATCTCCTTAGTGCCTTCTGTTTTACCGTTAGCCATTTCTACTATAAAGGGTTCACTTAATGATTGAGGTGTTTGTTTTAGCAGGCCTTTAAAACTATGACTCACAAAACTCCTCTCCGCTCCACTAAAATGCATGCATAAGAGTTATCGAGGAGAAACGTACCCGTAACAATAGTAGGGTCTGCAACAACTTCCTCCTGGCACATTGCGAACACTCGGCCTCTTCCGCCAGTATTCCTGTTGTTTGTCGTAGGGCAGTCCCTGCGGTAGTGCCCCGTGACTCTGCACTCAAAGCAGGCGTGGCTTACTCCGACATTAGCAGTGGGGGAGACTTGTTGGGCTGGCTCCTTGCAAAAGCAGATTGTGTGTCCCTTCTTATTGCACCTAGTGCAATAAAAGTCACGACAAGGCCCGTGGTGGTGGAAGTTGCATTGGTTGCACTTCGGAAATCTCCCACTGTATGAACTTGTGGGTCCAATGGTGGTAGGAACAGTAACAGCGTGAGACGCTACCACTTGTTATTTCTTGGTGTTCCCCTATAGGGTTTGTCCCCTTCTGTTGTTCCAAGGCCTTCCCTGACCCTGTACCTCCTTCGATGGGTCGGTGGTAGCTGCAACAGTACCTTGTTTGACCCCGTGGTCAATGAGTCGCTGAGCGAGGCGCTCAGCGCTGTTGAAAGTGACAAGGGCTAGAGGCTAATACATGACCTTGAATCTAGGGTGACAACCCCCAAATGTACATCTCAACCTTCTTTGGTTCTGGGTTGACCATCGCAGGGCACAAGGCAGCTAGGTCGCTGAACCTGACCGTGTAGCTTCCTTAGATTCCAGAGCTCATGCTCTAGCTTTTGAATCTCGCCCCTTGGGTAGTACTCCTCCAGTAGTAGAACCTTCAAGTCCTCCCAACTTAGGGCGTTGGCGACTGTGAGAGTCACATATTTCACGTGACTTTTCCACCAGGTGAGGGCTCGATCAGTGAGAGTACAAGCGGCGAACTTGACCTTGTTTTCTTTCGGGCATGAGCAAATCTTAAAGACTGTTTCAGTCTTTTCGAACCATTTCATCAGTGCAATGACTCCTCCGATGCCATTACATGTCTTAGGTTTTGCTTTGGAGAACTCCTTATAAGTGCATTCCCTTATGTGACCTGAACCTGTACCATGACTGGGATGATTTGTGCTACTCCCTCCTCCTCCATTTCCTCTGGAGTTTATCTGCGAGAGGGTAGCTGTTACTGCTGTCGTGATAGCAGATTGAACCATAGCTGGGTCATAAGTTGGTGGTGATGGTGGTGTTAGTATGATGCCCGATCTGGGTCTTAAGTTTGGACGAGGAGGTATCGTACTGGCAAAAATTAAAATGAAAGATTATAAGTTTTTGGCATTTGAAGGTAGAATGATAATGAGTTAACTATCTTCCATAGTTCCATAATTTGGTTTGACCTACACAGGGTTTTGAGTTTGATTCCCAAATTGAGTTTGAATAGCAATAGATTCACTCAATGAACTCAAATGAAATGCACAGAATTAACACACAAAAAGAGTTATGCCCTATATATATTAAACATATGGTTGTGTTATATCCGAAGTTAGAAAAATTAACCTTTCTAAAGGTCTCCGATTACAAAAAGTTAAAGAAAGTAAGACTTTTAGCCGATGGTCCTATTCTAAATCAAAATTCAGGAGTTAGGCGAGCACTACTTGTGGCGTGGATTGCGCTTAGAGCTTGACTCCGCATCCGATTGCTTGGCTCCCATGAGACGCCAATCAAAGGCAGCTTGTTGTTCCCTCATCTCTCTTATTTCAGAGAGTGTTGCGGTCATTTGTTCTTGGAGGGTGTCAGTGTAGGTTTGAGCATTCCCCTGTAACATGTCCAGACGACGGATGTCAGCTTCGTTACTATCCATCCTTATGTTTGTAACATCCCGGAATCGCAAGAGTAGAGTTGAAGGGCTTAAAGTGTAAGTTTTAGAGGATGACTTGGCGAGTCAGGTCGCGGTCATGGTCGCGTGTCAAGTGGCCTACTCGGCGAGTCCCTAGGATGGACTCGGCAAGTAGGTGCTGTATGGAGAAAACCCTAATTTTCGGGGTTGAGCCCTATATAAAGAGCATTATACCCCTCCACAGCCTCCCTTATTCCCCCCTTGAGTTCCAGAAACCCTAAATTCGTGGAGAAATCATTTGTAGAGCAAATTAGAGCTTGGAGAGGTGTTGTTTGAAGAGATCTTGAAGGAGAAGTGGCTTGGATCAAAGGGCTTTGCTTGGATTCGAGTTTGGCTGCTATTGAGGCATCTTTTGGAGGTAATATCTTCGTCCTTAGGCTGTGCATTCCTAGTTTCATCATTTTGGGGTTTGTGGGGAGTATGTCTTAGAATGTTTTGGAGTTTGGAGGATAGATCTGAGGTTGCTACCTCAGATCTGGAATATTGAGGGCCTAGAGTGCATTAAAGTTCCTGTGTTAGTGTGCTTAGTGAAGTCACCATGTCCCAAACCTTGGTTTTAAGGTGAATATGGCTTAAATCTCGTTAGATTCACGTAAATTTTGCCACTTTACGTGATGGATGGATTGTAGGAGGTTGGATCTATGTTTTAGATCAATTGCATGGCCTGAGATGCTTCTGTTTGGATTCAGACCGGTGGTACTCGACGAGTCACATGGGTGGACTCGACGAGTTGCTTGAAGATGGCCTGGGACTCGACGAGTTGGAAGAACAACTCGGCGAGTAGGTTGAAGATGGCCTTGGACTCGACGAGTCCATTTGGACTCGGCGAGTCTTGTCGAGGAAGTCCCAATATTTCTGGTTGAGTCGATGAATCGGTGAGTCAAGGGATGACTCGGTGAGTTGGGTACGAGTGGACTCAGAGTTGTTGGACTCGACGAGTCTTGGGGTGACTCGGCGAGTTGGGTCGCTGATTGAAGGAAGTTCTGAGCATATGGACTCGGCGAGTCATCGGGTTGACTCGGCGAGTAGGGTCAGTCAGGGGTTGCCTTTGACTTGTCCGTGGTTGACCAGTTGTCTTCCAGGGGCATTTTGGTAATTAAGGGTATTTCTTGAGTTGTATGTTTGATGTTTAGTGAAGGAGTTCGTGTCAGAGTTCGGAGCAGCGGGATCTTATCTTTTCAGCCGACAGTTTCGAGGTGAGTTATCCTCACTATATCAACAGGGTCTAAGGCACCAAGGTCGGCCCTTTATTGTATTGAGATTCGGTTATGGTTATTATGTTATTGTTTTGATGTGTCTGCATCCTGGTAGCTAGGATGGTACATGCTAGGAGGCCTTGCTAAGGTCAGTTTTCTCGATATACAGAGTGATGCTATGCTAGTGACCGGTTAGGTCGGTAACCCGGTTAGGGTAATGATATGCTATGTGATCTGCTTGCTCGGTTTGTTGACTATGACTGTTATATGAATGTATGTTTTGTGCACATGGTTCTTTGGACTGGAGATGGGTTGAGGTGGGTCCTGCTTTGTGCTGTAGGCCAAGATACCCAGGGCAGACCGGTTGTTCCGAAGGCCCAGCAAGCGGTCCGGATAGGCTGTAGGCCCCACGAGGGCGGACCAGAGGTGCCGAGGCTCGGAGAGTGGACCAGGCCGACTGAAGGCCCGATGCGGGCGGACCAGTCACACTGTAGGCTCAGAGAGTGGACTAGGTGGGTTGAAGGCCCGATGCGGGCGGACCAACCCCACTGTAGACTCGAAGGACATGACTAGACCTGGAGGATGGATCCGTTGGACTGAAGGCCCGATACGGCGGACCAGTCACACGGTAGACCCGATATGCATGGCTGTTCTATGTTCTGTTATGTTATGTATGTTTTATATTTTTGGACCGGAAGGTCGCAGCCTGGAAGGGCGTCTGCGTGATTGGTATTTTGGGGGTATCTCACTAAGCTTTCGGGCTTACAGTTGTGGTTTAATGTTTTTCAGGTTCTTCAGGAGATTGTGGCAAGGCGAAGGCGCGATCGTACCGCTCTTCATGATTTTGTAGCAATGTGATTCTGGGAATACTCTAATGACTTGTATTGAAAACCTTTTTGTAAACTTTTTAATGAAAATCGGGTTGTTTTAAAAAAATTTAAATTGGTTGTATTTTACGGATGTTACAAGTTGGTATCAGAGCCTTGGTTTGAGTGAATTGGAGAAACACTTGTGTGACTCTAGTCTCAAATCGAGGAGAGTTTTCAAAAAGAGAATTTAAAATGGTTTTCAAAATAAGTAAAGGAGGACGCGGAGGTACGATCAGCCGGAGCCAGTAAGTAACCCCAAAATACCATACATGACAATTGTTTTATTGAGCTTTGATAGAACAGCATGCTAGAGTTAGGCTAGGGATCTTCAGGATTTATTGATGAGTTGCCTGATTTATGATGCCTGCTAGCCTAGGGTTCCTTGTGAGAGATTTCTAGTGTTCCTCTAGTTGTGAGGATAGAGCGTTGTTATATGTGTCGCTAGGGTGCTGTGGGAGTACTTCATACAAATATGGGTTGGTGTGGAAGGTAGTATGGGCCCGTACTACTGAAAGCACGGACTCATACGCGTATCAGGGAAACTATGACCTCTAGGGTTGGGATGAGAGCTGGTTCCCGGGTTAGTGGAATGTGTCTGGGATTTGGTGTTTTATTTTCAGTATGGAGATTTCAGGGCACGCTGGGAGTGGATCCGGGTCAGGATCAGGAGCCGGAGAGGGAGTTCCGGGTGGGTCTGTACAGCCAGAGGTTGTCAGTCAGATGAGTACGCACGAGTTGGATGCGAGGATTCGTGAGATCCTGCATGATGAGGTTGCTGCATTGTTTCGGGCTGAGCTGCCGGAGTTGTTTGGGTCGATCAAGACCGCCATGGTGGAGTATTTTGATGAGCGCTATGCGGCTCTCACGGAGACGGCTGCCGCGGCGGCTACAGCAGCTGTAGCAGCGGCAGGGGGAGGAGCTAGTAGAGGTTTTCAGTATCGGGACTTCGATAATACGAAGCCTCCCACTTTTGATGGAGTTCAGGATCCGATCGTTGCTATGAGATGGTTATCAGATGTGGAAGGATGTTTCTTCACGTGTTCATGGCCTGCTGATCAGAGGGTGAGGTGTGCTTTGAACCTGTTGAGGCTCGGAGCAAAGGATTGGTGGAGATTGACCATGGGGTCGTACTCGGATGCGCAGAGGGCTGCAATTTCATGGGATCGGTTCAGAGAGATGTTCAGCACTCGTTATGTTCCGCAGGTCGAAAGGGAGAGGTTGGCTCAGGAGTTCTTGGAGCTGAAACAGGATTCGGAATCGGTGACGGAAATCACCAGGATGTTTACTGAGAGGGCGATGTTTTGCCCTGAGTTCGCTTCGGAGCAGGCTCAGATGTCCCGGTATCTGAGTATGCTTAAGAGAGACATCAGACAGTTTGTGTCTGCACAGAGGTGCGAGACTTTGCTGGAGTTGCAGGAGGCCGCCAGGCGGCGTGAGTTAGAGATTGAGTTACAGATGCGTGAGCTGAGGCAAGCTCCGGTTCAGTCGCAGTCGGCGACGAAACGGTCTCAGACCGTTGATTCCAGGATGGGAGATCAGGGTAGCCACGTCTGTGAAAAGTGTGGAAGGGGTCACGCCGGGGTTTGTCGGTCCGGTGGAGCATGCCGCAAGTGCGGAAAGGAGGGACACTATGTGAGGGATTGTCGGCAGTCAGTGCCGGTTCGGGATTTGAGGATATGCTATCATTGTCATCAGGTTGGACATTTGAAGGCCAACTGTCCACGGCTTGCTGCAGGACCGGTGCAGGCTCTAGCACCGGCTATGTTGAGGATCACAGGTGGAGGTCAGGGTGGAGCGGAGCCCCCAAGGGCTTAGGGTCGTGTTTTACAGCTTGCTGCTACGGGTATGTTCTTTCTGCTGTTTTGGTTATTTATGATTGTTGTAGAGTATTGTTATCTGCTAGTTTCGTTGGTTGGTTATGAAATTGCGTTTCGGATTTTCGTGTCGTATCCGTTGTTCCTTGAGGGTTTGGCGAGTTGTGATCGAGATTTCGTTTTAGTATCTTGTATTCCCTGAAGGATCGTTATGGTTATGGATTAGTACGTCGAACTATCGTTGATTATCTTTGTGAGGATTGGTGACGGATGCGGCGTTGGTTTGAAGGCCAGTTAGATTCTGCAGTCTGAGGAATGGATAGTTGAAGATTGGGTTCCTTTCGAGCGGGTTGTGCAGCGTGGGAACATGATTTGTATGAAAGTTGTTGGCGCTGGTGAAAAAAAACATTTTGAGTGCATGTGTTGATTCCTGCAAGGTTGCTTGGGGAGATCGGTGATGGCGACCTGTGACTAACTGTCAGTGTCTTAAGTGGGGGAGAATTGGAAATTCTCCGGATGATCGTTGGGCCTGAGAGGTTGTTTAGCTGCTTGGGGAAATCCAGCAGTATTTCTATCAGTCGAGAGCAGGCTCGTGTGGGTGAGTAACAGGCGTGCGGGGCGGAATACAGACCTAGAGCAGTTGATTGAGGAAGGCATGGGAGCAAGCCGGGATCGAGTATGTATGATGGAGATAGAGTTCGGAACCCCTAGAGGGCTAGAATGGTATGCACGGGAGGATTTCCCGAAGGGATGGTTCGGAGTGATGAATGCTAGTTGAGCGGTCCGGATAGACTGAAGGCCGGTAGGCGTACCAGTCAGACCGAAGGCTCGGAGGACGGTCCAGTCAGATTGGCTGAAGATTCTGAGAGTGGTCCAGATTGGCTGAAGGCCTGGGGAGGCGGTCCAGTCATGCTGACGACTCTGCGAGTATTGTTGGATCGGTTCGAGGTTATGGGTTGCGTATATTGCAGTGGGATTACATTGGGAGGTCTGGCCCCGGGTAGTGATCTTGAGCAGTGAAGGTAGTGCATGGGCTTGAGAGTCCCTGTGATGAGAGTCAGAGTAGTGGTGATGCATGGATGTTGAGTACGCTTTAAACACGTAGTGTAGCGTGGGATGAGCACCATAGTGCCTGTCATGGTGACTGGGCGGACAAGCGGTTTCCTTGGTAAAGAAAGAGGGAGGAATGAAATCCCAAAAGGGAGTGCGAATTCACGGAAGTGAAAGCGGCAATGTAGAGTTATGATTGGAGTGGTCTGTCGATGGTCCTTGAGTAGCATGTTGCGGCGGTAGAATAAAAGCTCATTCGACTTGATATGTTGCTCTGGGCGCGGAGGGAATATCGCGACGTAGAGCCAGGGAGAGGGATTCGGAAGGGATACAGAGAAAGAGTCTTGGACTCTCAGTGAGATTCAGATCAGGGTTCTGGGTATGTATCAGTGGTTCATCCTGGAAGGATGTTTGAGGATATCATCAGTATATCAGGTTATCCACACCTGAGGGTGCTAGAGCTAGATCAGCATGTGTGTGTGATTGCGAGAGGAGAACTCGGGGGAGTTGCTCCGAAATGGAGGAATGGGTCTTTCGGTCGGCATGGGATGGATAGAGTGGAATTCGGATCGGGAATCCAATGGTTCGTGGCTTTATAGCCATATGAGTCAAGTGAAAGATGAGGATTTGAGCAATAAGGCATCATGGGTAATTCTCGGTTGTTGAGCGTGGTTATCGGAAGGTACAGTTGGTGCCCGGTTTGAGTAGGTGGTGGGGACACCGTATGGAAGGAGAAAGTGAGCTTCTGGTTCTATGGTTGTACCTTGAGGAACTTGGTTCGGTCAAGGTCAAGTGGTGCGTCGTGGGAAATAATTTGAAGATCAGATGCCGAAGGCTTCGAGGACGAAGCCTAATTTAAGTGGGGGAGAATTGTAACATCCCGGAATCGCAAGAGTAGAGTTGAAGGGCTTAAAGTGTAAGTTTTAGAGGATGACTCGGCGAGTCCATGGATGAGTCGGCGAGTCAGGTCGCGGTCATGGTCGCGTGTCAAGTGGCCTTCTCGGCGAGTCCCTAGGATGGACTCGGCGAGTAGGTGCTGTATGGAGAAAACCCTAATTTTCGGGGTTGAGCCCTATATAAAGAGCATTATACCCCTCCACAGCATCCCTTATTCCCCCCTTGAGTTCCAGAAACCCTAAATTCGTGGAGAAATCATTTGTAGAGCAAATTAGAGCTTGGAGAGGTGTTGTTTGAAGAGATCTTGAAGGAGAAGTGGCTTGGATCAAAGGGATTTGCTTGGATTCGAGTTTGGCTGCTATTGAGGCATCTTTTGGAGGTAATATCTTCGTCCTTAGGCTGTGCATTCCTAGTTTCATCATTTTGGGGTTTGTGGGGAGTATGTCTTGGAATGTTTTGGAGTTTGGGGGATAGATCTGAGGTTGCTACCTCAGATCTGGAATATTGAGGGCCTAGAGTGCATTAAAGTTCCTGTGTTAGTGTGCTTAGTGAAGTCACCATGTCCCAAACCTTGGTTTTAAGGTGAATATGGCTTAAATCTCGTTAGATTCACGTAAAGTTTGCCACTTTACGTGATGGATGGATTGTAGGAGGTTGGATCTATGTTTTAGATCAATTGCATGGCCTGAGATGCTTCTGTTTGGATTCAGACCGGTGGTACTCGACGAGTCACATGGGTGGACTCGACGAGTTGCTTGAAGATGGCCTGGGACTCGACGAGTTGGAAGAACAACTCGGCGAGTAGGTTGAAGATGGCCTTGGACTCGACGAGTCCATTTGGACTCGGCGAGTCTTGTCGAGGAAGTCCCAATATTTCTGGTTGAGTCGATGAATCGGTGAGTCAAGGGATGACTCGGTGAGTTGGGTACGAGTGGACTCAGAGTTGTTGGACTCGACGAGTCTTGGGGTGACTCGGCGAGTTGGGTCGCTGATTGAAGGAAGTTCTGAGCATATGGACTCGGCGAGTCATCGGGTTGACTCGGCGAGTAGGGTCAGTCAGGGGTTGACTTTGACTTGTCCGTGGTTGACCAGTTGTCTTCCAGGGGCATTTTGGTAATTAAGGGTATTTCTTGAGTTGTATGTTTGATGTTTAGTGGAGGAGTTCGTGTCAGAGTTCGGAGCAGCGGGATCTTATCTTTTCAGCCGACAGTTTCGAGGTGAGTTATCCTCACTATATCAACAGGGTCTAAGGCACCAAGGTCGGCCCTTTATTGTATTGAGATTCGGTTATGGTTATTATGTTATTGTTTTGATGTGTCTGCATCCTGGTAGCTAGGATGGTACATGCTAGGAGGCCTTGCTAAGGTCAGTTTTCTCGATATACAGAGTGATGCTATGCTAGTGACCGGTTAGGTCGGTAACCCGGTTAGGGTAATGATATGCTATGTGATCTGCTTGCTCGGTTTGTTGACTATGACTGTTATATGAATGTATGTTTTGTGCACATGGTTCTTTGGATTGGAGATGGGTTGAGGTGGGTCCTGCTTTGTGCTGTAGGCCAAGATACCCAGGGCAGACCGGTTGTTCCGAAGGCCCAACAAGCGGTCCGGATAGGCTGTAGGCCCCACGAGGGCGGACCAGACGTGCCGAGGCTCGGAGAGTGGACCAGGCCGACTGAAGGCCCGATGCGGGCGGACCAGTCACACTGTAGGCTCAGAGAGTGGACTAGGTGGGTTGAAGGCCCGATGCGGGCGGACCAACCCCACTGTAGACTCGAAGGACATGACTAGACCTGGAGGATGGATCCGTTGGACTGAAGGCCCGATACGGCGGACCAGTTACACGGTAGACCCGATATGCATGGATGTTCTATGTTCTGTTATGTTATGTATGTTTTATATGTTTTGGACCGGAAGGTCGCAGCCTGGAAGGGCGTCTGCGTGATTGGTATTTTGGGGGTATCTCACTAAGCTTTCGGGCTTACAATTGTGGTTTAATGTTTTTCAGGTTCTTCAGGAGACTGTGGCAAGGCGAAGGCGCGATCGTACCGCTCTTCATGATTTTGTAGCAATGTGATTCTGGGAATACTCTAATGACTTGTATTGAAAACCTTTTTGTAAACTTTTTAATGAAAATCGGGTTGTTTTAAAAAAATTTAAATTTGTTGTATTTTACGGATGTTACAATGTCAACTTTACGAATCCAGTTTGGTTGGACTCCAGATTGATATGCCTGGTTGGCAAGTTCGCCCATAACAACAGGGAGTGCTCGGTCAACTGAATTTCCTCCATTGACATTGTAGAAATCCCTGCACATACCATAAGGAGGGCACAGTCCTTGCTTCTGACTCCAATGATGGATGTGACTCCCCTGGATGGGACTTGGTCCTTGAAATCCCATCCTGAAAGGAGTTCGGATGACTAGAGGTCGGACGGCTGGCGGATTGATTACCTCAGGCTCTGAGGCTGAGCTATCTGAACCCTCCTCTTCCTCCTCATCTTCCATGGGTTCCTCCTCGGGGTCATCTTCAATCCATCATCCATTACCTTGGTTGGGGTAGTAGGGGTCGCTAGGGTGATGGAATCCAGCCATTGAGTCTACACGAGAATAGGGTTAAGAATTAACTAAAAGCTAAAGCACGAAAATTTACCCTTAATTTTGACGGTTGATGGTATCCAAATACTCCCATATTATTTTTAGTGTTATGTTCTTGGTAAGTTTTAAACTTGTTGTCCAATGTAGACATTCCCTGTCATACGTTAGTCGGCTCTCGGACAAATATAGTTGATCAGGCTATATTCATCCCAGTTTCAATTACATGTCCCAAAGCACACCTGCACTGCACAACTTATTTATAATACTTCTATATTGATCTATTTATGATATTATTAGTGATATGAAATGAATGCATGTCTACTTTATAAATATTTAATTTTTTTAACACTATGACTCTCTATCAGAGTGTTTTTGCCAGGTTGTGTTTATAGTTGTATAACAGTTGCATAGTAAGGAAAGTACACACTATATATATATATATATATATATATATATATATATATATATATATATATGTTTGAAAGTGTTTACATAATTGTAGTTGTTACATATTAAAAAAGATAAATACATAAACATGATTCAAAAGAAGGCACAAATGCCAAAGTGTAAATCCCCTAAAGTTGGTTCAAAACCTGCTTAGCGGTTCCCTGAGAACACAAGTTATTACAAACAAAAAGTGTGAACAATTAAGTTGGAGAGTTCATAAGCGGTTTCAAGAAAGTTTATGCCATTCGAAAGATCGTGTGTGTTTTCCAAGAAAATCCTTTATTTTCTTAATAAAGTATGCAATGCGTATGAATGCTCGTTTTGTGAATTGTAAATAGTTGTGCCATGAAAATCCCTTATTTTCCTATTAGTTTTTTGTTTTGAATACAGGATAATCCCTTATTTTCCTAA
Source organism: Lactuca sativa (assembly GCF_002870075.4). Taxonomy (NCBI): domain Eukaryota; kingdom Viridiplantae; phylum Streptophyta; class Magnoliopsida; order Asterales; family Asteraceae; genus Lactuca; species Lactuca sativa. The sequence continues at coordinate 199,088,468 of NC_056625.2, forward strand.
TGCTAAAAGGCAGTCTCAAATGTCCAAGACTGAAAATCGTAAGCAATTGACCAGCTTAAAAAGGTTGGAGTATAGTTTATATAATATAAAGCTATAAGAAGATCGTTGGGTTGGGTAAAGAATAGCATTAATAGCTACTTTTACACGAAATCTGAATACCATAATAATTGTCTATCCGGTGAGTTATATAACCATACTAAACATAATATGCCTGTAGCGACGGTCTTTAGGCGTCGAAACGTGATGACAAACTGTCACCCAAAGGACTGTAGCTAACAGTCAGGGCGCGGGATCATGACTTCCCGTATAGATCTATATACATTTGACACGCTCTCCAAATGGGAGACTCTGGTTATAATAGACAGTACTTTAGCTAGTACCTTTTCGCAAAAAGGAAGCATTGAAGATGTAATCGTCTCACGGATTCTCAACTAAGTCTGTATTAAAATGATAGTTTTGTATGCAATGCTTATCCTCTTTCACAATGTTTGACAAATCATAAATCATAAGTTCTTGAATGCATAAAAATGGTTTAACAAGGATGACTACCCTGAATACTATGCATTTTGTATAAACAAGGTTAATACTAGTTATAGTTTTCTTCCATATCACAAGGTTGAGTTTAAGAGATAGATTTGCATGATAAGCAGATTCATTGAATAGATAAATCTAATGCATGCAAGGTATAACAACAGGTTTTCACTCGGGGTCAACCGAATGTTTACTTGTATTCTCCCCCAAAATGTATTATAAGTACATTATAAAGTATTTGAAAGTGTATAAAAAGGGGTATGAACTCACTTGATTGAAGTGGCGAGTTGAAGAGAATAAGAAAATAATCGAGCAGAACTTCAGCAGGAAAAGCTGAAAACGCGAGAAAATCTCGAGATTCTCAGGACTCTCGGGGGTGTAAAACTTCAGTCGGGACTTGGATATGAAAATCGAGATGTTGGGATGGCTTCGTGTGGAAAAACGCAGAGCAACGGCGCAGAAAAGATCAGAAAATAGCAATGAAATCCGGAAGCCTCGCACCCTTTTTATAGGGGCTGAACTTGCTGCGAACGCGAGGCGTTCCAGCCTCATACGCAGGGTGTTCCCCCTACGATGGGCACTCATCCGAACGCAGCGCGTTTCGAAGGCCAAATACGTAAGCGCTTGCATCACTCTGATGGGATGGTGATGAGATCAGACTGCGGGTACGAACGTTGGGCCTTCCATAGGGAACGCAGGGCGTTCCCTTCGGACTAGCCTCGGTTTGTGAGCCCCGAACTTGTAAAATCCATAACTTCCTCGTCCAAGCTCCGATTCCGACGTTCTTTATATACACGCGTAGCTAGAAAAAGGATCTACAACTCTCGTTTAGACTTCGTTGGCTAATTTTGAATTTATTTTTAATAATATATTTTTAACAGGCCGGGACTGGAAAAGTCCGTTTAAATTCCATAACTCTTTCATCTGATGTCCATTATCGTCAGACATTTTACCATTGTACTCCTATTTTCGGGGTCTTCAACTTTCGTTTAGGTTGTGTCGGCTAAAAAACCGCTCGATCTCTATTTCGAGTTTTTAGCCGGCTACTGCTAGGTCTGAAACTTCGAAAAAACATAACTTCCTCATACGAAGTCAGATTTGGGCGTTCTTTTTATGTATGTTCACGGGTTAACGATATATACGAATTTCATTTAGATACCTAAGGCTAAAAAGTATTTTATTGAAATTTCTCGTTTTATGCTTAACAGCGCTTTATCGGTATTGTTACGAATCTTTGATTGGTCATAACTTCTTCGTTATAACTCGGATTTTAGTGTTCTTTATATTTTTGGAAACCTTATCACGATATCAACCACATAGTATACTCAAACTGAGCTTTTAGAAAGTTTCATTTCCGACGATATTTTTATTACTTCATAGATTTATTACAAATGACTTTCAGTCATTACATTGACCAGAAATAACGGGTTGTTACATGTTGTACGAAGCATTTGAGGCATCACACTTGAGGTGCTAGGTTCCCAAGCTTTCAAAGGAATCCAAGCTACAAAAAGGTATGTATTTCTTACCAACTTTTAGGATTAAAAGTTCCCCATGTATGCTAGATAGGTTTATGAACCTTGGAAAATCAATTTTTCATGTATCTTAGACAAACATAGATCCAAGGTTTTCAGGGTTGCATGTACACCATAGGAGTGTTAGAATGCTTAAAACCCAATAGTGGTATCAGAGCCTAGGCTTGTCTGTTTGATACTTGATGCAAAATTCTTGAAAATCGAAGTTTTTTGTTCACTGCTTGTATGAACTCGCCGAGTCCATGGGGAGACTCGACGAGTCCGCGAAGAAATGCAAGCAACTCGTCGAGTTTATTCATACACTCGACGAGTAGTTGTTGTAGTGTCTAGATTTTTGAGTTTTGCTACTGGAAATGGACTAGAAACATTACCCTAAATTGTTTTGGTGCTATAAAACTTTTTTAGATGGTGTAATGTTTATGCTAATCCATTTACAATGGCTATTATCAAAATTACAAGTTTAAGTGTAATTTTTGATTCTTGAAATTGTTCATATTCATGTTCTTGAACTTACGAAAATTAGATGATCATAGGAATTATTTTTAACCTACTTGGTAGTTTAATTAATGATCATTATGTGTTTTAATGGATTTCATAACTTGTCCTCAAGTTATGGAAAAACAAAAGTCACACTTTAATTAAAAACCACTAAAATAACCCAGGAGTTATGTGACATCCCCAAAATCTCGGCCAGAAAAGACCGATTTTTCATTTATGCTTTTAAATATTTTCAGAGTAAATCCTTTTTATTTGAAAGAGTTGCGGAATTTGCTCCCAAAACAAAACATGATAAAATAATATTTATCAAAGCATTTCATCAAGAGATGCATTTCATTATATAATCAAAACTCGGGATGTCATGTTCCGATACAGACCATAAAGCATAAACGATAAACATTACAAGTCATTCAACAAATATATACATATACAGACTTGTAAACAAAACAACAAGATGATCCATCCATCTTACGCCCTTGTGCCACTTCCTGTAATACAAATAAAACTGAGTGGGTCAGGCTTGGGAGCCTGGTGAGCATATAGGGTTTTCAACCCACAATAAATAATTATATTTAATTTCACCAACCAATCACTATCCCGATTACCCATTCCCGTTATCCTCACTTTACGTCCCTAAAACAACTATCTCAAGGGACCTAATCTAGGATTTTCATCGGGACGGACATCACTGCGAAGGGGTTTCCTCAACAATAGATATTCTAAAGGCAACCATGAGGGGGATAGAGTACACCGGTGAACACATCGTTCACAACACCTACAGGTTATGAACCTGCTAGTGTTCCACTGGACTGTCTAGAAAGAGTCCGTGGTCGTTATCCATACTCCGCTGAATAACTAGATCAACAACAACAACAACATCGAGGCCTCTCATCTGTTTATTACACACCAACTATCTACCCATGTTCTACCCAACATATTAGTAGATAAAAATATATATTTTCATACGTAGTTTAAAGAAAACCTGTATAGCATGCTTTAATCAACACATATGTCACATAACAGATGAGACACACACACATAACACATATCTCATAAAGAAATAAGCAGATCTATAAGATAGAAGAGAGTGAATACTCATTCACACATAACACAACCAAATATATACGCATAGCACGTATTTTTATATAAAATACTTCGTATTATTGTATTAGAAGAAATAACTACACACTCACTTGATCAGAAGACGATCCGACAGCACTACGGCTTATAGAAGTAGTAATCCACAGCAGATCTGGAAGATCTCCTCGAAAATTGAACTTCTCGCGGGCAGAGCTTCGACTCGGGAACCGCGCTTCTCGGGATCTTCGGGATCTCGGGACTTGCCTCGGGGCTAGAGTATGATACCGGGACTTCGGGGTAGCTTCGGCACGAAAAACGATGCAAAAGACTAGAGAGAAGAGAAGAAAATGAACAAGAAATGAGGCTGTCTTCGGATCCTTTATATAGAGGCTGGAACCTCGGAGTACGCGGGGCGTACTGCGTTACGCGGGGCGTACTGCCCAAAACGTCATTGCTTACGTATCCGAAGTGCTCGAGTGCGAGTGTCGACATCCCTCGGAGTACGCTGGGCGTACTCGAGTACGCGGGGCGTACCTCGGATCAGATCGGTGACTCCTTCGGATAATGCTTCCGAATTTTGATTTAAATTTAAATACAAAATGATTAATAAACTTCGGAAATTCATAACTTCTTCATACAAACTCCGTTTTCGACGTTCTTTATATCCACGGAAAGGTGAGACCATGCTCTACGACTTTCGTTTAGACTCCGTCGGCTAATTTTGACTTTATTTTTATTAATTATTTTTAATAGGCCGCGACAGAAACTTTCGTTATAAATTCATAACTTCTTCGTTTGACGTCCGTTCTCGCCTAACTTTTTATCGCTTCGATACCAACAACGAGATCTTCGATTCTCATTTAGATTGCTTCGGCTAACAACCGCTCGATCTCAATTCGAGTATTTCAGGCTGTATACCGCTAAGCCGGAACTTCGATAAATCATAACTTCCTCATACGAAGTCAGATTTGGGCGTTCTATATATATTCGGAAACCTCGTTCCGACTACTACAACATTAACCAAAGATATTAAGTTTATTTTACACTTAAATTTTGATGCTTATTTTTATTCTTAATTAATCAGACCACATAATTAAGCAATTAAGCACAAAACACATAATACTCAAATAATACATTCTTATTATTTCAAAACGGGTTACAAAGGTTAACCTAGACTATTATATTGCTAAATATGGCAAGCCCGGAAACACAGGCGTTACAATTCTCTCCACCTTAGAATGATTCCGTCCCCGGAATCACACATCAACAAACAAATGCGGATAGCGACCCATCATGTCACTCTCCGTCTCCCAAGTGAGATTCGGCCCATTCGTGTGTTTCCATCGGACAAGCACTAACCCAACCATCTTGCGTCGCAATTTCTTAGTCTTTCGGTCAACAATTGCCTCTGGTTCTTCAATCAACCTTTTGTTCTCATCAATTCTCAATTCAGAAATTGGAATTATGTTGGGAACTTCTCCCGTGAACTTCCTCAAATAACACACATGAAAAGTGTTATGAATTCCATTCAGTTCTTCTGGTAGTTCGAGCTTGTAAGCTTGGTTCCCAATCCTCTGAAGAACTTTAAACGGTCCAATAAACCTTGGACTTAACTTTCCCTTTTTACCAAATCTTATAAGTCCCTTCCACGGCGAGACTTTAAGCAAAACCGAATCTCCAACTTCAAAAGTCATCGGTCTTCGCTTTTTGTCAGCATAGCTCTTTTGACGATCCTGAGCCGCTAACATTCTTTCCCTAATTATTTTCAACTTTTCAGCAGTTTGATGAACCAACTCTGGTCCCATAAACTGCTTTTCCCCAGCCTCAAGCCAACAAGACGGCGTACGACACTTCTGTCCATACAAAGCTTGGTAAGGTGCCATCTTAATGCTCGAGTGGAAACTATTATTATAGGAAAATTCTACCAACGGTAAATGTTCATCCCAATTACCTAGGAATTCCAGAGTACATGCTCTCAGCATATCTTCAAGTGTTTGTATCGTTCGTTCGCTCTGACCATCAGTCTGCGGATGGTAAGCTGTACTTAAACACAACTTGGTACCCAATTCCTCTTGTAGACTTTTCCAAAACCTCGATGTGAAACGGCTATCACGATCCGACACAATCGTTAACGGAACACCGTGAAGCCTCACAATTTCCTTCACGTAAGAATTCGCAAGCTTATCCATAGACCATTTCTCCCTGGCCGCTATGAAATGCGCACTCTTAGTGAATCGATCAACGACCACCCAAATCATGTCGTGACCATTCTTTGTTCTGGGCAGTTTAGTGACAAAATCCATAGCAATGTCTTCCCACTTACCCATAGGCACAGGCAAAGGTTCTAAACTCCCGTACGGTTTCTGATGTTGTGTCTTGACTCTCGCACAAGTCACACACTCGGCCACATACTTTGCAACATCAAGCTTCATCGTCGGCCACCAGTAGTAGGGTTTCAGGTCCCTATACATTTTAGTGCTACCCGGATGAATCGAGTACATGGTCTTGTGAGCTTCTTCCATCAGAAGATCTCTGACTCCTCCTGTCTTAGGTATCCAAATCCGATCTTGGAACACCTTCAGTCCATGACTGTTTACACCGAACACCAACGTTTTGCCCAAACGTTCCTCCTTTCTGTCATTCTTCTCAGAAGCTTCGCTCTGAGCTTTCTTTATACTTTCCAAAATAGTTGAGACAACTTCAATTCTCAACGCTCTTGGCCTTTTCCTTTCGGGATTGACTTTCCGACTGAGAGCATCAGCAACAACATTAGCTTTACCGGGGTGGTAAAGTATCTCGCAGTCATAGTCTTTAAGTAATTCTAGCCAGCGTCGTTGCCTCATATTCAATTCTTTCTGATTAAAGAGGTATTGGAGACTCTTATGATCAGTGAAAAGTTTGCACTTCGTGCCATAGAGGTAATGCCTCCATATTTTTAGAGCGAAAACTACCGCTGCCAACTCCAAATCATGAGTCGGGTAGTTCTTTTCATGCTCTTTCAGCTGTCGAGACGCATATGCTATCACCTTTTCTCTTTGGGTCAAAACACAACCCAAACCAACACCAGACGCATCGCTATAGACAGCGAAGTCTTCAACTCCATCGGGTAGAGAAAGTATCGGTGCCTCGCATAGCTTCTTCTTTAGCTTCTCAAATGCTTCCTGATGCTTCTCACCCCAAGCATAAGTAGCTCCTTTGTGGGTCAAAGCTGACAATGGACTAGCGATCGAAGAAAAGCCTTGGATAAACCTTCGGTAATATCCGGCTAATCCTAAAAAGCTTCGAATCTCCGTGGGACTTTTCGGTTGTTCCCACTTCGTCACAGCTTCGATCTTCGCTGGATCAACCATTATCCCTTCTTGGTTGACCACGTGACCCAAGAATTGGACTTCACGAATCCAAAAATCACATTTGGAGAACTTAGCATACAGCTTCTCCTTCTTCAAGACTTCTAACACTTCTCGCAAGTGTCTGCCATGCTCCTCCTGGCTTTTCGAGTAAATCAGAATGTCGTCTATGAACACTATCACGGATTTATCAAGGAACGGGTTACAAACCCTATTCATCAAATCCATGAACGCTGCTGGAGCATTGGTTAGTCCAAACGACATAACCAAGAACTCGTAGTGTCCATATCTAGTTCTGAATGCAGTCTTCTCGATATCTTGCTCTCTTACTTTTAGCTGATGATATCCTGACCTAAGATCGATCTTCGAGAAATAGCTCGAACCTTGCAATTGATCAAACAGGTCATCAATCCTCGGCAACGGATATCTATTCTTTATTGTTGCCTTGTTCAGCTCTCTGTAATCGATACACATTCTCATACTTCCATCTTTCTTCTTTACAAATAACACCGGAGCTCCCCAGGGCGATGAACTAGGTCTAATGAAACCGTTGTCCAATAACTCCTGAAGTTGCATCATTAGCTCCTTCATCTCCGTCGGTGCTAATCGATAAGGTGCTTTTGCAATTGGCGTTGTTCCTGGCAACAAGTCAATACGGAATTCCACTTGTCGATCGGGCGGTAATCCATGAAGATCTTCGGGAAATACTTCCGGATAATCACACACCACTGGAATATTCTGCATCACCTTCTTTTCCTACTTAGCATCAATCACGAATGCTAAATACGATGTACACCCCTTGGTCAAACATTTTCTGGCTTTCATCAATGAAATGATTCCAGAATTCACTCTGCGTTTATCTCCATACACCATAAACGAATCTTTCCCAGGCGGGTTTACTTTGACTATTTTCTTCTTGCATAAAATTTCGGCGTCGTTGGCGCTAAGCCAATCCATTCCCAATACGATGTCGAAACCATTAAGTTCGATAGGCAATAATTCCTCGTGGAACTTATTCCCATTCAGATCAATTAAGATGTTTTTCATGCGATAGCTAACAGGTACAAACTTGCCACTAGCAACTTCGACTAATAAAGCATTATCTAGTCTAACAACAGGCAAAGCTAGCTTTCTACCAAATTCATGCGATATAAAGGAGTAGTTGGCTCCAGAATCAAATAAAATTTGGGTAGGCAATTCGTTAACGAGAAAGGTACCTGAAGCGACATCAGCTTCATCTTTAGCAGCTTCCAGTGTCATCTGGAATGCTCTCGCCTTTGGCTTTGGCGGAATGTTGGGTCTAGCTGCCTCCTTCTTCTTCGGGCAGTCTCTCGACATATGACCCTCCTCACCACAACCATAGCAAACTTTCTTTGTGAGGTTACACTCATTGGCATAGTGCCCTGGCTTTCCACACTTGTAGCATGTGTTCGCCACCTCACATTTTCCATGATGCTTCTTCTTACATTTGTCGCACCATTTCGCTTCACCTCCACCTCCCCTCGAACCAGACTTCGAGAACTTGTTTTTCTTGTTGGACCCTGAAGTTCCATCGAACTTCCTCTTTTCTCCAACATCTATTCTTTCCAGACCCTTTTCCTTCTGCTGGGCCTCCACATTCTTAGCTGCACGAACAGCCGTTTTCAGAGTGGTTGCCATTTTGACTGTCGGACCAAAGTCAGCAGGCAGTCCGTTAGCAAACCTCTCAATCTTGGAGAGTTCCGTTGGCACTAGGTACGGAAACAACTTCATCTTCTCAGTAAATGCAGTAGCATAGTCATCTATGCTCATCTTCCCTTTCTTCAAGTTTTGGAACTCATTGTTCAGATCAATCAGATCTATCTCCGAACAATACTGCACCCTTAACTGTTCCAAGAACTCCTCCCATGACATTTTCAGGGCTTCTCCTCGTGGCATAGTATCTGCCAACAACTTCCACCAACTCAAGACCCCAGTCTTCAGTTGTCTAACCGCAAAGACGGTCTTCTGTTTGTTGCTACAGTCGCAACTTTCAAATACCATCTCCATTTCGGAGATCCAATCCATTATCTCAACAGGCTTTGGGCTCCCAGAAAGACTTGGCGGTTTGGCGCCCAAGAAATTCTTGTACATACGCCCATCCTTGTTGTTTCTCCTTTCCGGATCGTTCCTTCGTTCCTCTTGAGTCCCAACTTGACTCACCATGCGACTATTGTTCCCTTCCTCCGATTGCTCGGGAATCAATTCCGGTTCCTCAATAGGTATGATAGGTTCATCCCTATTATTATGCAACATTTGTCGCATCTCCTCCCTTTGTTCGGCTAGCATAGCCCGAATCATGGCTTGCACCGCAGCCATTGTTATTGGTTCTGGTGCTGCTGCTACAACAGGTATTTGCTCAATCACTGGCGGTTGATTCCTGTTTTCATCTGCGTTTCCAACGCCACTCCTTGTTCTCACCATTTTGATCTACACACCGAATAATTTCACCTTATTACTCCAAACGATTACATGCTAGTTCTAATATCGTATACATACACTTAGAATCCTAAACACATAAACCTTCAGATCCGGTTGGCAACAAACCGTAGATCCGAACAAATAATATCATATATGGCAACATATAACATTTAGCACATAAAAGCATTTTAGGCAACTTTCCTAAAATAAACTAGTGCTCGTGTCTAAAATTTATCAGACACACATCTCACAATCTCCACTTAGCATACCAAGTTTAAGTCTAGAAATCCTACAAATTCCTAGTTCGCTTAAACTAATGCTCTGATACCAACTGTGACATCCCCAAAATCTCGGCCAGAAAAGACCGATTTTTCATTTATGCTTTTAAATATTTTCAGAGTAAATCCTTTTTATTTGAAAGAGTTGCGGAATTTGCTCCCAAAACAAAACATGATAAAATAATATTTATCAAAGCATTTCATCAAGAGATGCATTTCATTATATAATCAAAACTCGGGATGTCATGTTCCGATACAGACCATAAAGCATAAACGATAAACATTACAAGTCATTCAACAAATATATACATATACAGACTTGTAAACAAAACAACAAGATGATCCATCCATCTTACGCCCTTGTGCCACTTCCTGTAATACAAATAAAACTGAGTGGGTCAGGCTTGGGAGCCTGGTGAGCATATAGGGTTTTCAACCCACAATAAATAATTATATTTAATTTCACCAACCAATCACTATCCCGATTACCCATTCCCGTTATCCTCACTTTACGTCCCTAAAACAACTATCTCAAGGGACCTAATCTAGGATTTTCATCGGGACGGACATCACTGCGAAGGGGTTTCCTCAACAATAGATATCCTAAAGGCAACCATGAGGGGGATAGAGTACACCGGTGAACACATCGTTCACAACACCTACAGGTTATGAACCTGCTAGTGTTCCACTGGACTGTCTAGAAAGAGTCCGTGGTCGTTATCCATACTCCGCTGAATAACTAGATCAACAACAACAACAACAACATCGAGGCCTCTCATCTGTTTATTACACACCAACTATCTACCCATGTTCTACCCAACATATTAGTAGATAAAAATATATATTTTCATACGTAGTTTAAAGAAAACCTGTATAGCATGCTTTAATCAACACATATGTCACATAACAGATGAGACACACACACATAACACATATCTCATAAAGAAATAAGCAGATCTATAAGATAGAAGAGAGTGAATACTCATTCACACATAACACAACCAAATATATACACATAGCACGTATTTTTATATAAAATACTTCGTATTATTGTATTAGAAGAAATAACTACACACTCACTTGATCAGAAGACGATCCGACAGCACTACGGCTTATAGAAGTAGTAATCCACAGCAGATCTGGAAGATCTCCTCGAAAATTGAACTTCTCGCGGGCAGAGCTTCGACTCGGGAACCGCGCTTCTCGGGATCTTCGGGATCTCGGGACTTGCCTCGGGGCTAGAGTATGATACCGGGACTTCGGGGTAGCTTCGGCACGAAAAACGATGCAAAAGACTAGAGAGAAGAGAAGAAAATGAACAAGAAATGAGGCTGTCTTCGGATCCTTTATATAGAGGCTGGAACCTCGGAGTACGCGGGGCGTACTGCGTTACGCGGGGCGTACTGCCCAAAACGTCATTGCTTACGTATCCGAAGTGCTCGAGTGCGAGTGTCGACATCCCTCGGAGTACGCTGGGCGTACTCGAGTACGCGGGGCGTACCTCGGATCAGATCGGTGACTCCTTCGGATAATGCTTCCGAATTTTGATTTAAATTTAAATACAAAATGATTAATAAACTTCGGAAATTCATAACTTCTTCATACGAACTCCGTTTTCGACGTTCTTTATATCCACGGAAAGGTGAGACCATGCTCTACGACTTTCGTTTAGACTCCGTCGGCTAATTTTGACTTTATTTTTATTAATTATTTTTAATAGGCCGCGACAGAAACTTTCGTTATAAATTCATAACTTCTTCGTTTGACGTCCGTTCTCGCCTAACTTTTTATCGCTTCGATACCAACAACGAGATCTTCGATTCTCATTTAGATTGCTTCGGCTAACAACCGCTCGATCTCAATTCGAGTATTTCAGGCTGTATACCGCTAAGCCGGAACTTCGATAAATCATAACTTCCTCATACGAAGTCAGATTTGGGCGTTCTATATATATTCGGAAACCTCGTTCCGACTACTACAACATTAACCAAAGATATTAAGTTTATTTTACACTTAAATTTTGATGCTTATTTTTATTCTTAATTAATCAGACCACATAATTAAGCAATTAAGCACAAAACACATAATACTCAAATAATACATTCTTATTATTTCAAAACGGGTTACAAAGGTTAACCTAGACTATTATATTGCTAAATATGGCAAGCCCGGAAACACAGGCGTTACAAGTTATAAAATGAAGAGTCTTCATTTTAATACTCTAATAAACTCATAAGTTATGAGAAATGAAAAGTTTTGAAAGTCTACAAAACATGCCCTCAAGTTTTGGAACAAGTAAAGTCATATTAAAACTTTAGTTCAAACCCTTAGAATTTTAAAGAATTAAAATTCAACCCTTATACTTTATTATATTATAAGCTAATAATTATTATATATGTATAAAATCAAAGTCGTCTTACCATTAGTAAGCCTCATTCATGAAGCCGGTCTATAAGAGGGGTATAAGGTTATTGCCTATAAAATGGCAACTTAATGGGTGTCCATTCTCACCCACCGCTTCCTTGATCGGTGTTGGGTCGTTAGCCGAAAATATAGGACAAGGACTATAATTCTCATAAAAGTATTATGAATATACTAAAGTAACTAAACCTTTTAGTAATTCCCAATATTAGTTACTTTAGGAAAATGTGAAAAAGGTGCTAATCCATGAAATTACACTTTCCACTTTGTTAAATCCGTTAGTGGAGCGTGTATGGTTAACCGGCACACTAACCTGGTCTTAACAAGGTAGGTAAAGGGTAACTTAATGTTTATGATAGTATCCATGGATTGTGTGTGGTTAACCGGCACATCGATAGAGGGGTAATACACTAAGGGTACCAAGTAATTTGCATGGTTACTTCACTCCTTGTTTTGTGATCCTCATCATCCCAGTCACAAAACTTGAAGGGCACACTCGAGATTGAAACATGCCATTGAAAAGTTCAATGAATCTCAAAGAATCTAGGAGTTTCTAAGCCAATTAAAACCTAACAATATTTATTCCGTTTTATGGTGGAAATTGGTGAATCGTCATTCACCTACCTTCAAATATCTTATACTTTAGATTACGGCATCCCTTTTCTAAGTTATAAAATATTGTGTTGGGTCCTAGCCTTAATATAGCATTTGGGTGCTTTATTAAGGACTGTCATGAAATCTAAATCTAAATTTGTTCTTTCTTTCAGATGTCTTTTAACAATTCTGCTTCTGGCTCTAACCCTACTGGCTCTTTTTCTCTCTTGAACCTTTGTGGGAGAGTCATCTTTGATGGATCCAATTTTATGGATTGCATAAGAAACATCAGGATGGTCACTCATTACGAGGACAAGGAATATGTCCTTAACAGGGAGCTTAAGGAAATTGATGAGTCATCTGCTACTCCTGAGGAGATCGTTGAATATAGGGAACATGAAAGGGATGCTACCAAAGTAGCATGCATCATGACCGCCACAATGACAGTTGAGCTCCGAAAGTCCTATGAGGACTATTACCCTTTTGAAATGCACATGGATTTGATGGAGCGATACCATCAGAGTGCTCGTCAAGAGAGGTATGAAATCATCTCCTCCATGATAACAACCCAAATGAAGGACAATGAGTCCATCACGACCCACTTACAGAAAATGCAAAGGTTTGTGGATCGATTGAAGAAACTGAATGTTGACTTTCCTGAGGAGCTAGCAATAGACATCATTTTGCACTCCTTACCTTCATGTTATGATCAGTTCCGCATGACATACCACATGAACAAGATAGAAGTTACACTCAATAAAGTTCAAGAACTTCTGAAGACCGCGGAAAGTGGTCTCAATGGAAAGTCGGTTGTTACCACTTCTACTCCTACCATCGTGCGTGTCTTGACAATCGGGAAAGGTAAAGGAAGGAAGAGGAAAAGTCCCTCTAAGGATACCAAGGGTAAGACCCTTGAAGGCTCCTCTTCAAACAAAACCAAGAAACGTTTTGTCACTCCTTCTACAAACCCTAATGAGGCTGAATGCTTCTATTGTGATGAAAAGTCGCAAAGGAAGCGAAATTGCCCAAAGTACCAGCAAGATGTTAAGGATGGGAAAGTAAAACCCAACCATGCAGGTATATACACTATATTGTCTAATAACTCACCTCATTCTAAGCCTTGGGTCCTTGATACATTTTATGGTATTCACATATGTACTGACTTGCAGGGACTAAGAAGAAGTGAGAATGTGGAACATGGAAAGAGAAACCTAATCATGGCAAATAGGAAATTTTCACCTGTCACCAAGATTGGAGTTTATTCCTTTTTACTAGATAGTGGGTTTACATTAGACTTGAATAAATGTTGTTATTCTCCAGGAATGGCAAGAAATGTTATTTACTTTCATGCATTGTACAACCAAGGTTTTACCTTTTATTTTGATAATAAAAATGGTGGTATTAATGCTTTCTATAATAATGTTCTTTATTTTAAAGCATTACCTTGTGATGGTGTGTATGAAACTATCTCTATTGTAGACAACTTAGGAAATAATGTAATTTGTATTGATTCTTCCACTAGCTTAGATAAAACATCCTTATGGCAATGTCATCTTAGACATGTAAGCAAGAAGCGCATAGCCCAACTCTAAAAGGATGGAGTCTTGGAATCATTTGAATTAAAGTCAAATGATAGTTGTGAATATTGTTTCTTGGCAAAATGAAAAAGTCACCTTTTACCGGCACTTGTGCTAGGGGTGAAGGGTTGTTGGACCTTATACACAAAGATGTGTGTGGACCATTCAGAACCGCCACAAGGGATGCTAATCGTTCATATGTGACTTTTATTGATGATTATAGTAGATATGGACATATCTACTTAATCAAGCATAAGTCAGAAACCTTTGATAAGTTCAAAGAGTTTAAGCAAGAAGTGGAAAATCAATTGGGCAGGAACATTAACATGCTTCGATCAGATCAAGGTGGTGAGTATCTTAGTACCAAGTTCCTTTACTATATTAAGGAATGTGGGATTATCTCACAATTCACACCTCCCAGGACACCACATTAGAATGGTGTAGCTGAGAGGCGCAATCCAACCTTGTTGGACATGATTCGTTCCATGATGAGTCAAGCTTCGCTACCAATCTCATTTTGGGGGTATGCCTTAGAGACTGCCACCCATATCCTTAATCTAGTCCCTACAAAGAAGGTTGCCAAAAAACCTCACGAGATGTGGACTGGAAAAGTTACCAATCTAGACCACATCAATATTTGGGGTTGTGAGGCTTTCGTGAGACGCGAGACTCATGATAAGCTCGAACCTAGAAGTGAGAGGTGTATTTTCATCGGCTACCCACAGAAATCCTTTGATTACATCTTCTACAGACCTAATTATATTGTGGTCTTTGTAGCAAGAAGAGGTCTCTTTCGTGAGAGAGAGTTCATAAGCCAAGGAGACAGTGGGAGGAAAATTGACCTTGAAGAAATTCAAGAGTCAAGTGGTGAAGGAACCTCAAACCCTAGCCCTCAACCTGAGGAGGAAACTCATGTTGAGCCGACTGAAGAGTCTGTACCTCTGAGACGTTCCACCAGAGTTAGGAATGGACCTGAGCATTATTATGGTTTCCATATTAGTGCTAAAGGTGATACCCTTATTAGTGATAACACACTGGTAACTCTGGATGAGCCTAACAGCTACACGGAAGCCATGGCAGGCCCTAAGGCTGCTAAATGGAAAGAGGCTATGGACAGCGAGATATAGTCCATGTATGACAATCAAGTTTGGAACTTGGTTGACAATGTACCAGGTTGTAAGACAGTAGGGTGCAAATGGATCTTCAAGAAGAAGACCAGCATTCATGGTAATGTACACACTTATAAGGCCCGACTGGTTGCAAAGGGTTACCAATAGCCAAGATTAAGTCTATTAGGGTTCTGTTAGCCATTACTGCATTTCATGACTATGAAATATGACAAATGGATGTCAAAACCGCTTTCCTTAATGGAAAGTTGGCTGAGGATGTTTACATGGTTCAGCCAGAGGGTTTTGTAAGTACAGAGTACCCTAATAGGGTGTGTAAGCTTGAGAAATCCATCTATGGATAGAAACAAGAACCTCGCAGATGGAATCTTTGTTTCGATGAGAAAGTCAAGGAATTTGGTTTTTTGAGATGTGAAGATGAATCTTGTATATATTTCAAGGCTAGTGGGAGTATAGTCAGTTTTTCGGTATTCTATGTGGATGATATACTACTCATAGGAAATGACATCCCAACCTTGCAGGAAGTAAAGTCCTGGCTTGGGAAGTGTTTCGCTATGAAGGACATAGGAGAAGCTGCCTATATCCTCGGGATAAGGATTTTGAGAAACAGGAGTAAAAGACTAATTGGACTTAGTCAAAGTACCTACTTGGATAAGGTGCTGAAGAGGTTCAGCATGGAAAATTCCAAGAAAGGAGATTTACCTATGCAGTGTAATGCAAGACTGAGTAAAACTCAGAGTCCAAGTACAAAGACTGAGATAGTTGAGATGAGTCGAGTACCTTATGCTTCCGTTGTAGGCACGATCATCTATGTTGTGACTTGTACTTGTCCTGATGTAGCATTTGCTTTAAGCATGGTTAGCAGATATCAGAGTAATCCTGGCAAGGCTCATTGGACTGCAGTAAAGAATATTCTCAAGTACCTACGGAGGACTAAGGACTGGGTCCTTACCCTTGGTGAGAGTGATGACTTGAGAGTGGCAGGGTATAGTGATGCTAGTTTTCAGACTGACAGGGATAACTTCCGCTCTCAGTCAGGCTGGGTCTTTACCCTAAACGGAGGAGAAATTACTTGGAAGAGTTCCAAGCAAGATACAGTTGTTGATTCAACTTGCAAATCAGAGTATATAGCAGCAAGCGAGGCCGCAAAGGAGGCTATATGGATAAAGAACTTCATTGGAGACCTTGGAGTTGTACCAGCTATTAAGGAGCCCACGGATATTTTCTGTGATAGTGAAAGTGCAGTTTCCTTAGCAAAAGAACCAAGGGATCATGGGAGATCCAGACACATCGATATAAAACATCACTTCCTCAGACATCGAATAGAAGAAGGAATCCTCGCGACAAAGAGGGTATCATCGAATGAGAACCCAGCAGATCCCCTCGTGAAGGGACTGAGTTAGGTTAATCATCTTCAGCATGCTAGGAGCATAGGGCTAAGAGATGATATTAGTTTTTAGAAGTTAGATAATTATGAAATATGTAAATTGTAATTGACATTTGATAATAAATAAAAGTTTTTATTTATGAGTAAAGTCTTGCTATCACTTGTCAATCATTTACTATTATTTCTTTTGCATGTTTTGACTTCCCGAATAATTATGGTATGGTATATATCATATTATTCAAATTATCCACAGTCGGTCATATGTTGGAAGTAGATATGAATCAAGATTGTCATGGGTTGGCTTGTAGAGGTCCAAGATGTTGGACAAAGTGGGCTACAACACTCATGAGTGCTCATAAGTTATGAGTATTGGATTCAACCCACGCTCACTGGTATCACTTCATGGAATTTATCTCGAGTGATCGTGAGACGATAATATCATATAAGTCTTCAAACCTAGAGATATGATTTGTTGCCTATGAGTTGGTAATGCATTGATTATGCGAAAACGCATTGGTAACTCGATGTTATAAAACGTACCTTTGTGTGTAATTCAACAAGTAGTAGAGCAAACATATGAGTCAAAATTTATCTGTTCCTTCTTGGATAAGAAGTGATATTTAGGCCCCTCTATGATTATTTTGACCTATGTACCGAGCCCGGTCAGAACTAAATTGATGTGTTCAATTAAGTTCTATGTCAAACAAATCGGAAATTGGGAAACAACTGCTAGAAAATAGAAAGACATTGTTCCATGTATTTGTCCAGCTGATACATGATCACTTATCTAAAATGGCGTATCATCATCATCTCAGTTCCGAGAGACCTTGAAAGAGCTACGATTGCTGATCGGTTCGTGAAGTCATACTTACAAATATAGTTATTAGACTTATCCAAGTGGGAGACTGTTGGATATAGTGTCTAAGTCCATAACTATATTTGGTATGTACTTGACCCGACCCAGCATGGTCCATTTGGGTTGCATGACATCATGCACTTGGATAGACTAAATGAGATAAATAAGGCACTTATGGTTTATTAATATATTATAATTTCTAATATATTAATAATAAGAATAATAATATTTAGTTAGTATTGATCAATAATTAATTTAGAATTAATTATGTGATCAAAAGAAGACTAATTAAATATATGGGTTGATTGTGTAAATCATCCATAACTTATATAGTGGGCCAAAGCTCCATGGATTATCAAGTTGGGTTAAACCCATAGGATGCTCCATGGAGGTTAGATAACCCATGGGTCATGGAAATGAAAGGTCATGACAATTAGGGTTTACATGGTGTAACCCTAATTGTAACACACTATATAAAGAGGTTATTATTCACCAAAATCGGCACTACAAGCATAAGAGTGAGGGCATAGCCAATTTCTAAGTGTTCTAGTTTCTCTCAATTTTATTTCAAGTGTACATGGTGTTGTGTGAAGCATTTGAGGCATCACACTTGAGGTGCTAGGCTCACAAGGTTTCAAAGGAATCCAAGCTACAAAAAGGTATGTATTTCTTACCAACTTTTAGGATTAAAAGTTCCCCATGTATGCTAGACAGGTTTATGAACCTTGGAAAATCAATTGTGCATGTATCTTAGACAAACATAGATCCAAGGTTTTTAGGGTTGCATGTACACCATAGGAGTGTTAAAATGCTTAAAACCCAACAAAAAGACCATTTTACCCCTCCTTGGCCCCACCTGCCCCCTTACTGGCCCACTCATGAAGTCAACAAAAGTCAACCTGGGTCAACATTCCATGTTGACCTGACTCGTCGAGTGCACACCAGTGTCTCGCCGAGAACACTCGAATTCTCCATGGTCTTCCTAGGATTCACTCAGCTCACTAAGTTGACTCCCAACTCGATGAGTCAACACTGGCCAAGACTACTGGGTCACACTCTCTACAACTTGTCGAGTCATCCCATGGACTCGGCGAGTTGGCTCCATTGGATTTCTCATTCAGCCACCTGAGGTCAAATCTGTAACTCTAACTCATAGATCTAACCTCCTATTACCCACAAGTCACGTAATGGTCCGATCTTGATGTCCATGCATGGTGTATTTTGTAATATAAACCATAAAAACTCCATTAATGGTTCCTAGCTTAAAAGCCCAATGCTTGCTCCACCATGGCTTCCCACTTTCGGACTCTCTAGACCCTCCAAGGTCCAGATCTATGCTACCAGCTCATAAGAGGGGTTTGATGCATTCAAAACCCCAACAAGAAGGTAATACAAGCCCTAATCCACAAAAGAAAGATCTACTCAAATAAGGAAGAAAGGGGGTCCGAATTGATACCTCCAACTGGTGCTCCTTGATTGTAAATCATGGATCTACAACCTCCTATGGCCCATTTGGCTTGAAACCTTCCTCTTCCTTGCAATACACCTACCAAGAAGCTCAACATGGGTCTCTCTTTTTCCCAAAGCACTCAAGACTCATTTAGGGTTCTCTCTTCTAAAGGGTAGCCGCAAATGAAGGCCATAAGGTCATTTAAACAGGTTACAAACCCGGACAATTAGGGTTTTCCTCAGCAACGCTAACTCGACGAGTCATCCTTCCGACTTGTCGAGTCCATTCATTTTCCATGTCACCAAGTCGTGACCCTACTCGATGAGTTGAAGCACGAACTCATCGAGTCACACAAGAAAACTCATACTTGCATAAAGAAATGTTATACCTCGGAAATCAGGATATTACAATTCTCCCCCACTTGAATTAGATTTCTCCCTTGAAATCGCTCCTCAACTACATAGATAGAGACCACACACCGAATAGCACCACTTGAAGGATGTCACACCAAAACGATATCTTCCTCAATGGATACCTTAACCCAAACATGAACTCTCAAATTCAGAACAAAATCGACCCCTCTACCGCTACCCCTTCTTACTTTCCAAATCTTGGAAACTCTAGTGGCCTGGCCCGCCGCCAGACCGCCCATTCGAGATATCATCACGTTATTCGCTCCTCGAATAACAGACCCTGATACTCATTGACCCTATGATTCCTTTTTTGCGGCTGATAAAAAAGACAACGCCCCAAAATAGGCTTCTGATCACTTAAACCAACATATATTAAACAATCCAGGTCATACTCCAAAATTAAAGGATCACATCACACCATGGATTCATTCACTGAACCAAAATCAAAACCCATCTGAACAATAAAACTCCCAACACCCTGTCCCTGGACACAAGAAAAGATCACGCTTGCTCAACAAAATCCTTTGACTTCTACATTCATGGACCTCCACTTCCTCTCAGATATTCCTTACAACCCTAAGCACCCGGTCAACTCTTAATACCACAGTTGAACCTTCACATGTTACTCATAACATGCCCCAAAATGCCTCACTGAACACCTTCTCTCAATAACTATCTCGACCCATTGGGACACACCAGTCATGAAGTTCGCTTTACCCCAAGCGAATACTACAATCCCACCTGGAATCATCTCACCCTGACCTCTGACGTCTGTTGCTCATTAGTTCCATGCATCTCGCGGTACTTCCCGTACCAAAGCACTGACCTACCCAAGTCTAATACATCATATGACATACCATACCCCTCAACATGGATCCTATTTCTAAATCTGAAATCTCATCTCGCCTACCCAGCGCACCACCCAAGCCAAGCTCAAACTCGAGAGTCTAGTCTGATCCAGAATTAGAACCACTCGTCTCAATGAACCACTCAACTCATGACCCATGACCCTCAACCCATGCGTACCTCATTTATCCAATTTTTTCTGATTATGATACCCACACCTTACTCAGGATATAACGGTTCCCGATCATTGAGGAGACCCCAGTCTCGCCCCTGGTCCGACCACTAGCCTCCCAAAAATCTCAAATATTAGGGCTGCCCATCCTAAAACTCTTTTGCGTCATGCTCTTACTAGTGAGTACTACGGCTCCCCGCAGCATCACAACACCCTCTCTCTAAGTAGTAAGTACTACGGCTCCCTGCAGCATCATAACACCCTCTCGCTGACTAGTGAGTACTACTGCTCCCCGTAGCATCACAACAGCCTCCCGCTGACTAGTGAGTACTACGGCTCCCCGCAGCATCATAACAACACCATACTACGTCCACTAACTCATGATCCTTATACCAACATAGATAGTGTTGGATTAGTGTCTAAGTCCATAACTATTTTGGTATGTACTTGACCCGATGGTGCATGGTCCTTTTGGGTTGCCTTCACCAAAGCAACTTGATTGGAGAAATGAATAAAGAGAGAGAGGATAATATGATTTATTAATATGTTATAAGAATAATATATTAAAGGAGAAATCATATTTGTTTAATTAATATTGGTCAATAATTAATTAAGAATTAGTTTTGTGATCAAATGTAATTAATTAAACTAGAGGGGCTGATTTGTAATTATGTGATAGTTACAAAATAAGGTAAGGATTATCTTATTTATATGGTGGACGAATTTAAGGTTGGAAAGCCTTAGAATTCGAGTATGATAAGGATTCAAGGATTATCTTATTGGTTGCTTAATGGATAATCAACTAGATAAGGATAATGACTGAAACCCTATCTCTACACCTATATAAACACCCCTAGGGTCATGAATTCGTGTATCCCTTCCCAAGAGTTCCTAGATACGAATTCTAACCTCTCACCTCTTTCTTTATACCTTCTCCATTTGCTTATGGTGTTTGTAAGCCATTAGAGGAGTGACACTTGTGACTCTAAGCATTCCAAAGTCATTACAAGGAGATTTGGGATTGTTATTGCTACATAACAATCAAGGTATGATCTTAAACCTAATTACATATTAATATGATTACTTGAATGCTAGAATTAGGGTTTATAGTCTTGGATTCAAAGCATGTACAATAGAGAAACCTAGA
Source organism: Lactuca sativa (assembly GCF_002870075.4). Lineage (NCBI taxonomy): Eukaryota > Viridiplantae > Streptophyta > Magnoliopsida > Asterales > Asteraceae > Lactuca > Lactuca sativa. The sequence goes on from NC_056625.2 coordinate 199,110,166, forward strand.
TCCTAGCATTAGGGTTTGTATGAGCACATAGGATGTCTTATGACCAAAACCCATCAGTGGTATCAAAGCCTAGCTTGGTTTCAATTGTATTGATGCATTGTATAATTGAAAAATTCGATTTTTTGGATTGTGGAGGCTGGACTCGCCGAGTCCATGGCTGAACTCGCCGAGTCCATGGCTGAACTCGCCGAGTCCATGCAGACTCGACGAGTCCATGCCTAACTCGACGAGTCAACTCGTCAGATAATGCTTATCTCGGGATTTCTTGCTGTTTTTGCATATGGATAGTTACCTTATCATGTTAGATCAATATAAATCCGATTTTATGATATATATGACTATATTCTTGATCTAATTAAAGATAATTATCAATTAACAAGATAATTGTTTCCTTATTAGATAATTGATTAATTATTTTGAGTAAATTGATAAATTGTTTTGCAAGAAATCATTAAATAAATCAAATATGGATAATTATGTGATTAAATGTTAATTTAAAATTATTTGTTATTTGATCCTTGTTGTTATGAAAGGTTTCATATTTTCCCCTTTAGGTTTTATAGTTTAAATTTGAACCCAAAAGTTTTGAAGTTTTGAAATTTAAATAGTTAAAACCCTAATGTTTTGAAAAAGGTTTCAAAACTTGCCCTCAAGTTTTGGAATTTAAAAGTTGATTAAAAGGTTTAATTAGAAATGTTAAATTCTAAAACTCTAGTAATGTTTTGAAAAGTTCAAATCACACCCTTATGGTTTTATTAATTAATTAAGGAGTATAATTAAAAGAGATTTAATAAATCCATAAAGGTTTAGGTTAACCTTTTAATTGAATTAAAAGTGTAATTGTTAAAGTTAACCATATAGTATTTTAAAAGTATAAAATACACCCTATACTATATATAACATTAAAAGTCTAATATTATATATATGTATGAGTAAAAGTCAGTCTTACCGTTAGTAGGCCTCATTCACGAAGCTGGTCTATAAGGGGTGTTTAAGGAAATTGCCTATAAAATGGCGATTGAATGGGTATCCACTCTTACCCACCGCACTCTTGACTAGTGGAGGGTCGTTAGCCGAACGGGTAGGATAGGACGAAACCTTCCATTATAAGTATAATGAAATACAAAGTAACTAAATGTTTTTCAAATTCCCAATCTTAGTTACTTAGGCAAAAGTGAATTGATGCAATTCCATGAAATTACACTTTGTGCCCTTGCGGAGACGTTAGTGGAGCGTGTGTGGTTTACCGGCACACTAAATGGTTCTAAGCAAAGGTAGCAAAGGGTGACTCAATGTTTATCATAGTTCGGTGGAGCGTGTGTGGTTTACTGGCACATCGAATAGGTGATTGTAACATGTGAGGGCACCATGTAGTTTGCATGGTTATTCACACCCGCTTTGTGATCCTCGGCATCCCAGTCACAAACAAGAGGGGCATATCGAGATTTAAACATGCCATTGAAAGTTCAATGAATCTCAAAGGATCTAGGAGTTTTCATAGATTTAAAACTTAAATTTCTTTTTCGTTTTTCATGGTGGAAACTAGTGAATCGTCATTCACTTACCTTCAAATGTTCTGCGATTTGGGTTACGGCATCCCTTTCCCGAGTTGTAGGATATTGTGTTGGGTCCTAGCCTTGGAATTTCATTTGGGTGATTTACCAAGGACTCAATCAATCAACTGACTTGAATTCGTTTTTCTCCCGATGTCAAAGTTCGACAACTATGGTCTTCTCAAGTCCCGTGGAACAAGCATTCCACATGAAGATGATATTCCATGATTCGATCGAGGAACAAGAAATCATGCTTTACTTCCTCCTCCTCCTCCAATTATTCTCCCTAACCCACAATATTGTAAAATTGAAAAGTTCAATATCACTCAAGCCCTTTTGGCAAGTAAACATAAAGAGGGCAAGTCGGTGTGTGCACACATCTTAGGGATGAAGTCACACATTGATAGATTAAGAATGATGGGATCCGTTGTCGGTGAAGTGATGGCTGTTGATTGGGTTCTTCAGTCACTTCCTAACTCGTATAGTGAGTTCGTAAGAGAGTACTATATGATGAACCACGACGTGACACTTATCGATCTCACCTACATGCTTATTGCTGCTGAATCAACAATGGTTTGACGCAATAGAAAAGCAAAGTTGATTGGTGAATCTGCCTTCAAGACCTCTATGGATATAGACAATGGCAATGAAAGACACGCAATGATCGAAAAGTTTGATCATAAGAGAAAGGCGATGTCTGAAGTAGTTCCATGTGTTGTTCCAAAAGAGTCAATTTGCTTTTATTGCCAAGAGAAGGGGCATTGGAGACGAAGTTGCCCTATTTACCTAAGAGATCTAAGAGATGGGAGAGTCAAAAGTATGACTACGCTTTAGGTAAGAATCCACTATCTAACTCCATTAAGTTCCTATTCATTGATTCTTTATACATGATGTGATAAGATTGCATTTGAATGTTTTGAAGGATCGGTGAAAGGAAAGGAAGCTTGATAAGAGAGCAAGATGAATCTAATCACAAGTGATGGATCTCGATCGCATGGACTTGAAGATTGGATTTTGAGCTTAGATAGTTATGATAGAGTTGTTAGAAATTTTCTTTTTACATAGTTTTCAATAGATTGTGCATTGTAAGGACAAATGCTTTTCCGCTGCTTTTATAAATAAAATAAATTTTGTTTGACTTATTTATTTATTTGTTTACTTCCTTGCAATGAAATCGTTATGTGAAAATTGATGTTTGCATATTTCTACAACGAATGGATATGATTCTTAGTTATGTTATTTATGGAAATGTCAAGAATTTACCAAATAGGGAGAGTTTCTCATCGCCCAAGTTTCAATTGGACAGAAACTTGGAATCATGCAAATTGGATGCACGATGAATGAGAAATTTCGTATTTGGAAATTGGACTAATTCATTGACAAAGTGTCAAGTGAAGGACTAGGAGATCGAGTACACAAAGTTGTGTGTTGATCAAGTTCACCATAAGAGTAACAAAGATATTCGTCATGATTTACTAAAGGCTTAGTAAATATGATTACACTTACAAGATTAAGTGTAATTTTGAATTGATTAAAGGGTTTAGATCAATAGCAAAACGAATAAGAAGAATCAAGTAGGCAGAAAGATAAGAGTTTCTCCATTCTAAGAAGAAGGGAGAGTAGCTTTTATGCTTTATGATAGGTCTTAATGATTAAGAACCATATCTTAATTGATCCTCTAAGTGAGTCTTGGTACAATTGTATGTCCAAGAAGAGGAATCAAAGATTGATGAAATGGTCAAATCAAGAAGAAAATCATACTTCGTTCCAAAACAAGTCTTAAAGTCAAGACTGTGACATTGAGTGAATAGTATTAAGAAGGTTTATAACATTCATCAATTGGGGAAAGTTGTGATGTCTTGGATAAGACAAAGACCAAATAAGACCAAAACTATGGAGTGTTTTGTTTTGATAAAAGCTACACTAACTCTTGAATATTTGGTTGTCAACAAATGTTTATTGACAAGAGAATCTTATATGTCAAGGAGTCAGTGGGAGTCTTAATGGTCTTGAAAGGTTTCAAGAACAAATCAAATAAACCTTATTGATCATCACTAGCACACGAGTTGAGGTTTACAACCTATCGTGAAGACATTATTTTGTTTCTGTGCCAATCCAATCAAGTTAATTATGCATGTGAGTCCTATGAGTTCTCATTTGAATGCATAAAAGGCAAGGACCTTGATCAATGGAAAGTACATTGATAGGAAAAGGTGAGCTGCTTAACTACTTGGAAGACGTGGTGGACAGCTGTGCTACCATAAGGCAAGAAATCAAGATTAAGGAAGTTCGATCCATATGAGTTTTAATTTGTCGTAAACTTTAGTTTTAACAAATTCACATGGATAGGAACACATACACCGTTTAAATCTAAGTGTCATAAGATTTCCTCCTTTATGAAAATGATTGTGAGGAAATGCTTTCACTAAGAAAGATTTTAAAAGATAGTGATTGTAAAATTGCATTCTCGAATTCAATCATGGTTACGGTATCCCTTTCCATAATTTGAATTGTGAGGTTTGGCAATTAGTCTTAATTGTTTAGACACACATATCAACTATCAAAGGCAAAGGTGTACAAGTTCAAGAAGCCTTGATAAAAGATTATCAAAGCACTAAGTATTAGAAACATGAACTTAAGAAATTCAATAAGTATTGTTTTTCTGAAAGTTAAGATGTTTATAAATACATGTCGAAGCTAGTGGGAGCATAAGTGTTATGTTTTATAATAATCATCATGATAGTGGGAGCATAAATGTTATGATTGTATGATTATTAAGGCACGTATTGCATAGTTGGCAATATTAATTATAGAAAACAAGAGTCATACTTTGCAAAGTTGTAAGAGTTGAAAGGTTGTTTTGCTATAATTAAGGGAGAGAATATTATGCTTCATTTCAAATCTAAAGGATTAGGTTGAGAAATGTTAATAAACTTAGTCAAGGGTACATAGTGTGTTCTTAAAATTTCGATCATGATTACGGCATTCCTCTTCACAATTCGAATTTTGAGAACATAGCAAATAAAACATTGTGCGTCGTGTCCCATACGTTTCAGGTATAGGATCGATTGCAAATGCTTTAATGTTTGACCATTCTAAAATTTTCCAAATGTCTAGCGCATTTAGAGGGAAAAGGGACTAGAATCGGTTTTGACTAAAATAATTAAACAACTATCAAAGGACAATCCAAATTTCGACGAGGATTGGTTGCTTGTGTCTAGTTGGAAGTATAGTATTGGAAATTATGGAAATGTTTCCATATTGGATGGACAATATCGACATCATTACGAATAGATAAGATTCTATTAAGAAATGAGTTGTCATATGGAAAATATGGAAGCGTGTCCATATTAGGAAGTAGATATTGAAAATCTATGTCTAGATTAGAAACTTTTATGCAAAAGGATGTTCAAAGGAATGTACTTTGAGTGAGAGACATCAAATCTAAGGAATTGTCTTGTAACAATCTCCGATAGAGGACTTTGTAATATCATTGGCAATAGTCTTTGAGACTTTGGTGCAGTGACATTACAAAAGGATCGTTGCATAAAGTGTTAGAATCTAGTATATTCTATAAGTAACAAGAATTTGATATTCTTACACATAATAAAATGGATTTGGAGTTGTAAAATGAGAATGATTGGAAATGTGTTCAATTTGTCTATTTCACAAAAGTAAGAACCATAGGTAAACATTGTGTGCATGCTAGGAGCATGGGACAAGTGTAATAATTCAAGTAAAAAGTACCCGAAACGACAAATAATGAGTAATCGATATGGTGATAAAACGTGTTTTGTTTATACTCAAAGGTTTGAGGCCATATGGGATTAGTATTATTTTTGTGTTTCACCTTGCATGTTTTGACTTCCAGAATAATTGAGTTTATTAAGAATAATCGAATTATTCGAACGGGCCACAGTCGTTCATATGTTGAAAGTAGATATGAATGAAGACTGTCATGAATTGGTGTGTGGATTGTCTAAAATAGTATTAGATATAAGCAAATGTTTGCTGCAACGTTCATGAGTGCTTATGAATATGATTTGAGCATTGGATTAAACCCACGCTCACTTGGATCACTATCTCGAGTGATTAGTGAGACGATAACATCTTATATTCTTGAAACCGAGATGTGTGAGTTGTATCTTGCTAATCGGTTGCACATTGATAATATGTAAACGCACCAGTAAATTGGTGTTATAAAACATATTGTTGTGTGTGATTTGGTTAGTGAGTGCAAGCAAGCATTGTATCAAAGTTTATCCATTCCTTTTATCCAAAGAAGGATAAAAGCGATATCTTTGGGCCCCTCGATGGTTTAGTGATGACATACGTAAATGCTCGACCGGGCTATGGCTAATTTGATTTGTTCAGTTAGTCTGTCGTTATAAATCGAAAATCGAGATATAGTACAAAGAGAATGATTAGAAATCATATCTCATACGATATCTAGAATGGAGGAATATATGATCCCTTATCTAAGGACACGCGTATCTGATATGATCAGAGTTGACAGCGGCTTTGGAAAGCTACGATTGCAGATCAGGATCTGAAGTCATACGCAGAATAGTTGTTAGACTTATCCAAGTGGGAGACTGTTGGATTAGTGTCTAAGTCCATAACTATTTTGGTATGTACTTGACCCGATGGTGCATGGTCCTTTTGGGTTGCATTCACCAAAGCAACTTGATTGGAGAAATGAATAAAGAGAGAGAGGATAATATGATTTATTAATATGTTACAAGAATAATATATTAAAGGAGAAATCATATTTGTTTAATTAATATTGGTCAATAATTAATTAAGAATTAGTTTTGTGATCAAATGTAATTAATTAAACTAGAGGGGCTGATTTGTAATTATGTGATAGTTACAAAATAAGGTAAGGATTATCTTATTTATATGGTGGACGAATTTAAGGTTGGAAAGCCTTAGAATTCGAGTATGATAAGGGTTCAAGGATTATCTTATTGGTTGCTTAATGGATAATCAACTAGATAAGGATAATGACTGAAACCCTATCTCTACACCTATATAAACACCCCTAGGGTCATGAATTCGTGTATCCCTTCCCAAGAGGTCCTAGATACGAATTCTAACCTCTCACCTCTTTCTTTATACCTTCTCCATTTGCTTATGGTGTTTGTAAGCCATTAGAGGAGTGACACTTGTGACTCTAAGCATTCCAAAGTCATTACAAGGAGATTTGGGATTGTTATTGCTACATAACAATCAAGGTATGATCTTAAACCTAATTACATATTAATATGATTACTTGAATGCTAGAATTAGGGTTTATAGTCTTGGATTCAAAGCATGTACAATAGAGAAACCTAGATCCAAGCATTAGGGTTTGTATGAGCACATAGGATGTCTTATGACCAAAACCCATCAGATAGGTGCTCACACTTATCTAAATCATGCATCACAATTTCGGAGGACAACCATCATAACAAAAAACCTTTCCTCGCTGCAATCCTCATTTTAAATAATCCCACTTGATGTCAATAACCGCAGGGCTCCAATAGGAACCATAAATACTTGATACACCACTTGTCGTCTCAACTCAAGACTCAAAATAATCTGAAATCTAGGACATCAAACTCGGATACCTTGGCACACCATCTCATATTCTCACGATATCTTGCCTGAACTACTAATCTTGTAATCACGACATCATACTCAGATACCGCGATGTACCTTCTCAGAATCTCACATCTGATCCTTTCCTCTCAAAACTTGCAACTTCGGAAAATTCCCATCTCACAAATTGAAACACAGAGGAATCGCCAATGACTCAAAACACGTACACGACAATCTGAAACTTCCTCCTCTATTGCTCAAAACTCATGCAAGCATACTCATAACGACCCTGAAGTTGGTTGCGCAATCAACTCCTTCCCTTCCCACACTGCACAAAATAGCCCATACCTTGAACCAAAAATTTACATCCACCGAACTACCCTTACGAGCCAACCACCTCGAATTCACCATTACCATCTCAAAGAATTCCTAACTACCACAAGGTCTCTGACCAATGGCTGCCTTCCGTGGAGACACTCATCCTTTCCTGAACACGTACCACATGCATTACCTTGCTCTACTCCTCGCCTCGACCACCAATAACCCTGATCTCATGAATCCGTGTCGTAGGTCTCTATATATCCAATTCTCAAACCGCTCTTGAACAATTCTCTGATCCCCTTAATAAAATACCCGGTTCTCCCCCACTTAGGGTTCGAACCATCACCAATTGGCGCACCAACAATCTATCCCATAGACTGTTTTCACCAGCAACATCACACCTACTCTTGGAAGGTGCTACGCAACACTCGATGACCTCCCCGATAGAGATCAAGCAACTCCAATTACCCCGAGCCTCAGTTGAAATCCTCAGAAACTTCTCATCATGACTGCCTCTAGTTATTCAGAATCTCATACCATCCCACTACCGGACATCTCATCTATCCAGTAGTAACCCTGACTCTTAGTCTGGAAAAAATGAACTATCGTACTCCTCATCCTTGACTCCTCAACCAATGTTCTATCATGCGAATTATCATAAGAGCAGAGACCTTATTTCCACACTCGATACCCATCATAGACCATAAGAGCCACCGCCCCAATGTAGTTCTCTCGATCTTCCGTCTGCAACTAATACATGCCCTACTATGCTCAATTAGGGTGTATCCTGGTCCTTGACCATCTTAGTCCCCATTGAGAACCTGCTCATGCTATATTATTACCTCGCGGCATACATACTGCCCAGATACTCTGATGGAAGATCACAACCAATGCTACCCCACAGGGCTCACCCCCAAACTCGGAAACTGAAAATCTTAATACCTCTCATGTTTCCCACAGGAACAGAAATAGCACCACTCAGGTCACAGAAAGTGACATCTCCACCTTCGGTCGATTTCTCAACTCAGACCGAAATCCTCCATAAAACACCATCCTTACTCTTCCCTGAGTCTTGCGACTCCCACTAGCATTTCACCAAAAATTTCTCAGAACTAAACTAATTTCCCTCTCAAGGGATGCTTCGTTGAAACTCGTTCAACATGGCCCTCTGGCCTCATACTCTATCGCTTCCGATCTCGGCCTAATCAATCACGATGGGATGAGTAGAAAAAGGCACAAGCATTATCTTTTACAAATCATGGTACACGAACCATGACATCACTTCTCAATCTGCTACCAATCATGGTACTCGAACCATGACATCGCCTCTCAATCCGCTACCAATCATGGTACTCGAACCATGACATCACTTCTCAATTTGCTACCTAGAACCTCCCGGATACTCCTTGCATCAAGTATGGGTCCTCTTCCTTCAATAGTACGGGCTCATACTACCTGCCACATCTACCCATACTTTCCACACGGACCATCCCAGCTTTCCTAAGTAGTTGCTCAACCATCTCGTTTATCCATCCCGTTACGCACGTTCGCTCCCCAGCGAAATGCTCTACTCTACCAGCGCACTCATCTGACCATGGTCACCCCCTAGGCTCTTCCTAGGTTCTCACATTTCTCCGCCATCAGCTACTGAAGAATTCCTAATGATGCCAGCAATCTACCTCCTGAATATCGTCATATTCACTTAGTAGCTAACTCCCATCATCGAGAGGTCCACAAGGCACGAAGCAAGCAGCATTCGGGCATCAAATAATCCCCACTAGCATGTAAAACCTCTCTAGGTTATCACCCACTCGCTCTCCTCATACTCAAGGATATCACCGAACTCAAGCAACTTCAACCCACACGAGCATCTGACTACCCTCTCAGTAGGCTCCTCCAATGCTCATCTAGGTATCTCTCCTACATTACTCCTTTACTCAAAACCCTCTCTACATAAAATTCATGTTGGATACTCTTACTCAGCACATACTCGATAGCACATCACAGCTAAAAGCAACTCTTAGGCTAAGGCATCACAAATCAAGCCACTCTAGTCCTAAAATATGAAATACCTAGCCTATCTCTAGCATGCATAATATCTCATAACATAAAAGTAAGGGTACTTTAGGAAATCACCATTTGGGCTCTGGCTGATTGTACACACTGCTCCTTCTCGCTTTCTCTTAAACACTCTTGCTCGTTTTAGAAAAATCATTTCTTTGAAAAATTTTTCAAATACTCAGTTTGAGTCCAGATTGACCCGAAGGTGCATCTGAATCCCACAAACCAAGGCTCTGACACCAACTTGTAACAACATAAATTTTCAAAACAAATTTTTCATTTAAATTCAGTTAAATCCTTGTAACAAATTTCATAAAAATCTCATCTGTTGTAATTACAAAACACAACTCTATATTTAATTAAATAATAATCCAGGATCCTCAAAACATAACTCTTTCTCTGGTATGTACAATCAAACCGGTGCCCTCCCGCGATCCTAAGAAAACCTGAAACACGTAACACATAACACGGTAAGCACGAAGCTTAGTGAGTTCCCCAAAATACCACGTACATACAATTAGCCACTCGAGGCTATAGCTCTATGATGCCTTCCGGCCAATGTGTCTTAGTGGACCTTCCGGCTCCATAACTCTGGTAGACCTTCCGGCCCTACCTTGATGACCTTCCAGTCCTGTAGCTCGTTGGACCCTTAGGTTCGGTCTGCTTAAGCCTTCTGGCCTCAAAGATCGTTGGACCCTCTAGTCTGGTCTGCTTGAGCCTTCCGACCTCATAAATCGTTGGACCCTTCGGTCTGGTCTGAATAACTCATAGCATAATATCATATAGACAAGATGCACAACTCAAGTAAGCACATAAGACCTTCCGGACACACATAAATACCACTTTAGGTAAAGTATAGTGAGAAGACTCACCTCGGTTAGTAGGTAACCGACAAGCACTTGAAAATATTGGACTAGCCTCCGCCTAACACATAAGACAAGCATCTTAATCATTATCCATCTTATTACTCTTTATACCTTAAATTCTCTTTTTCTCTTATAACCTTCAAGATGGGTAAAAGACCATTTTACCCCTCCATGGCCCCACCCGCCCCGTTACCGGCCCACTCATGAAGTCAACATAAGTCAACCTGGGTCCACATTCCATGTTGACCCGACTCGCCGACTCCACTCGAATTCTCCATGATCTTCCTAGGGTTCACTCAACTCACTGAGTTGACTCCCAACTCGATGAGTCAACACTGGCCAAGACTCCTGGTTCACACTCGCTACAACTCGTCGAGTCATCCCAAGGACTTGGCGAGTTGGCTTCATTGGATTTCTCATTCAGCCACCTAATGTCAGATTTGTAACTCTAACTCATAGATCTAACCTCCTACTACCCACAAGTCACGTAAACGTCTGATCTTGATGTCCATGCATGGTGTATTTTGCAATATAAACCATAAACACTTCATTAATGGTTCCTAGCTTCAAGGCCCAATGCTACCAGCTCATAAGAGGGGTTTGATGCATTAAAAACCCCACCAAGAAGGTAATGCAAGCCCTAATCCACAAAGAAAGATCCACTCAAGTAGGGAAGAAATGGGGTCCGAATTGATATCTCCAACTGATGCTCCTTGATTATAAATCGCGGATCTACAACCTCCTATGGCCCCTTTGGCTTGAAACCTTCCTCTTCCCTACAAGACATCCATCAAGAAGCTCAACATGGCTCTCTCTCTTGCCCAAAGCACTCAGGATTCATTTAGGGTTTTCTCTTCTGATGGGTAGCTGCAAATAAAGGCCATAACAGCCTTTAAATAGGTCACAAACCTGGAGAATTAGGGTTTTCCTCAATAGGGCTGACTCGGCGAGTCATCCATCCGACTCGTCGAGTCCATTCATTTTCCATGTCACCAAGTCGCAACCCTACTCGACGAGTTGAGGCACCAACTCATTGAGTCAGCCAAGCAAACTCATACTTACATAAAGAAATGTTATACCTCGAAAATCAGGATGTTACATGTGGAGGATTAAGGACTAGGTCCTTACTCTCGGTGGGAGTGATGACTTAAGAGTGATAGGGTATAGTGACGCTAGCTTTCTGACCGATAGTTTCCGCTCTCAGTCGGGCTGGGTATTTACCCTGAATGGAGGAGAAATTACTGGGAAAAGTTCCAAACAAGAGACTGTAGCTGATTCAACGTGCGAATCTGAGTGCATAGCAGCAAGCGAAGCGGTAAAGGAGGCAATATGGATGAATAACTTCATTGGATACCTTGGAGTTGTACCAGCTATAAAGGAGCCTTTGGAGATTTTCTGTGACAATGAGGGTGATGTTGCCTTAACTAAGGAACCAAGAGATCATGGCAGATCCAGGCACATCGATAGAAAATATTACTTCATAAGACATCGAGTGGAAGAAGGACTCCTCGTGGTTAAGAGGGTATCATTAGATGAGAACCCAACAGATACCCTCACGAAGGGATTGAGTAGGGTTAAGCATTTGTAGCATGCGAGGAGCATTAGGCAGAAGGACGATATTATTTTTAATGGTTATATAGCAATTTAGAAACTTTTAACAGATAAAATGTAATTTATAGCAATTTAGTTTTAATGCAGTGTTGTTAACACCATTAGACAGCAATGTGTTTCTTGTTTATATGCGCAAGACGACAATGCCACAAGCATTCTTTGTCAACACCATTAGACGAATCAATATGAAATACATTATTGCCTAAGTTATCAACACATGTCACAGCTTCATACACACCATTACAAGGTAAAGCTTTAAACATAAAACACCATTGTTATAAGCTAAAATCAAACCATTGTCATTATCAAATGAATATCAAAAACCTTATCTGAACAATGCATGAAATGAAAGAATGTTTATTGTCATATCAGATGAATAACAGATTTAGTCAAATCTATCCTAACACCACTACCAAGCACTAGTCTGTAAGTTCGAATCTTGGTAACAGGTGAAGATCACGCATTCCCCATGATCAGATTTATTCTTCGATGCTCCAATTCCTCACTTTCTCTTATTTCCCTGCAAATCAGAACAAATGTCGAAACCACATCCTATGTCAAGGACCCAGGAATTAGTAAGTTATGTTTTATTGACTATAATAGTGTACATACCTGCTGAACATGGCTTGACCTTACCATCCTTCATGTCCTGCAAGTATTTTGGGCAGCTTCTTTTCCAATGTTGTGTTCCGTTACAATGGTAGCGAGTGGCCTCCTTCGGATCACTAACAGCAAGAATATCAAAGTTGGGCTTTGTCTTTGACCAATTACCAAATGCTCCAGCATGGGCGTCACCCTTCCAGTTTTGTTGAGGAGTAGACTGAAAGATATTGTATGCCCAAGAGTCATTATAGAATGATACTGCTAATAACACATGATCCTATAGTGTCACACCGTATAGCAAGTTCCTATTAATTGATTATTTATTAATATAATTTGATTATTAATAATTACATCAAAACTTGTATCTAATTGGAAAAAACAGAATTTTGGGAAACAATATTTTACCAACATATTCGGAATTATAATTTCTAGTAAATAATAATAATAATAATAATAATAATAAAGAGAACAAAACTAGTTATATATCATATTGTATGATTAATTAGGTCATGTACAAATAAATGGGCACTTTGAGTAACCACTTAGGGAATGTATGTAACTAGCAAGTTAAACAAACTAAAAGGCACGTGAAACTTGTCCCCTAGACTTCTTCCATGTGGGACATGCTTTTTCATTTGTTTATTATATAATATCGTGCCTATAAGAAGACCGTACTCTTTCCTTTTACTAGCCTTACTTAAGTAGGCCTGGCATGTAAATAAAAGTGAGCTTTTGCTAGTTATTGGCTTGGTTCTTTTTGGCATGAAATTCTCTATTTTGTAGCTGGAAATTCGTGGTCCCTCTCACCCTATATACCTCTTCTTTGTTCTTGCAAAAGTGCTATAATCAAAGGCTTAAATGTTGCATCTGTTTGAGCATATTTTGGAATATGTCTTAGAGTTTAAGAACAACATTTTACAAGTGTTTCCTAGCAGATTTTGGTGGTTTAAATTTTTCTTGGTGGATACGTTATAGAGAACTTCCACTTGGAGTTTTAAAGCCATCTTTATCAACTTCCTAATTCCCAAAAGGAACCACATTCATCAAAGGTTGTTATACTTTTTTCTTCTTCTTTGGTTATGCTTAATCTTTCTAAGTTCTTGAAAAATGATATTTGGTGGTTAAAATGGTTTTATTTTATTCCAAATCATTAAAGCTTTCGTTGCAATTTTTACCATTTGTGAAACTGTATTTATGAATAAAGAAAACCAAAATTGGTATCAAAACCATTTTTTAAGATTAGTTTGATTATCTATTAATTTGATGAAATCATTGTTTTTGGAAAACATGGATGGTTTTCTCTTTGCAAGAAAAATCCATGCATATTTTTTACGACAATTTAAAATATTTATAATTGTTGTTTATATGACTAAAAGTTTACATGTATCTTTTTAGTCATAAAAGTTGTCTTAGAAAAAACAAAGAGTTGTTATATATAATTTTGAAAATATATATGGATGATGTGCATAAACTAGTCAAGGACCTATGTGTTGTTGCATGTGTTGATTTGTTTAAACTGGTTTTAATATTAATGTATTCCTTTTGTTTATTTTTGTAATTAATAGATTACTTTTAGAAATAGTTTATTTTTATAAAAATGTAACAATAATGAAGATGTCAGCCATTTTGATGATCAAAAGTTTATAAACATTATTTTATTAAAGTTTCTCAAACTTTATAAAATTATTTTTGTAAACTTACAACAAGGTGTTGAAGAAAGTAAGGGCACAGGAAGACATTCAAGATAAGAGCCTCTTATGCTCCTTTAGGAATGGCTTGATATTTTTGTGATGGCTCACAAAAATGTCACTAGTTTATGGCTTGCTTTATGCACATTTGTGTTAACATGTTTGTGTTGTTTTATATTTATGTTGTTATTATTATATTATGGTTGATAAATTAGTTTTTCAAATGCAAAATAATATTTGAACATAAATAAACATCACAATGGAATTTGTTTTTAATGAAATTTACCTTTTAACATAAGATGATAAAATTATATAAGTGTAAAATTGAGATTTGTAAACTTATCAAACTCCAAACCATATTTTATAAAAGGAAGTTTTATTAAAAAGGTTTACAAATGCTCTAAAGCACTAAAACGATATAACTTAATACTAGATATTAATTTAAAATTTGATCGTATCAATTATATAAAACTGGGTTTTATATATAGAACATTATTAAAATTTGATTTTACATAAAAATAATATTTATTAAAGTATACCATGGTTTATTGGATGAATGCAATAACCATGATATAATATGTTTTTTAAACTAGAATTATAAAAACATCAAAGACCCCTTACAAACCTCAAATCTATGCAATCCTTTTTGAAGAACACTCACACATTTCTTGTATGCACTAGTGGGATAAAGTATACCTAACCGCTTAGTGTTTTCTTTTGATTGTTGGAGTGTTTTCAATATTTCTATAACGAAATTGTAGGTCGATTACACAAGTTATTCAAATTATATGATTTGGTCGGAAATCTTTTGTGATAAAGGATGCCTAAGCAAGAGAGTTCCGAGGCACAGATGGAATCAAACATGTCTAATTAAATTTTAATATTAGTGATCCCATAAATCTAGGAATTATATATAGGTACATAATTGATAATAGATATCTATCGGTTTGGATTCAAATGGATGGGATAATGCATACCTTACCATTTTTTTTCTTTTGCAAATTGGATCCTAGAGTTTGATAATTAATGTTTTTTGGAAACTAAAAGGGTATTAATTATTAAAGATTAAATTTTTAAAATGCTAAATGAATTTTGTTAAAATTTTGTAGATATGTAATCCACTCTCATAACCATGAATTGTCTTTTTCTCTAAAGACTTGATAAAACAAAAGCATTCAATCGATACAACTTCAATGAATGGGTTCATGTCTCGAGGGACAATCTTGTGAGACATGTGAAATTGTATACACTTAAAGGCTCTAGTCCTAAAACAACTTGCTTTGAGCAATGGATCTGAACATGGTACCTATTAAAGAAATCATTGTGATGTTCAAGATGCTTCTAACATCATACTAGGAACACTTATTCATGAATTATACGAAGTCTTGGATAATTTAGATATATATCTAATGATATAATAGGTTAATAAATATTCCAATAAATACATTGATATTTTGTTGGAATAGTGCAAGGCTACAAGAATCACCTTGAGTTATCTAAGAGGACCATATTTTATGTCGTGAACACCTTTAAACCCAAGAAATCCAATAATTTCTACATAGATAGTTCTTGTTTTCTATTATGAAGAAACTGGACACTAGAAGAGGAAATGCTCCTCTTATCTGGAAAGAGTCTGGAAGAGGCTAGTACTTTAGGTATCTACTGGATAGAATTTATACTTTTCATATAACACTCATGTACCTTTTACTTAAATGTTAATTTAGTATTGATAACTTCATTAGAGATATTTATAAAAGAGTAAATAGTTGAGCACAAGCAAGTTGGAACTACACTATCGAACTAGACTATCGAAGTTTAGTCCACCCTCCGAGTCTAACCACATAAATGGAGTCTGCAGTGTGATTGGTCCGCCCGCACCGGGCCTTCAATCCACCTGGTCCACTCTCTGAGTCTACAGTAACACTGGTCCGCCCGAACTGGGCCTTCAGTCGGCCTAGTCTACTCTCCGAGCCTCGGCACGTCTGGTCCGCCCTCACGGGGCCTACAGCCTATCCAGACCGCTCGCTGGGCCTTCAGGATAACTGGTCTGCCCTGGGTATGTTGGCCTACAGCACAAAGCAGGACCCACCTCAACCCAACCCCAGTCCAACAACCATGTGCACATAAACATTCAAATATATAACAATTCGCATCCAATCAAACCGATCTAGCAGATCACATAGCATAACATCATTCTAACCAGGATACCAACCTAACCGGTCATAGCATCATCCTATATACCAGGATACCGACCTTAACCAGGTATCTAACATATACCATCCTAACCAGGATGCAAACATAGCAAAGCAATAACATAACAACGATACCCGGATCACAATCCGATAAAGGGTCGGCCTTGGTGCCGTAGACCCTGTTGATATAGTGAGGATAACTCACCTCGCAACTGCCGACTGAACAGATAAACCCAAGCTGCTCCGACCATTGATACGATCTCCAACACTGGCCAAGACCAAAACATTGAACTCAAAACGAAATCCAACAATTACCAAAATGCCACTGGAAATCAACTGGCCAACCCTAGGTCAAAGTCAAAGTCAAAGTCAACCCCTGACTGACTCTACTCGCCGAGTCCCTACGCACAGAACTTCCCTAAACCGCGACTCAACTCGCCGAGACTCGTCGAGTCCAACAACTCTGAGTCCCCTCGCACCCAACTCACCGAGTCCTCCCTTGACTCACCGATTCACGACTCAACCAGAAGACGGTTAGGACCTCAAGACCAGACTCGCCGAGTCCAAGAACAGACTCGCCGAGTTATTCTTCCAACTCGTCGAGTTCCTGCCCACCTTCATGCAACTCGCCGAGTACACCCTTGTGACTCGCCTCGTATCCCTAGATCTGAAACCATACAGAGGCTTTCCAAGCCATGCAGATGCTCTAAACCATAGATCTACCCTTCTACAAGCCATCCATCACGTAAAGTGTCAAACTTTACGTGAATACAAGTAGATCTAAGCATTTTACACTCTAGGGTTTGGGTTTGGGACAAGATGGCTTCACCAATCACTCAAGAACATGGACTTTAATGCACTCTAGGCCTTCTCCATTCCAGATCTGAGGTAGCAACCTCAGATCTAACCTCCAAACTCAAAACATCACAAGCTATTCTTTCCAAATACTCCAAAATGATGCATAATAGCCCAAGCAACGAAATAATACCTCAAAAGGAAGCTCCAACAGAAGAGAATCCGAGTCCTAGCAAAGCCCCTTGCTCCAAGCCTCTTAACTCTCCAATATCTCTTCCAAAATCCCTTCTCCAAGGATCAAAAGCCCTCAAAATCACTCACAAACGCTTGTTAGGGTTTTCTGGACTTCAAGAGAGGGTAAAGAGGCTGGGCGGAAGGTATAATGTCCTTTATATAGGGCTCATCCTCTGAAATTAGGGTTTTCTCCACACAAAACCAACTCGCCGAGTCCAGCCGCCGACTCGCCGAGTTGGCCACTTAACACAAGACCGGAATCGCGACCCTACTCGCCGAGTCCACCCATGGACTCGCTGAGTTGCCCTTTCACATTTACACTTTGAACCCTGAACTTGCACTTCTGAACTCTGGATGTTACAATTCTCCCCCACTTAAATTAGGCTTCGTCCTCGAAGCCTGCAGCAGCACAACTCCAAAACTACTGTCGCAATGCACCACCCGACATTCACCAGACCAGGTTCCTCAAAACACAACCACCGAAACCCGAAACCTAACTTTCCCTCTTGCAGTGTCCTGACCACCTGCTTCAAGCTAGCTACCGGCCTCATCCTCTAATAACCACACTTATCAACCAAGTACCACTCCATGATACATCACTCGCTCCAAAACACAACAATCACTTGACTCATACGAGCTAAAAATAACCCTGAACCACCGAAATCCCAATCTGAGTCCAACTTTATCCACTCCATGCTGACAGGATGACACGTCCTTCAGCCTCAGAGCAACTCCTATGAGTTCTCCACCGCAATCTCATACCCATGCTGAACTGGCTCTAGCATCCTCGGGTTGGGAAAACCCGATACACTGACGACACCACCAAACATCCCCCAAGATAAATTTCCACCATATACATAATCCTTGATCAAAATCAAACTGGAAATCCAAGATTCCATCCCTACACTCCTTCTGAGACTTTTGGCTCTACACCCTCGGAAATTTCTTCCGTGGCCTCAGCAAACATCCAACCCAAATGTGATTCCATACCACAGCCGCAGACACACTGCTAATCAACCATGATTGGAACACCCCAATCATAACTTTGCACTATTGCTTTCACTTCCATGAACTTACACTCCCTCTCGGAGCTACATTCCTTTCCCTTTCCTTACCAAGGAAATCCACTTGGTCGCCTTGTCACTACAACAAGTGCCACGATGCTCACCCAGTACTACACCATTCTCTTATAGCATAACCGCTATCCCATACACCACACATACTCCGGATCCACTCGCAAGGACTCTCAAGTCCATGCTCTACCTTCCACTCACCACGATCAATACCCGGGGCCAGACCTTCTGACGCTGACATATCGCGACATACTCAATCCATTTCCTTGTACCTATCTATCAACACATGCAGAGTCTTCAGCATGACTGGACCGCATTACCAGGCCTTCAGCCAATCTGGACCACTCTCAGAACGTTCAGCAGGTCTGGACCGCCCTCCAGGGCCCTCAGCCTGGCTGGACCGTTCTCCTAGCCTTCAGCATGACTGGTACGCCTACCGGCCTTCAGTCTATCCGGACCGCTCAACTAGCATTCATCATTCCGAGTTATCCCTCCGGGAAACTCTCCCATGCATACTGTTCTAGCCCTCTAGGGTTCCGAACTCTATCTCCATCTTACATACTCAATCCCAGCCCGATCCCAGGCCTTCCACAATTAATCACCCTTGGTCTGTATCCCGCCCCGCATGCCTGCCACTTACTCATACCAGCCTAAGCTCTTAGCTGACAAAACCACTACTGAATCCCAAGCAGCTAAACAACCTCTCATGCCCATCGATCTTCTGGAGAATTTTCCAATTCTCCCCCACTTAGTGCACTGACTATCAACCACCGGTCGCCATCACCGACCTCCCTTATCAACCCTACACAACATAATCCCTTACACGTGAACTGGTTCCCACTAGAACGAGCAACCTTCACAAAATCATACATCAACACAGATCATCTCGGCTCGAAAGATACCCGACCTTCAGCTAACCACTCCTCAAACTGCAGATGTTTCCCAACATTCAGACCAAACGCCAGATTCCCACTAATAACCCTCATGAAAGATAACCAACAAAATTCCCAACACCAAACCCTTAACCCTACCATAACCCTCAAGGAACAATGAATACAATACCAGAAACCACACCACGAGACTAGCAGATATATAATACTCCAAAATAATCATAAAATAACAAGACATCAAGGAAGAAACATACCCGCAACTACATCCGGCACTGTCCTGACCTCCTCTGATGTAAGCTAAAAAGCACGACCCTGAGCCCTTGGGGGCTCCGCTCCACCCTGACCTCCACCCGAAATCCTCAAAGTGGCCAGTGATGGAGCCTGCACCGGTCCTACAGCAAGCTGTGGACAATTGGCCCTCAAGTGTCCAACCTGATGGCAATGATAACAAATCCTCAAATCCCAAACCGGGGCTGTCTGCCAACAATCCCTCACATAGTGCCCCTCCTTTCCGCACTTGCGGCATGCACCACCGGACCTACAAACTCCGGTGTGACCCTTCCCACACCTCCTACAATTGTGGCTGCTCTGATCTCCCAATCTAGAATCAACGGTCTTGGACCGTTTCGGTGCCGGTTGCGACTACACCGGAGCCTGCCTCTGCTCTCGCAACTGCAACTCAATCTCCAACTCACGCCGCCTAGCGGCCTCCTGCAACTCCAACAAGGTCTCGCACCTCTGCGTAGACACAAACTACCTGATATCCCTCTTGAGCATACTCAGATATCGGGACATCTGAGCCTGCTCCGAAGCGAACTCAGGGCAAAACATCGCCCTCTCAGTGAACATCCTGGTGATCTCCGTCACCGACTCCGAATCCTGCTTCAGCTCAAGGAACTCCTGAGCCAATCTCTCCCTCTCAACTCGCGTAACATAACGAGTGCTGAACATCTCCCGGAACTGATTCCATGAAACCGCAGCCCCTGCGCATCCGAATATGACCCTGTGGTCAATCTCCACCAATCCTTCACCCCGAGCCTCAACAGGTTCAGAGCACACCTCACTCTCTGATCAGCAGGGAATGAACACGTGAAGAAACACCCCTCCACATCCGACAACCATCTCATAGCAACAATCAGGTCCTGAACCCGTCGAAGGTAGGAGGCTTCGTATTATCAAAGTCCCGATACTAAAAACCTCGACCGGCTCCTTCCCCTTCCACTGCTACAGTCGCTATAGCCGCCACGGTAGCCATCTCTGTGAGAGCTACTTAGCGCTCATCAAAATACTCAACCATGGCAGTCTTGATCGACCTAAACAGTTCCGGCAACTCGGCCCAGAACAACGTAGCAACCTCTTCATGTAGAATCTCATGAATCCTAGCATCCAACTCATCTGTGCTCATCTAACAAATAACCTCGGGCGGTACTGACCCACCCTGACCGCCCTCTTCTGCTCCCGATCCCGATCCGGATCCACTCCCAGCATGCCTTGAAACCTCTATATTGAAAAACAGCGCAAGATCTCAGATACTTCCCACTAACCTGGGAACCAACCCCCAACCCATCCCTAGAGGTTATGGTTTCTTTGATATGCGTGTGGATCCTGTGCTTTCAGTAGTACGGGCGCATACTACCTTCTACACCTACCCATGTTTGCATTAAGTATACCACAACACCCTAGTAAAGAACATACATAACAAGCACTCAACCCTCACTCCTAGAAGAACATTGGAAATCTCCCACAGAAGAAACCCTAGGCTAGCAGGAATCATAAATCAGGCAACATTATCATGAAATCCTGAAGATCCCTAGCCTAGTACTAGCATGTTGTTCTATCAAAGCTCAAAAACAAATATCATGTATGGTATTTTGGGGTTACTTACTGGCTCCGACTGATCGTACCTCCGCATCCTCCTTTACTCATTTTGAAAACCATTTTAAATTCTCTTTTGAAAACTCTCCTTGATTTGAGACTGGATTCACACGAATGTTCCTCCAATTCACTCAAACCAAGGCTCTGATACCAACTTGTAACACTCTAAAAATTTAAGCCAATTTTAAACTTTTCAAAAACAACCCGGTTTCATAAAGTTATTAAAAAAAGGTTCTCAATACAATTATTATCAAAGTCTTCCCAGAATCACATCACAAAACATAATCATGAGGAGCGGTACGATCACGCCTTTGCCTTGCCACGGTCTCCTAAAGAACCTAAAAAACATTAAACCACAACTGTAAGCCCGAAAGCTTAGTGAGATACCCCCAAAATACCAACCACATATACCATACACGCAAAACATGCCATATCATAACAAAACACAGAACAGCCATGCACTTCGAGTCTACTGTGTGACTGGTCCGCCCGCACTGGGCCTTCAGTCCACCTGGTCCACCCTCCGAGTCTAACCACATACATTGAGTCTGCAGTGTAATTGGTCCGCCCGCACCGGGCCTTTAATCCACCTGGTCCACTCTCTGAGTCTACAGTAAGACTGGTCCGCCCGCACTGGGCCTTCAGTCGGCCTGGTCCACTCTCCGAGCCTCGACACGTCTGGTCCGCCCTCTTGGGGCCTACAGCCTATCCGGACCGCTCACTGGGCCTTCGGGATAACTGGTCTGCCCTAGGTATGTTGGCCTACAGCACAAAGCAGGACCCGCCTCAACCCAACCCCAGTCTAACAACCATGTGCACATAAACATTTAAACATATAACAATTCACATCCAATCAAACTGATCTAGCAGATCACATAGTATAACATCATCCTAACTAGGATACCGACCTAACCGGTCATAGCATCATCCTATATACCAGGATACCGACCTTAACCAGGTCTCTAACATATACCATCCTAACCAGGATGCAAACATAGCAAAGCAATAACATAACAACGATACCCGGATCACAATCCGATAAAGGGTCGGCCTTGGTGTCGTAGACCCTATCGATATAGTGAGGATAACTCACCTCGCAACTGCTGACTAAACAGATAAACCCAACCTGCTCCGACCACTGATACGATCTCCAACACTGGCCAACACCAAAACGCTGAACTCAAAACAAAAGCCAATAATTACCAAAATGCCCCTGGAAATCAACTGGCCAACCTTTGGTCAAAGTCAAAGTCAAAGTCAACCCCTGACTGAATCTGCTCGCCGAGTCAACCTGATGACTCGCCGAGTCCCTATGCATAGAACTTCCCCAAACCGCGATTCAACTCGCCGAGTCCAACAACTCTAAGT
The DNA here is from genome assembly GCF_002870075.4 of Lactuca sativa. Classification (NCBI taxonomy): domain Eukaryota; kingdom Viridiplantae; phylum Streptophyta; class Magnoliopsida; order Asterales; family Asteraceae; genus Lactuca; species Lactuca sativa. Next base: position 199,132,879 of record NC_056625.2, read on the forward strand.
CCCCTCACACTCAACTCACCGAGTCCTCCCTTGACTCACTGATTCACGGCTCAACCAGAAGAAGGTTAGGACCTCAAGACCAGACTCACTGAGTCCAAGAACAGACTCGCCGAGTCCAAGGCTATCTTCAACCAACTCACCGAGTTGTTCTTCCAACTCTTCGAGTTCCTACCCACCTTCATGCAACTCGTCGAGTACACCCTTGTGACTCGCCGAGTAGCCCTAGATCTGAAACCATACAGAGGCTTTCCAAGCCATGCAGATGCTATAAACCATAGATCTACCCTTCTACAAGCCATCCATCACGTAAAGTGGCAAACTTTATGTGAATACAAGTAGATCTAAGCATTTTACACTCTAGGGTTTGGGTTTGGGACAAGATGGCTTCACCAATCACTCAAGAACAGGGACTTTAATGCACTCTAGGCCTTCTCCATTCCAGATCTGAGGTAGCAGCCTCAGATCTAACCTCCAAACTCAAAACATCACAGGCTATTCTTTCCAAATACTCCAAAATGATGCATAATAGCCCAAGCAACGAAATAATACCTCAAAAGGAAGCTCCAACAGAAGAGAATCTTAGTCCTATCAAAGCCCCTTGCTCCAAGCCTCTTAACTCTCCAAGATCTCTTCCAAAATCCCTTCTCCAAGGTTCAAATGCCCTCAAAATCACTCACAAACGCTCGTTAGGGTTTTCTGGACTTCAAGAGAGGGTAAAAAGGCTGGGGGAAGGTATAATGTCCTTTATATAGGGATCGTCCTCCGAAATTAGGGTTTTCTCCACACAGCACCAACTCGCCGAGTCCAGCCGCCGAGTTGGCCACTTAACACGCGACCAGAATCGCGACCCTACTCACCGAGTCCACCCATGGACTCGCCGAGTTGCCCTTTCACATTTACACTTTGAACCCTGAACTTGCACTTCTGAACTCGGGATGTTACATTTAACATATGTGAATCTTATTTAAATATATAAGAGATTACTAATGATATTTTCACTAAAGTTAGAGAATATAATGATGGGTTTTGAGCATTACAACAATCATATGGTGCACATGCAAACCCTAAAGCTTTGGATCTAGGTTTCTCTAATTGTACATGCAAATCACCCAAAGCTTGCAAACCCTAACTCTAGCATACAAAAATCAAATCTCACATAAATAAACTAGTAAGAATGTTACCTCTCAATTGAAGCTTGAAGATCCTTCACTTGAGAGCTTAGTATCACAAACGTAATACCTCTAATCGATCACAAACACCAAGAATCAATTGGACAATGCAAGAGAGAGAGGAGGGAGGTGATTTCCGGCTCTAGGAAACCTTCTGGGGTTGTGGAAGCTAAAATTGGATGCCAAGGGTCCCTTTATATAGGTGTGGAATTCGGGTTTCAGTCAAAGACCTTATCCGGTTACTTAGCCACCAAGCAGCCCATAAGACCCTTCTAGAATCCCTTCCTTGGACGAATTCAATGTGGGCTTCCACATCAAATTCGTCCCCTCCCTTCACAAGGGATCAACAGCCCATATTTCAATTATCTCATAAGTGCAATTCCAGTCCCCTTAGATTTAATTAATATATTTTGACCACAAAATGAATTCTAAACTAATTCTTGACCAATATTAATTAAACAATATGATTTCTCTTTTAATATATTATTCACATAAGATATTAATAAACCACATTTATCCTCTTTCTCCATTATTCATCCAGTCAAGTTGCTTCGGTGAAGGCAACCCAAAAGGACCACGCTACAATCGGGTCAAGTACATACCAAATATAGTTATGGGCTTAGACACTAATCCAACATATAATTATTAAGGAACTATATACTTTGGTGTATAACTTCTTTTCTAATGAATGTCTAAGATTAAGCACAAAAGATACAACCTAGTAATACCATCTAAAGTCTTGGTGATAATAAAGGATAAATTAAACTTTACTTGATATAGTTTACTTTCTAATTGGTAGAAATATCTTCCATTAATATTTTTAGGATAATACTTCAATCACTATTAATTTGATCTTGAATATAAACACCAACTAATTACAGAATTATATAATACTCTAAAACAGAATTTAGATTATTTTGTACAAGCCCACCAAGAATAAGTTCTCTTATTCCTCTAATTAATGAGTTAGCAGAACGCAAGCTTCTAATGACAAAGGAAGTGGAAGGCACATAGAACTTGAAGATGTTGAAGAACCATAGCCTAATGTAGTAATTATTGGCTTGATAAATGTAGAATCTCTCATTGATGATCTCATGATGGTTTCTAGCGAATCCATCACCCACCAGAATATTATAAATGACTTACACTCAAGAATATTGAGATGTAATCCACGTCTAGTAATCAATTTGTGGGCTTCATTGATCTTCCTCTCTATATCATGGCTAGAAGGAGTAAGAGGTTCTTTTAGAAAGAATACATACATAGATATTTTCACACCCCATTAAAGCGGAAACACGAAGAGTGATAGTCTAAGGTCTTATCACAAAAGGTAAATAGGAGTACCAACCACAAACATTAAGTGTTTTATGTTTAAAACACGTACAAAACAAATACATTCAGTTTTCCCAATACATAGTTTAATATATAACAAAATCAACAACTTAAATCATGCTGGTGTCTTTTTGATTCACTAACCGTTCCCTGAAAAGCATGCAAAAACGAGGGTCGACTATTGCCACACCCCGTTAAAGCGGAAGCACGAAGGGTGATAGGCTAAGGTCTCATAACACAAGGTAAATAGGATTACCAACCATAATCGTTGAGCAATTTTATGTTTACATCATATTTGAAACAATGTTACATTTTTGTTCCATATTACATAGTCTAGTACATAACAAGAGCAATGAACATAAATCATTATGGCGTCTTAAACTGGATCACTGAATGTTTCCTGAAAAGCATGCAAAAACGAGGGTCAACTATAAAATAGTTGGTGAGTTCACACGTTTATAAAGGTACATCATTTCAGTAAGAAAATATAGATTTGTTCAACAAAAGTTCCAACTCGAAATGAGTGTTGAATGCGAAAACACTCCGTTCACAACCAAGCCTAACGACCATTCTTGCCCCATTCCATCATCTCCATGGTTCCCATGATGTCAGTTCACGGAAATATGCACTCACAGTTCTGGGTGAGTGGGGGCTGTCTACCCCAAATAGCGTTATCCATAAGACCATCGGCTTGAAATACGAGTTAATAGGTTGTCGTTCAGTTCTCGGGGACTTAACATACAAAGTTCATAACAAATTCATATCACAAAGTTCATATCAAGAGTTCATCATATGAAATTCATAGCACAAGTTCATAACAGAAAGTTCATAAAAGAGTATCTTTCCAAGTTCATGAAGTTCATAAAACAATATCATTCCAAGTTCATAAAACCATATCGTTTCAAGTTCATTAAGTTCATAAAATAAGATCATTCTAAGTTCATTAATATAGTATGGATAGCTCATAAAACAATGGCATGTTGTCCACCCCAAAACATGAAAACAGTAAAAAGGGGGTTGTGAATACTCACTAGGGAGAGTTTGTGGTTCGAGCTTCGCGGTCCAGTGTTCTAGAGATTGATTTCTACTAGTGCCCTACGGAACAAATAGTTTCTAGTGAAATACAATTCACTAAACCACTATCTAAGATCTACCTATCCAACTAGTGGTGTCGCAAAATGCCCAAAGTTTGTTAGGTTAATTATTGGTATTATTGAATTCACGGTGCCTTATGTTAAAAAAAATCCATAAAGGCATGAAAATGAACTCCAAAAATTGTAAAACTTTATATTCTGATTCTAACGGAGGGTATTAGTGTCCAAAAGTTTTATAGAAATTGTTGAAGGTCATTTGTTATTTATTTGAAATTTAAGTCTAAATAATAAGAAATTTTCAAAGTAAATGGTAAACAGTTGCAAAAATTCACAAGTTAATTTTCATAGGTTCTCATGGTGTTTCCAACGCAAGGAAAAATATTGGTTTGTGCTCTTGGGTCTTAATACCCGATTTTGTAAATTAATGTCCTAACTAAATGAAAATTCCGAATAAAATAACAAACAGTGACCAAATTGTATGAAAATTTTTGGTAGAATTTTTATTTCTTACACAAATCAGGTCTATAATTTTTCAGATTTTTATCTCATACGTAAGTATTTATTTTGAATTTTTGGCCATTAAATACTTATTTTTTTAAGAAAATAAACAATTTGTTCTACCACTTGGGGTTTTATAGAACATCTCTTGAAACCATTGTATTACATAAAACAATTTGACTAAAACTTATTTTGGAGCTAAATGGGGGTATTCAAACCCAAGAATTTTAGGAATGTAGCACTAGCTAGTGCATTAGTTCCAAATGTAGCTGGAAGTTCAACAATTTTTGTAGAAACTTCTATAAGGTTTTTGTTCATGAAATTTTATGTACTCTGAGATAATTATTTGAAGTTCCTAAAATAATTTTATCCATATTTATTTTGGAGTTTAAGGTCTTTGATCATGTAATGCAAAACTAGTGGTCACAGAAAAAGTTCTGTTTGCGCAACTGTTTTGTAAAAATCATGAAAAATCATATTTCTAATGTTTTACAGTAAGGGCAACTGTGTTCGAAATTCAACCCATGGAACTAGTCTGAAGAAAACGAATATCCTTATTTGGTCAAGAAATGCGTGAGATATGCCCTTTAAAAGTTGAGTAAACGAATCTGAAAGAATGTTGAAGAGTAAAACTCATGAAAACATAGTTCAAACTTCTATTTTACCTAATGATATCCTTTTCTTTTGCGTAAATTGAGCAATAAAAACACTATATTAAAGATATTCTATAGAAATACTTGTTTCTAACCATTTGATCTTACATGCAACCAAGCTAGATGATACTAAGCTTTTGAAAAATCGGTTTTTGGTGCTAGATAAGGCTTGCATGTGTTCACATTTGCTCTTGACTTTGGTTTGATCATAAATCAACACCATTTATAGAACATGAAACATGTTTTTGGTGGTGATCTACAAACATCAAGATCAAACAAAGGTTATTTGCAAGAACATGCCTTAGAAAAGGAAAATTTGAAGGAGAAAGTGAGTAGAACTTGTAAACTTTGTTATGGATCTTCAAGAGGTGTATGATAATAACTTACCCTTTGATATGAAGCTTAAAGAACACCCAAAATAAGGCTAAAAATTCGTGGTTTAGGGGCTGATTTTTAGAGAGAGAAAGTGAGGTTTCTAGAGAGAAGGAAGAGAGAAATTGAGATTTTGTCTCTCTGGATAGACCATCTCTCTCGTCATCTCTTTCAGTCTATACTTCATTAAAATCGGCCACAAAACTCCATAAATGCTGTCTAACATCAGTAAAATGAACTAAAAAAAATCTCTCTCATAGAAATTGTACCTAAGGTCGGTTTTTCTCTCTCACATTGACATGCAAAATCTGACCTTGGGATTTTGCATAAGGAGCAATAATGAGTGAGTGAGAGAGAGAGAGAGAGAGTAGGAGTGTAGAGGTTGTGTATGGCCGAATTTTTGGGGAGGAGAGCGGGTTATTATGAGGCTTTTCTTGGTAAGAGTACCCTCTTAAAGCCTTCCCTTAAGTTTTATAAAAATTTAGCTTTAAGTTTTATAAAACTCTTAGTATTTTCATGAACTTCCAAGAGTTTTATTTCTTGGTTTTTATTGGACTATTTGTTTTTAGAAATAAATTCATAAAATTGAATCATCTTGAATTAAGTTGTAAAAATGGTAACTTATGATTTGATTTTTATAAATTCAAATTTTTTTTAAATAAACGAAATAAAGGTTCATAACATATGAATGTAGGATTAGACAATCCTTGGATTATATTTTTGGCTCATGATTCAAATTATGATATGTGGATATTATTTCCAACTTGTAATTAAATCAAATCATGATTTAATTAAATTGAGTTTGATAACTACTTAAACTAGTTTTGTAAGGTCCTAAATCCTTAGGATCTATCCAAAGATCAATCAAAATGTGTAAGAAATGTAGAAGAAGATGAAATAAACCAAGCTTGCATACAATTCAATCAGTAAAATTGTCTGATACAACTTGGAAGACCGAGAACCTCTCTAGGAGATGATAACATCAACAACCTATAAATGAAAGAGACTAGACCTATTTATACTAGATGGAACGAAAACTAGTTTTCGGTCACACCATGTCCTGACCGAAAACTAAACGAAAGACTCCAAAAGTTACATATTGCACCCATTCTATTCATGCCTTGATGCCTAGCCCAAACCAATAAATAATGGCCCCTCAATCTCCCCCTTGGTTTGAGGCTAGCATTAATCTTTGTCAACGATCACCACATCTTTCCCATCCATCGCTCCACTCCATATCTCTTTTTCTATGATCTCAGCAACTTTAGATGTATACTCTTTAGCAGCACATTCAAAAATCTCCTCAGCTACCTGAATCTGGAACAAAGACAAGTGATGAATGTCCCATCTTCCGAATTGGAGCAAATCATTCTTATCAAATAAGCGAAAGGATCCGTTTTGGAAATTGATGACTGTTGTTGCTGTCTTTTTGTCATAGACCCAGTTCAACATCTTCTCGAGAGATCTGTCTTGAAAGTTCTGAAGAACTGGAACTTGCCTCATCTGTTTGGTGGCAGGCCACATCACATTCTTGAATGGCAAGTTGGTACTTTGATCAATCACATCAGGGTACTGCTTGATGAATGATTCAGTAGTCTTCATGATTGTAAATCCCTTCTTGACTTGATCTTCTAAAAAAAGCTGGAAGTGAGTGGCCTTAGGGTCATTTGAAGGATTTGCAAATGGAGCCCTTGAAAGTTCCGTAAGATCTACCCTGGTCCATGATTCAAAATCATGAGTATCCTGGTAGTATTCAATATTGTTGCTTTTTCTTTTCACCGCCCACACAGATTGAGTCTGTCATGAAAAGCCCAAGATACAATTCCTGTTCTGTCTCCATAATTGGCCACGAACCTCTTCTTATCAAGATTAGTGAGAGTTATCTTTGGCTGGTTTGAAGGAGCGTTCTGATCAAAGTTCCTCTTGAACATTATATTCTTCTTCTTGGAGGCGTCTCTCAGCTTTTTCTTCTTGATAGAGATGATGTGTGGGGCTTGAACTGGCTCTTTTTCAAAATGATCAACAAACTGAGTCGTTCTTGGAGTAGAGGAATCACCAGGAGTGGCTTGGGATGGCTGCTCGACCCTGAGGATTTCCACCGAAGACTTGAACTTATCACCAAGCTCCTCTGTCAGCTTTTGTTTCAAGTCAAAATAGCATGCTAACAAAGTCTCAAGGTGTTTATGAAGTGAATTCAGTCTTTCAGTCTTTGTGTCTTTGTCTTCCTTGAGATCGTCAACTCGGATGATCAGTTGAGCATTTGAGGCCTCAAGATCAGAAATGCGAGATTCTTGTTGATTGATCACGAGGTCTTTTTCGATTAGCTTTCGGCTCAGCACATCAGTCTCTTTTCTCAGTTCAGGCACTGAGGTATCTTCATCTCCGAGTGCTCCTTCCTCAATAGATATTCCTTTACTGCGGGAGGAACGAGGAGGACTTAAATTTTGAGCCATATGCATGGCAAGTCTCTCAGAGACAATGTCATGATGAGGCCTTGGAGAAGACACACTCAGGCCTGCTGATGAACCACCAGCCTCATGAATTGAGATGGGGCCTTCTTGTGTTGGAATGAAAGAAGTAGGGGCAGCGGTTGAGGTTTGTGGAGTCTCTGTTGATTGAGAAAGGTCTGGAAAGATCACTCCCACCCTAGGATCATTTCCTTTTCTTTTCATAGGGGGGTGGAAGGATAGGTCTTTCATTGCTTCGACTACGATCTGCTCAGGTGTAGGAATCACATTCTCAGGGGGAGGATTCCCTGAAGATGTGTCCATGGGAATTGAAGTGTCAGCAGTTGGATTTGGACAAGAGGCTCAACTTCTTCATCTACAACTTTCTCTTGTATCTCCAATGTCAGATAGACACCATCATTGATGCACTTAAACAGATCATCAATCTCCTCATTAGACAAGGTACGCTCAATTCCTGTAAAGTGGGTTGAGATATCATCTCAATCATAGCCTGATAGATCAAGGTCTTCATAATCAACTTCTTCTCCTCCCTCTATCTCTGTGAGCTCTTTATTTGAACCCTCAACAAAATCACTTTGAACATTCATGTTATGTAGATCATGCTCCTCAGCCACAATAGCGTTTGGAGCAGCAGTGGCTTCATCCTCATGGTCTGAAACATCGATAACATCATCATTCAGCTTTTCAGGTTCAGATGTTGCTTGGCAAGTAGAAGCTTTTTCAAATGATCCACGGGATTCAGATGAATCGGTCAGCTCAGCAAACTTACCAAACTTTTCGAAGGGGAGCCTTCCTTGGAACATTACTTTCCCTTTTTGATTTTGCTTGATCAGGCTAATTGTGTTCGGTCCAAAGGCCTTCAAGTCTAAAATCTCTCCCGTCTTGACAATGTATGGGAACAAGCATTTGAGAAAGATTTAGATAAACCGAGGATACAGCAGGAATTGGTCCTTCACCTTCTTGTTAAGATTGGTAACCATTTCTTCTAGAATGAATCTAGAGAAATTGAAATTAATCCCTGCTGCCAGCGCAACAATAGCTTGAGTGTTTCTTGAAGAAATTTCATCTGATCCACCCTTGCGCCCTGACACGCAGTTAACAAACACATGAGCTAAAACCTCCAGTATGGGGGTAATAGCTTCTTGATGGTAGGTGGAAAATCACCTTCATAGCCCAACTTCTCAAGGTAGTCATCGACTGTCCCCAAATCAACAGTGGTTGGATAGGCAGTCTTGTCATCGTTGTTCGAAGTGTCTCTGATAAACTGCTCTGAGATGACAATTTTGTGTCCTTGCACTTTGGCTTCAATTGATTGCATCCCGTTGTCTCCGTTCAGGACTCTTGCTGATCTCCAGAATTCATTGATCAAATCCATGTAGATGATTGGGTTCCAGGTGAGTGTAGTGGAAATGCAGCATTCCCGCAACCTGACCATCATGGATTTGAAATATTCATGCCCCATTGGAGGTTCACCAAGAATGATGGAAACGTTGTGGCTCTCAGCTATCTTCAGACTTGCCATTGTTACTGCAAAACATAAGTCGGATGAGAAATCATTTAATTAAAAATTAAGTTTTATTTCTCAATTTAATTTCCTTTAATTTTGGCCTTTTAATTAATTTTAATTTCTTAAATTCCAAAAATAGGTTCTCGGTCAAGATTGTTGACTGAAAACCCAAGGACTAAACACTTAGTCAAGACAAAAAGCCTAAAAGAGCCGAAAGGGAGCTAGACCGAAAACCATCTAAGCCATCGGCTTAGACCGAAAGCCGACTAAGCCATCAGCTTAGACCGAAAACATCTATGAGCCGGCTCAACCGAAAACAGCTCGGCTTGGACCGAAGGTCGTTTTACGGCTGATGGCTCAGACCGAAATCCTATGGTGACCGAAAGCTCCGACAGACAAGTTTTTGTCGATTTAGCGATGATTTCATGGTTGTTTTTCAGTAAAAGTTACATGAATGTGATCGGAATCTATGTACCTGCAAGAATTTGAGAACGATTTCGGATTAACGACACAAAAAAATTTCGATTTTGAGAGGATGTGAAGAGTTTTCGGTATTCAGAGAAAGAAAAGAGATAAAGGAACCGAGAACCTTTTCTTTTTCACTTTATATATCCGGTTTGGAAACTGGATCCAAACCCGGTTCCCAAACCTAATGGGCTGCACATTCCTTAAAAAAAATAAGCCCAATACCCAATACTTTTTGTTAAAAATAATACTCTTTGAGGATTAATTCAACTAAAACTAAAATAAAATAAAATGAAAATAAAAATAAAAATTTTAAGAATTATAAATCCTAAAAATAAAAATAAAAATAAAATAAAATAAACGAGAAATATAAAATTTTAACTGCTAGAATTTTAATTTAAACCTAAAATTAATCCTATTAATAATTTTGTGATTTAGGATCATAGTTGTAAGACAATCATTAATCTGTTTATCATTATCTCTCCTTTCATGAATAGATCTGGTCGATCGCTGGTATTGTGGTCCAAATAAGCACGAAAAATTGTGACGGATTTTAGGAATTCTATTAGTGATAGGGCACAATGATCCTAGGTTACCAGATAAAATAAATTCCTAAAGACCATTTATCAGACGACGACCAAGGATATTGTTGTCCACCTAAATTGAGCAGCGAGATCTACATACAATCTAGTATCGTTCAATTTTAAGTGTACTAGAACATGTTTCCCGCTTCCTGATATGCCCCAATAATCAAGAACTTCCAGAATACTCCTTACTTTAGGTGAGCAGACTATTATTCATAGAAAGAATAGATTTAGAATGCATATGTCATACACTTAGGTCGGATTTTTCAATCACACAGAGAGTGAAACATATGACTAACCAGAATTTTAGAGGGGTTAAGAAGTAGAAGGTGCATATGTTGTGTACCAGGTCGGATTATGAATCACGCAGAGGAGACAACATATGACTAACAGATAGGAAGAATTGTGTAGATAAGAAGATGCAGAGAAATAGAGTTGCATATGTTACAGTCCAGGTCAGATCTTTCGATCACACAGAGGATGCAACATATGACTGACAGAAAGAAAGAAAGAAAATAACTTTCTACAGACCTAATTTATCGGAATTTCCCAGTCACCCTGTCAATACTGGAATTAAGGACAAAGTCCGCACATCGAGGAAAAGTAAAACCACATATCTTGATACAGGTTCCTTTTGTGTAACTGGTGGATTCTCATGCATATCTCCCTACTCAACCAATCTGAGCGTCGTATTGTCAGGCTAAATGGAACTATCTAGGTCAGAATTTATCAAGTCTCTAGATTCCTTAAGTTCATATGCACCTAGTCAAGTCCTTTGAATCTTTCGTGCCTACCAGCGCATCAAGCACAGAGCCTATACAATTCAGCTTTGGTCGTTTACACAGACTCAGATTGTCTGTTATCACAAGCTGATATCACTTCCCAAATGATCACTTCACAGAACTATTTTTAAATTTTATGATTTTTTTGATGTTTATGGTTTTTATATATTTTCTAATTTTTGTTTGGTTTTTGTTTATTTCTCCCCCTAAATTTGTGCATGGGTGAGAATGAAATTAAAATGCACAAATTTAAACTAACCTAACAAAAATTAATCCTCGAAGCGAATCATTTTCAAAAAGTTGACCAGCATATCGAAGTGAACTTTGTTAAACGGCTTGGTGAACAGATCCGCTACATTATTAGCAGTAGGAACTGTTCTAGCCGAATGCGCAACGGCTCATAACAATCTCGAATAAAATGCACTTTAATATCGATATGCTTGGTCTTGGAGTGCTAGACTGGATTTTTAACAATTTGAATCGCAGCCTCATTATCACAAAAAATATGGGTTTCTTGAATATTCAAACCGTAGTCCAATAGCTGATGTTGGATCCATATCACTTGAGAACAACAAGCAGACGTAGCGACATACTCCGCTTCTGCTGTTGAGGTCGAGACGGTGTGTTGCTTCTTGCACTGCCATGAAACCAACCTATCTCCCAGAAATTGGCATCCTCCTGAAGTCGATTTTCTATCAAGCTCGCATCCTCCATAATTGTTGTCTGCAAAAGCATAAAGGTCAAATTCGTGATTTTTTGGATACCAAAGACCCAGCCTGTGGCTGCCTTTGAGGTACCGAAAAATCCTTTTTATAGCAATAAGATGAGATAGTTCAGGATTACCCTGATAGCGAGCGCACTGACAGACCGCAAACATTACATCTGGGTGACTTGCAGTTAGATACATGAGCGATCCGATCATTGATTTGTAGTACGTCTGATCTACGGATTCGCCCTCAAGATCAGGAACCAAGAGTGGTCTTTCCGCCATGGGTGTAAGAGCAAGTTTAGCGTCACGGAACCTGAACTTCTCCAGCATATCTTCCACATACTTTGCTTGATGAATAAGGATTCCGGTTGAAGATTGTTTGACTTGAAGCCCCAGAAACGTGGTCATTTCCCTGAGCGAGCTCATCTCGAACCTTTTCTTCATAACCTCCTCGAACTCTTTGCAAAGTTGTTGGCTAGTCGACCCGAAAATAATGTCGTCCGCGTAGATTTGAACCAATATTTGATCTGGACCGACATGTTTGAGAAATAAGGTCTGATCAATGGTGCCTCGGTTGTAGCCGTGATCGAGTAAATGCTAAGTAAGGGTAGCATACCAAGCTCTAGGAGCCTGATGCAACCCATACAAAGCTTTGTCTAACTTGTAGACATTATTAAGAAGCTTGGAGTTAACGAAACCAGGAGGTTGGTCAACATACATCTCTTCCTTCACCTTGCCATCCAAGAAAGCTATCTTGACATCCATCTGGTATACGATAAAGTTCATGTACGAAGCATACGTGAGGAAGATACGAATGGCCTCCAAGCGCGCCACCGGAGCATAAACCTCCATATAATCAAGACCCTCAATTTGCCGAAACCCTCGAACCACTAATCTCGCCTTGTTGTGCACAATGACACCTGAATCGTCCTGTTTGTTCCAAAAGACCCATCTGGTGTCAAGAGATTTCTTTCCTTTGCCCAACTCCACCAGTTTCCAAACCCCGAGCTTCTCAAACTGATTAAGCTCATCATGCATTGCATCAACCCAGCTGGGCTCATTCAAAGCCATATTAATGTTTTTAGGCTCTATTTGAGAAATGAAGCAGGAGTAGAGACACATGTTGACATCTCCACTCTGACTTCTCGTATGAACACCTTCGCCCAGCTGGCCGATAACATTCTCCATTGGATGGTCGCGCTGAATGCGAGAGGGAATTGCATGGTTAATGCCATTGATAGAGACAGGAAGATTACGGATGTTAACTGCTCCATCATTTGCTGAAGGACCCATAGAAGATGAAACAGGTTCGTTTGTGACAGTAGAAGTCACCGAAGGATCTGTAGGAGCCAATGGAGGTCTATAGATAACCTCTTCATCTTCGTCTTCAATAGCATTCTTCGAGCTAGATGTAGATTCTTCTTGGTTATTATACAATACATTAAATTATTTGAAAAGAGATGTGTAATCAAACAACCAATCCGGACCCACCCTAGCGTCTGTCTCATTCTCTTCAAGCCAGCATACATCAAAAGACTCCACGATCTGTTTCGTCTTTTTGTTGTAAACCCGATATGCAGTACGAGCAGCGTATCCAACGAAGTAACAATCATCAGCTTTTGCATTAAATTTGGGGTTGAATTCCAAGTGGAGAAGGGTGCAAGGGTAGCCAAATACTCGGAAATGACTGACTGATGGCTTGTGTCCAAATAAGATTTCATACGGGATTTTCATCTGGGCCTTGCTGATTAAGACACGATTTTGAACATAGCAAGCAGTATTGATCGCCTCATCCCAGAAGAAAATTGGAAATTTGGAACCACACAACATCGTCCTTGCAGCGTCTTTAACAGTTCGATTCCTCCGTTCAGCAACACCGTTTTGCTGTGGCGTGCGAACGGAACTAAATTGACACACGATTCCTTTCTCAGCACAAAAATGATCAAGAACAGCGTTCTTGAACTCTGTTCCATTGTCGGTACGTAGCGCTTTCACTCGGTTATTTGTTTGGTTTTCAATCATTACAACGAATTTCTTGATGAGGTCGGCAATCCCAGCTTTGTTGGATAGAAAGAAGACCCACGTAAAACGAGAGAAATCGTCTATCATAACGAAACAATATGAATTACGATTGATGCCGAGAACGTTAACCGGACCAAAAAGATCCATATGTAGCAACTGAAGAACCTGGCTGATGGAGTTAATCTGCTTTGGCAGGTGTGGTTTCCGATGATGTTTTCCTTGAGCACAGGAAACACACTTTTCAAAGATTATGAAATCTCTGACGGGTAGACCATGGAACAATTCGTTTTTGGGAAGACAGTTTAGGTTCTTTGCGTTTGTGTGACCAAGTCGACGATGCCACAACATCGCATTTTGTTCTTGGACTTTGGAGAATAGGCAAGTGACTTCGTCGGGGACATTGTTGTTCATGTCTATGATATAGGCATTCCCATCCCGCTTAGATTTCACAAGGATCCACTCTTCCAGGATGACAATGTCCGACTTTAAAATAATACATTCTTTATCAGTGAAATGTGTTGAGTATCCTTTGTCACAGATTTGGGAGACACTCAACAGACTGTGTTTCAGTTCCGTAGCATAGTTGATATTTTTAAAGCTGAGCACTCCGTTCGTCACTGTTCCTCTTTGCGTTATTTTTCCGCCTTCACCGCCCGCGAAAGAGACATAGCCCCCATTAAAAGTTTGAATGTCATGCAATTAGGAGATATCTCCTGTCATATGCCGGGAGCAGCCACTATCGACATACCAAGGCCTGACGATACTCCTCCGCAATTGTCCCTCGAGCTTCGATGACTTAGGAGTAGTCTACACCATGAATGCAAACTGGAGGTTCATCATGTCTTCTTCGGGATCTACCTCCACTTCTTCCTCCTTGAGATCCTTGATCTGGGCCAGATTAGCATTCTCAGGTCCTGAAATGTTCAGAGCCTGGATTTGATCTTCCCAATCAAAGGATTGAGCCACCGTCGCCATGTTTGCAGAATGATTAGTTGATGAATGATTGGTGGATGAGGATCCCCTGTTGTTGTTAGAGTTGACATAGGTAACCGACACCATGCTTCGATCAGCATTCTCACGTCTATCAGGCTTCGTACATTCCCTTGCAAAGTGTCTTGGCTCATGACAATTATAGCAGCATAACTTCCCTTTGATGAATCCAACCCTTTTGTTGGAATTCACACCCCAGTTGTTCTTGGCCGTCTTCTTAGAAAATTACTTTGCCATGTGAACAATCATGCCCATCTGCCAGTTAATGTCCATCTCTTCTATGACTTCAGGATGAATTTGATCAAACTCAGCATAAGAGAGTTGTTGTGAGAGTTCTCCAGCCATAAACGCATTGTAACTGTTGACCACACTGGTAGCAATAGCCATGTTTTCTTCCTTTTCTTTGGCTTGAGCACAGAATCCATGAGACTGAGAAGGTGCATTTGTGGATGAGCCAACACTGGGAATAACTTGCTGAGGAATAATCTGAGGTTGAGAAACTTGAACTTGTTGCCTGGAAGGAATGACATATGAGGTAGGCTGATAACTCATGAAAGGTTGAACTTGAGACACGTGTGGAGCTGGTGAAACTAGAGGTGCTTGTGCAACAGAGAAGCTTGAAAAAGAAGTGTTGTTGGAGGCTTGAATCCCTAGATTCGCAGTTAAATAAGAATTAATATGGTTTATCTCTCTGCTTATCTTCAAGATCACAAGCTTTGATGATTGCCATGGTTTCTGCTAGAGTCAGCCTATTCAGATCTTTGGTCTTCTTGATCATTGAGACATTCATGTCCCATGATTTCGGAAGTGAATTGAGCAACTTCTTGTTAATTTCTGATTTTGTTACAAACACACCGGTAGAGCTTATCTCAGTAGTAAGTGTAATAAACCTTTGGAGCTGGTTCTCAAGAGATTCACCCAAAACACGATTGAACAGGTTGAATTTTTGTCGAAGCGTGTCCTGGCGACTCTGCTTCATATCCTTATTACCCTCATAGACCTCAATCAATGCTTCCCAAAGTGCCTTTGCAGAAGTATACTCACGGAATCCTTGAGCAATTTCTACAGATAGTGCCATAGTAAGTGTTGCGAGGGCCTTCTCTTGTTCCTCAACCCTCTCAAAGTCTTGATCTATATAGCTCTCAACAAGTTTGTCTACGTAAGTTCCATCCTCTAAAGCAACGGTGATTCTGACTGGTCCTCGAAGAATACTGCGCCATATCTTGAAATCTATCATCTTGATATTTTTTCAATTTTGTACTTCCATTCTGGAAATCCTTCTGCAGTCAAGAATGGTGGAATTCGAGAGATTCTCCCGATGATGGAGTCAAGTTCCTGATGTGCTGTCATGCTTTGAGAATCCATTTGATTTGTTTTTGTTGATTTTTGTTTTTCTAAAAAAATTTTTAATTTTAATGAATAATTTGATTAAAAAAACAAATGAAAATATTAAAGTAAAATGGGTTTCGGTATAGAAGGTCTAGACCGAAAATGGTTTTCTGACCGAAAACTAGGTTAACCGAGAACTAGGTTGAAAAAAGAATTCCTTGACGGAAAACTAAAGTGATTAAGTTTTTGGTTGGGGTTTTGGGGTTTTCGGTTTTCGGTTGAGATATTTGATTAAGGATTTCGGTTGAGGTTTAGATTTGGACAGATGACGATTGATGAACTAGATCTTCAGTTGATGAGTAGGTTTTCGGTTGATGAACAATTAGACCGAAAATGAAATGAATTCAGTCAAAATTAGATTCCCAAGAACAGATCTGATTCTTCTCAATGCAAAATAAGCTTAATATTCAAATTCCAAGCAATAACAAACTTCTAGGGCTGAAAACTCAAATGATCAAAAACCAAAAATGCTGAAGCACACTTGATTGACAAAGGAGTCGCTCTGATACCAATTGTTAGGTCCTAACTCCTTTGGATCTATCCAAAGATCAGTCAAAATGTGTAAGAAATGTAGAAGAAGATGAAATAAACCAAGCTTGCATACAATTCAGTCAGTGAAATTGTCTGATACAACTTGGAAGACCGAAAACCTCTCTAGGAGATGATAACATCAACAACCTATAAATGAAAGAGACTAGACCTATTTATACTAGATGGACCGAAAACAGTTTTCGGTCAAGGCAGACCGAAAACTAGTTTTCGGTCAAGGCAGACCGAAAACTAGTTTTCGGTCAAGGCAGACCGAAAACTAGTTTTCGGTCACACCATGTCCTGACCGAAAACTAAACAAAAGACTCAAAAATTTACATATTGCACCCTATTCTATTCATGCCTTGATGCCTAGCCCAAACCAATAATTAATGGCCCTTCAAGTTTAGCACGTCATATGATCCAATTAATTAATTAGGGTGTTTAACTTAACCTTGAGTTGTGATCTATTGAACATGGTTTCATGTCTAGTTTTGAGATTGAACTTTGGCACTTTCCAACCTAGTTGGAGTATTCACATACCAATGTGACTACTTAGTACAAGCTATGTTACACTACTTGTTCCGAGGGATATATTAAGTCGCGATCTAGCTCAACTTGTTGCTTCTAAAGCCAAGTTATGTGCACGCAAGGAAATGACAAGGTTCTAGATGAGTCCTAACCTGAGTTTTGACACTTGTCACAGTCTCCCCCAGTCGTGGTAATTTCTTCTCGAAATTCAACTGGCGATGCCACTAGTTCAGATGTAGAAGATGGTTGATGATTTTTGTTCCTCATGAAATCCTCCCATTCCCATGTAGCGTTGCTTTGTGCTTTGAATTCCAACGAACTTTCACAATCAGGATTTTGCTTTGTTTAGGCTACTTAACTTCCCGATTGATGATTTTTATGGGTTCATCCATGAATTTTAGTTGATCATTATTTTGGAGGTCCTCTAGAGGTACGTTCAGGGATTCCTCCACCAAGCACTTTTTGAGGTTTGACACATGGAATATGTCGTGTATCGCACTAAGTTCTTATGTTATGTTGAGCCTATATGTCAGTCGACCGATCATCTCAAAAATATCGAAGGATCCTACATAGCGAGGAATTAGTTATCCTCTTTTTGCAAAGCGTAAAATTCTTTTCCAAGGTGACATTTTGAAGAGTAATTTACCTCCCACAAGGGTTTCCTATGCTTATCAACATAGCTCTTCTTACGATCGCAAGCACCTTTCACTCTATCATGTATTTTCATGATCTTGTCAGTGCTCTCTTGATCTTTACCAAGCCTCATTAATTGTTATCGCCAATTTCTAGCCAACAAAGGGGTGATCAACACTTAAGCCCGTACACTGCTTCATAGGGGAGCACATTTACATTGACATGATAGTTTTGTTATAGGAAAAATCAAAAAAAAAATTATTGGGAGCTCTAAACTCATCATATGGGCTCGGAGTATGTCTTTCAAAGTGTGGATAGTTCGTTCTATTTTCCATACATCTGAGGATGGTAGGTAGTACTTATGTTTAATTGTGTACAAAGGCTTTCTAAAGTGACTACCATATTTGTGACACAAGGAGACTCCCTATCCAAAATAATGGAAATAGGTACTCCACGACGTACAATGATCTCATCTATGTAAATCCAGGCAAGATTTTCCATTCGGTAATCTTCTTGGATGGGAAGGAAGTGTGCAGATTACGCCAATAGATCCACCTCTATCTAAATCTATTGTTTCCTTTAGCAGTCCTTGTCAATCTCCATTAAAACAAATTATATCTACCATCCTTGTGGTTTGAATACCTCATATGAATCGCAAGAGGATCGGCACCATCTAGACCAACAAGCACTTGGAGTCCTAAAATTATTAATGGTGAAGGATGTGCATACATCCTTTCCAGTATGGAGAAAACCAACAATTTGATATGAGCATTGTCCAAAATGCATGAAACATCCTTTACTGCAAACACGGTGAACTTGATTTGTTGGCTATGGAACATGAATGTGAAATGGTAGTTCTATGACGATTCGTGAGAATAAACACAACTCAGTTACCTCAAGAATGTCCTATTTTTCCATTAGGTTAGAAGATGTAGTGTTGTTATTGCCATTACTATCATTTACTTGATAGTTTGACCAGTACCGGGGAAATAGTTAGCAGCTCCATTAGGGTTAGATAGCTAAGTGTTTACAACATTCATGATTGGATCCTTGATAAGCACATGTATAGATAGAGTTCCAAGGGAAACATAGAAGTTGGGGAGGAGGTGTTAACTGAGCAATGGGAAATACATCTCATGTTGGAACTCTAACGATGACTAGAGCTTCTGATGTAAGAGTACGAAAGAGGTGAATGTTGCAAACAATTCTCATGATGATGCTCTTATTTACTGTGGCAATGCCTCAATAAAGTTCTAATTAATACGACATGGGGCATCACTTCCTTCTAGTCATTTGATATGTTCTATAAATAATCCAAAGAACTACAATGGGATAGTTTGAGTAGTACACAATATGATCTAAGGTATCATTCTCATTGGGGATGTGGTCCCCAAAGCATCCTTTGGTACAAATTTAGAACTTGCGGGATGTCATGTTCATTCTAGTCCTTAAGCGAATGTCGATAAAGGTATACGAACTCGATGGTGAGGGTTACCAAGCTATTTATGGCGGTTAGCCATGTAAAGCAACATAAAGAAATTTAGTGGTTTCTAGAGATCATAAACAGGGTACGCTCTATATGGAGGAAGCTTATAGATCTAAAGTATGTGCTAATCACGAAGTTGATCATAATGGATGGGGTAAGAATACTTTACTACATAGAGAGAATGAGTCATAAAGGGTTGATAAAGATGCAAGAATATCAATGGAAGTAAACACTTATAGTTTTACAAGAACGATGCTAGAACTTTCATAAGGAAACTAATTAAGTTGTTCTTAAAATCTGAAAGTGAGTATCTTGAAAATGAACCAAGGTTTTATACTATGTTTTGCTTGTCACAAAGAAAATTGTATCGAGGGAACGAAATAACAGGCTTGGATGAAGAAGTTAAATGTATAATGTCCAAAATACGTGTTTATCGTTCCAAATTTAAACTTGACTTATAAACATACTCAAAAAAAGAGATAATATACACTTCATGTGTCAATTAAAAATAGTTAAGAGCATAATGGTAGTAATTCTATGAAAAAAAATATATCAAAGTTTTAAAAAAATTCTAGTTTTGGAAACTTTTATGATTTATAATACAAAAGTGGCATAAAGGACTAAAATAAGAGATGTTTTGAAATCGACGTTCTGGTAATGTAATACAAATATATTATGACCGAAAGGTTCTGAAATGACGTGCTCAAACTCGAGAAATCATATTTACGCAAAGTGGAATACCAAAATGAGAAAATTATCAAAAATGGAAAAGATGATTATTATGCCCTTATTAAGCATATATGAATACTGAAATAGATATCCAATGCTAATGGAATGGACAGGAATGAATCCAGAGATACAATTTCAAAGAGTGAGTACTCACTAGCAATGCCTGAAGTCTCATTTGTATCAAGAGGAGAATTCAAGTGATTCATTCGAGTATGCGATCTTCCAATGAGCTATAATGCCTTTACAAGCTACTCAATGTCTTTGCCTCATGTTTGAGCATCCTCACTCTGAGATATGTTGAAGGCCTTCGTGGTCTGCATAGACAGTGCATTTGGTTTCATATAAGTAATGTCTCTAGATTTTAAAGGCGAATACTAATGTTCCTAACTCTAGGTTGTGTGCGGTATAGTTCTACTCATGCACCATTGATTGCCTTGAAGTGTACGCAACTCATCCTTTTGCATCAATGCGCAATCCTAGGATTGGTGCAATGTATCACAATATTTTGTAGCATTGTCCACACCCTTTGGTACAATCAGGGACAAGGTGTTGCACAACTTCTGTTCTACCAATTTGGATACATCCTCTTATTGATTTTACCAAAAGAACTTCCTAACTTTTGGGTCACTGCATTTGGGGGTTGGGCAATCCTATAGAAGTACAAGACATTTTATAATTAGTCAAACAGATCATTGATTTGAGGAAGAAGGTGTCATTGTTTGATCGTCAACTTATTTCGTTCTTTATAACCAATGTACAATCGATTCAATCCGTCTTTCTCTTTAACAGATAGTGCCAATGCATCCCATCATGAAGAATTTATACGAACGAAACCTTTTTCGAGGGGTTTCTGAAGTTGACCAAACAGCTCTTGTATTTTGGAAGGGTGCTAAGCAGTACGACGCTTTAGGTACAGGTGTTTCCCAATAAATTAGGTCGACTCTATGCTCAACCTGTCTAGGCACAGGAAATCTAGATAAATGCTCTGGAATTATTTTTGGGTCGAAGGCAAGATATCTAACATGCTGCTTTTTGGGTCTACATGTTGAGAATTGAAAGGTTGGAAAAAATAGTTCTCTGGATTAGTTAAGCAGAAGGACCTATGGAATTCTATGAAAATATTAGGAATGGGCATAGAGAGAAATATAGCTGATGGTATTCTAAAACTCGCTCGAAAGATGTAGGTCTAAAAATTCCTAAGAATAGGAGCAACCCCGGACATATGCATTTGAGAAGTCACTTAAGACTTTCAAAGAATCAATCTCTAAAGAGAGAGAACAACCTAGAAGCAGTGGCCAAGGTCTTTTTCAAATAATTAGTTGGTAGCATAATGTATACGAAAACATGCCCTAGGCCAAACATTCCCTGTATATTGGGAGTAGCGAGTCACTTTATGTATAATCCAAGGAGACAACATTGGGATGGTGTCAATTAGGTGCCATTGTTCATGAAGGGTATTTCTAAGGTTGCTTAGAATAACATATCATAGTGGCCACACATGCTCTAATTATGGTTGTATACGTGTCAAGTGAGGTTCAAATACGTCCCTGAAATGGGATAAGAAGACTATGCCATGGTGGTACCTTCCATCATGAAGTAGTTCTCCATAATGATGCCTGAGAGGTAATATCTCCTCCGGATATTGAATTATGTCGTAATGGGTCGATTTTCCTCCACCTTACACCCTTTGAACTGAAATAATGTTAGAAGGGATCTAACCTTAGGGGTTGAGGTAAGAGCTTAGGGAAATAATAGATTTTCTTGAATGTTGTTTGAAAATATTTTGTATTTAGCTCCTGAAGCTCACAAGGCGTTTTCATCTTATGCATTACATTATATCCCACATATCTCAATGGGTTCCTAAATTTAGGAGATACTTATTGTTATACTAGTTGCACACTACAAGACAACTGGTGTTCCATCCTTATAGCATCCTAGGGAGACTAGTGATATAACTTGGCCCATCGGTAAGGTACGCATTGTAAAATGATGAAGATGTCGACCTAAGGAGTCGATGAAATAGTTGAATGGTGCATAGGAATCCTGGGTATAGGTTGCTGACTACTAACCCCTCTCTGGACTCTGATCCCATAGAGGGGTCCTTTTCTGTCTCAGTACTAGATTAGTTAACTAATGCACATCTAGTAATGTATCTTCATGCGTCACCCGATCCGGGAGCGTGAGACATAGAGTTCGACCCAACTAAACTGTACATAAGGAATCCTAGCGTTTAGAAGCAATTTAGCAGCCTAATGTAACTTGGTAGCTATATGCACCTAAGGGTTTCTTATTTTTTATTTAGTGTCGAAGAAGAACCTAGGTTATTCATACCACTCATTATAACTAACTCTAGTATTGCACTTGCTCTTCCTTAATTATACATAGGTGATCAGGCTATGTATAATTACGGTCCAGTAGTGCACTACCCGATTTAGTTATACTAGATGGTATGATTATTAACTCGTTGGTTATAGTTTAGGCTTCCCCCAAGGGCAAGGGAAAACCGATATTCTCTATAACTTTCGGCTCTGATACCAAATCTGTCACGCCCCGTTAAAGCAGAAGCACGAAGGGTGACAGGCTAAGGTGTCATAACACAAGGTAAATACGATTACCAACCATAACCATTGAGAAATTTTATGTTTACATCATATTTGAAACAATATTACATTTTTGTTCCGTACTGCATAGTCTAGTACATAACAAGAGCAATGAACATAAATCATTATGGCGTCTTAAACTGGCTCACTGACTGTTTCCTGAAAAGCATGCAAAAACGAGGGTCAACTATAAAATAGTTGATGAGTTCACACGTTTATAAAGGTACAACATTTTAGTAAGAAAATATAGATTTGTTCAACAAAAGTTCCAACTCAAAATGAGTGTTGAATGCCAAAACACTCCGTTCACAACCAAGCCTAACGACCGTTCTCGCCCCATTCCATCATGTCCATCGTTCCCATGATGTCACTTCATCGAAATATACACTCACGAATCTGGCTGAGTGGGGATTGTCTACTCCAAATAACGTTATCCATAAGACCGTCGGCTCGAAATATGAGTTAATAGGTTGTAGTTCGGTTCTCGGGGACTTAACATACAAAGTTCATAACAAATTCATATCACAAAGCTCATATCAAGAGTTCATCGTATGAAATTCATAGCACAGGTTCATAACAGAAAGTTCATAAAAGAGTATCTTTCCAAGTTCATCAAGTTCATTAAACAATATCGTTCCAAGTTCATTAAGTTCACAAAACAATATCGTTTCAAGTTCATTAAGTTCATAAAATAAGATCATTCTAAGTTCATTAATATAGTATGGATAGCTCATAAAACAGTAGCATGCTTTCCACCCCAAAACATGAAAACAATAAAAGGGGGTTGTGAATACTCACTAGGGAGAGTTTGCGGTTCGAGCTTCGCGGTCCGGTGTTCTAGAGATCGACTTCTACTAGTGCCCTACGAAACAAATAGTTTCTAGTGAGATAAAATTCACTAAACCACTATCTAAGATCTACCTATCCAACTAGTGGTGTCGCAAAATGCCCAAAGTTTGTTCGGTTCATTATTGGTATTATTGAATTCACGGTGCCTTGTGTTAAAAAAATCCATAAAGGCATGAAAATGAACTCCAAAAATTGTAAAACTTTATATTTTGGTTCTAATAGAGGGTATTAGTGTCCAGAAATTTTATAGACATTTTTGAAGGTCATTTGTTATTTATTTGAAATTTAAGTCTAAATAATAAGAAAAATTCAAAGTAAATGGTAAACAGTTGCAAAAATTCACAAATTAATTTTCATAGGTTCTCCTAGTGCTTCCCACGCAAGGAAAAATATTGGTTTGTGCTCTTGGGTCTTAATACCCAATTTTGTAAATTAATGTCCTAACTAAATCAAAAATCCGAGTAAAATAACAAACAGTGACCAAATTATATAAAAAATTTAGGTGGAATTTTTATTTCGTACACAAATTAGATCTACAACTTTTAAGATTTTTATTTCATCCGTATGTATTTATTTTGAATTTTTGGCCATTAAATATTTATTTTTGTAGAAAAATTAAGAATTTGTTCTACCACTTGGGGTTTTATAGAACATCTCTTGAAACCATTATATTACATAAAACAATTTGACTAAAACTTATTTTGGAGCTAAATGGGGGTATTCAAACCCAAGAAGTTTAGGAATGTAGCACTAGCTAGTGCATTAGTTCCAAATGTAGCTGGAAGTTCAACAATTTTTGTAGAAACTTCTATAATGTTTTTGTTCATGAAATTTTATGCACTCTGAGATAATTATTTGAAGTTCCTAAAATAATTTTATCCATATTTATTTTGGATGTTATGGTCTTTGATCATGTAATGCAAAACTAGTGGTCACAGAAAAAGTTCTGTTTGCGCAACTGTTTTGTAAAAATCATGAAAAATCATATTTCTAACGTTTTACAGTAAGGCCAACTGTGTTCGAAATTCAATCCATGGAACTAGTCCGCAGAAAATGAATATCCTTATTTGGTCAAGAAATGTGTGAGTTATGCCCTTTAAAAGTTGAGTAAACGAATATGAAAGAATGTTGAAGAGTAAAACTCATGAAAACATAGTTCAAACTTCTATTTTACCTAATGATATCCTTTTCTTTGCTTACATTGAGTAATAAAAACTATATTAAAGATATTCTATAGAAATACTTGTTTCTAACCATTTGATCTTAAATGCAACCAAGCTAGATGATACTAAGCTTTTGAAAAATCGGTTTTTGGTGCTAGATAAGGCTTGCATGTGCTCACATTTTCTGTTGACTTTTGTTTGATCATAAATCAACACCATTTTACAGAACATTCAACATGTTTTTGGTTGTGATCTACAAACATCAAGATCAAACAAAGGTTCTTTGCAAGAACATGCCTTAGAAATCGAAAATTTGAAGGAGAAAGTGAGTAGAACTTGTAAACTTTGTTATGGATCTTCAAGAGGTGTATGATAATAACTTACCCTTTGATATGAAGCTTAAAGAACACCCAAAATAAGGCTAAAAAATCGTGGTTTAGGGGCTGATTTTTAGAGAGAGAATGTGAGGTTTCTAGAGAGAAGGAAGAGAGAAATTGAGATTCTGTCTCTCTAGATAGACCATCTCTCTGGTCATCTCTTTCAGTCTATACTTCATTAAAATCGGCCACAAAACTCCATAAATGATGTCTAACATCTGTAAAATGAACTGAAAAAATCTCTCCCACAGAAATTGTACCTAAGGTCGGTTTTTCTCTCTCACATTGACATGCAAAATCTGACCTTGGGATTTTGCATAAGGAGCAATAATGAGTGAGTGAGAGAGAGAGAGAGGAGGAGTGTAGAGGTTGTGGATGGTCGAATTTTTGGGGAGGAGAGGGGGTTATTATGAGGCTTTTCTTGGTAAGAGTACCCTCTTAAAGCCTTCCCTTAAGTTTTATAAAAATTTAGCTTTAACTTTTATAAAACTCTAAGTATTTTCATGAACTTCCAAGAGTTTTTTTCTTGGTTTTTATTGGACTATTTGTTTTTAGAAATAAATTCATAAACTTGAATCATCTTGAATTAAGTTATAAAAATGGTAACTTATGATTTGATTTTTATAAATTCAAATTTTTTTTTCAAATAAACGAAATAAAGGTTCATAACATATGAATGTAGGATTAGACAATCCTTGGATTATATTTTTGGCTCATGATTCAAATTATGATATGTGGATATTATTTCCAACTTGTAATTAAATCAAATCATGATTTAATTAAATTGAGTTTGATAATTACTTAAACTAGTTTAGCACGTCATATGTTCCGATTAATAAATTAGGGTGTTTAACTTAACCTTGAGTTGTGATCTATTGAACACCGTTTCATGTCTAGTTTTGCGATTGAACTTTGGCACTTTACAACCTAGTTGGAGTATTCACATACCAATGTGACTACTTTGTACAATCTATGTTACACTACTTGTTCCGAGGGATATATTAAGTCGCGATCTAGCTCAACTTGTTGCTTCTAAAGCCAAGTTAGGCGCACGCAAGGAAATGACAAGGTTCTAGATGAGTCCTAACCTGAGTTTTGACAGTTGTCACAACTATAAAATAGATGGTGAGTTCACAGGTTTATAATAGTACATTTTCTAACAAGAAAATATAGTTTTTTCAATAAAAGTTCTAGTTCATAAAATGATGAATTCCCTTGCATTTCGTTCACAACCAAGCCTAACGGCCGTTCTTGCCCCCATTCCATCATGTCCATGGTTCCCATGATGTCAGTTCATGGAAATATGCACTCGTTGTTCTGGGTGAGTGCGGGTTGTCTACCTCAAATAGCGCTATCCATAAAACCATCGGCTCGAATACGAGTTAATAGGCTGTAATTCGGTTCTCGGGCACTTAACACAAAGTTCATAACATAGAGTTCATATCACAAAGTTCATAGAAAAAGTTCAATATACAGCATTGTTCTAAGTTCAAAAAGTTCACAAAACATATCTCAACAAGTTCATAAAACAAAGTTCATCAAGTTCATAAAGCAAGTTCAACGAGTTCTTAAAATAGTACCACACGTTCCACCCCAAAACATGAAAAACAATAAAAAGGGGGTTGTGAATACTCACAATAGAAAGTTTGTGGCTCGGGCTTCGCGGGTTAATGTTGACGAGTGTGATAACTAATAGCGTCCTACGGAATAAATAGTTTCTACTGATATATAATATACTAAGCTATTTTTTTCTCGGAGTGTAGTGATTATAGAACATGGTTTGGCATGCGGAATTAAAGATTGCACAATGAACACGGTGATTTCGGTGTTTAAGAGATGTATTGAATATGTATGGTCTTGCAAAAACAGGATCTAGATCTAGTCTACATAAATAACACACACTTACACACTCAACTTTTACATCTCTCAAGCACACCTTGTCACACCCCAAAACCGGAACGGCGGAAACGTTCGGGGGTGGAGGACGTCATGTAAAGTATCATGAGATATGTATATGGTAAGCAAGTAATAAACAACCATTTCATTTCAAAAGAAAGTGTTTAAAAAGTGTGTTCACAAAACATAGAATTCATACACAAATAACAAAGTAAGACTTGAAGTTGAAATGCTTCATCTTCTAAATCCCCAGCACGAGCACCTGTCTAATAGTCTCCTGAGAATACAAGTTATTTGAAAGAGTTGATCAGCAATTAAGCTGGTGAGTTCATATGATTTTAGTGATGTGAGTAAGTTGTAAAGTGTTGTTTGAAAATGTATATGTAAAAGTGGTGTAAGCTATAAGTTTTGTTTTGAAAAGTTTGCCTGTTCCTCTAGAAAATCCTATATTTCCTACTTTAATGGAAGTTAAGTAAAATGACATTACAAGCCTTTATATGCGTACTAAGTGGGTACAAGTTATATCCTCAGAGTAAATAAACAATCGATTGTGCGCATCTTCCCTAACTCTCAACCCAAAGGGGACAGTAAGTAGGGCGGATAGCACACATTCCATTGGTTATTTGATCGTTGTCATATATAACCTTGGTGTATTCACTTGTTACTCATGGAGTTATTTGTAATTGTTCCTTTATATCTAATGGAGAGTTCTTTCAAGAAAACCTATATTTCTTATATTAAAATAATGACTACAGTGATTACTTTTATAATAGTTTTGTTTATACTGCTATATAAAATTTGATATAAGGTAGATAGTTAATTGGGGGAAGCTGCCCTAAGCCCACAATCCAACGAGAACAGGACATCGGGGGAAAACACACATTTAACTAGCTATTGGATATTAGCTTTATATATAAACATGGTGTATAAACTAAGGTATTTTAGAGTTAACTCACTTAAAGTCTTTTAAAACTGTACTGCCTAATAAAAATGGATTAAGCGCTTTCTGGGAAATCTCTAGTTTTGTATATCAAAAGTATTGACTTTGAAAAGTTTGATTTGTACTAGAAAAACTATGCTTTGACTCTGTATCTTATAACCTGATCCATACTTGGTACCCTTATGATGACCTAATGTATACTAAGCATGAATATATATAGATTCGGGTAGATAATAGATTGTGGGAACTCAGTTCAAGACCCCAATCCAACGAGAACAGGCAATGAGGCGGAGAACACACATCCTATTAGCTATCGGAATCTATTAGCATATATGTATCCTATAGTGTATACATTAAGGAATCATAAGATTAGCATTATGGTCCTAACCTTTAAAAGTAGCCTTCTACCAAGACTCGACTATTTGAAAGTAGTCTTCTACCAAGACTCTACTGTTATGAAAGAAGTCTTCTACCAAGACTCTACTGTTCCTTTGTCAACTGAAAAGTACATTCTCCCTAGTTTATAATCTATCCCGATTAGAGAATAGATTAACCTTCAAGTGTTACCGACACTTTTAAGAAAGTAATGGGAGAAAGGAGTACCTTGATGTTGTTTATAATGACATACAGAGGTACTAACAACCTAAAAGCATATGTGTGTTTTATTACAGTCATAATGTGAAAGCTAGAACCCCTACTAACCTGCTCTCATGTATGGAGATTGAGGGAGCCATACACGACCCGAGAAAATTCATGCAAGCCGTGTATTTCACATTAAAGATGGAACCTGTCTGCGTGTTATCATGCTATAGCAAATTACTTGTTTGTTATGTTTTGTTCTGGTATTGTTTCATTCTCTGTTCTGTTATGTTCTGTGTGTGTGCTTCATTGTACTAGAAGTAATGAATAGCATTCTTCTAAACCATACCTACAATAGTTTACACATGTTCTAACTGGACTAATACTGAAAAAGACTCATTTATCTACAAGGTTATGCTTATACTTTAAAAATGGAGTTTTGTATAACTATAAAGTAACATAACCTTTAGAAGAGTCTTGAAATGTTTTAACAACTTATAAATAACCTAAGTAACATTTTGAAAGATGTTTAAAACAAACATTTACACAATTATCATTGTGTTCAACCTATATTCCCCCCTTTAAAACAATTAAAATAGTTAAAAGATTCATTACGGGGTATGAACTCACCTGATGTGGGTGATTCAAATGGGTAAGTGCGTACGGATGAGAAGTTCCACGAATGAAGTCCCGAGACACAATAAGTCCTAAATGATATATATATATATATATATATATATATATATATATATATATATATATATAAGGACACATTTTGACATGAATATAGTGTTTATAAACAACTATATGAAGATAACAACTTCCGGGGCTAAGAAACACCTTGGGTAGGTGTTGGAATCACATGTGATTTAACAAAGGGAAGTGAAATGGCATTAAATGGTGTTTAAGGTTTTGTGCTCAATCTATTTGAGTTTACAGTAGTAAACCCATGAGTTTACGGCCGTAAACTCATGGTACCTTGACCATGTGGTGGTTTGAAGTCCTAAAAGTCCTTTTGAAGCATCCTAACTTCAAGTTTTAACCTTAGGGAGTGATTAGGGCAACATATCACCCTTTTATAGGGTTTACGGTTTTTGGACCATATGGCCTTGATTTTACGGTAGTAAACTCAAATGGTTTATGGTCAAAAGGTGTTTTTCAAGTCTTAAACACTTTCGGGTAAAGGTTTAGGCTAGTTTCTAAGCTTAAGGAGGCAACATGAGGTGTTAAAACCCTCATTGGGGTGTTTACGGTTTTTGGGAGCTCCTTAAACCGTAAACACCTAATCATGGGACATTTGTGTGGTTTTCTTGTGTTAAAATCAACAAAGGAAGGTTCCATGTTTGCTTCTAGGGTTTGTTAAGAGTTTAAGGCACTTTGGCACACTTAAAGCACCCTTTTTAGGGTTTACGGTCCAAGGAGATTCTTGGACCATAAACACCTTATCCTATGTTATTTCGGGTGTTTTCTTGATGCTATTAGGGTTTAAACATGTCAAGGGTTGTTGCTATACTTGTTTCCAAGGTCTAAAGGGACAAAGGGCACATTTAAGCCCCATTTATAGTGTCCACGGTCCAAGAAGATCTTGGGCCGTGAACACCTTGTTCTTGGGAGATTTTGATGATTTCTTGAATGTTTAACACTTGATCTCGTCATAAAAGGGTTAGAATCACTTACTAGTTGAAGATCTTGAAGAAAAACGGGATGCTACTTGAGAGAGAAATGACCTTTGTCTTTGGAAATGTGAAAAAGTGATTAAAATAACTAAGTCCCACTTATATAGTCTTTTGGGTTTACATTCCTAATAAAATTTTGGACCGTAAACTCAATATTCTTGGAGTATTGGGCATGCTTTGCTACATAGAACACCCTAGGGTATCCACTCTCCTAATATTTCTTGAAGCACTAACTTTAAAACACTCAAACTTATTCCAAAAAGTTTAAAAGTTAGCAGAAATAGTTTTAACTCATATTGGAGGGAATGGTTGAACAGTATGGAAAGTTTTTGGTTGTCACACACCTCCATAAGTGGAATAAACCCACCTTATATAGAGGTATTTACATGTCTCTATCTCACTCTCTAACTCATGAGTCAAAAGGCTAATACACCACATGCAAATAGGTCTACTAAAGTCAACCCATTTACAAAGTCATACATGGACAACTTTGTACCCTAACATTCTCCCCCTCAAAGTTAGGAATGGATGACCCACTTCAAATCTTCCAAAATCGAGGAATTATACGATTCGATCCTCAAGGGTAACACATGTCGAAACGAACTTCAATCTTCAATTCTTCCATGATTCTTAAAATTGGGCTCTAGGATGTGAGACCATACAAACCGAGCATCAACGAATGATCACGAGCTTCTCAAACTCCAAATTGATCACCCAAAAGTTGAGCATAAAAACACACCCCAAAAATCTTCAATAAAACCAAACCCATTTCGAAAAGAAATCATTTCCAAACTTCCAATTGCATCATTTCGTAGGCTTCAAAAATTCAAGGTCACTTCGATCTTCAAATCCGCGTAATATGAAAAATTTAGCAGTGACCCGGTACGCCCAAAACAACCAAAAATGCAAAACTCTCCCCCTTTTCCAAAGTTGGGTAGAAAACGTCAATTTGCATACACTGCAAGGGCCTGAAATGCTAATTCTTCAATTTTTCAGCAAAAACAGTCCATTTTCGAAACTGGGTACTTGCTGCCAACTTTTCGAAATATCAGGAACTACTTTCGAAAATTATGCACACTTCTTCAAAACATACGAAATTTTGTTGAACTTACGAAAAAGTGCCAAATTAACGAAACTTTAAGGTTCATTTACGAAACTTTTCTTTCTTCTTCCCCAATTTCGTTTCTCAGGAAATGTTCCCCTCGTACGAAATCCTCAGCACCATTTTAACGAAATTTTTCTCTCTCCCCTTTGTTAGATTCAATCAGAGTACCAAACTAACGAAAAATTTTCATAGCACCATCTTATCGAAAATTTTCCACTGCCATTTTAACGAAAACGAAGGTATGCGAAGCCTCTGAATCTCGTCTGAATCATTCACATTTACTCTCTGAATCAACTTTTCGTTGTAATCAGTTCTTCCCAAAATCATCTATATCAACGTTTCATTCAATTGTCGACTTCCCAAATACAAACAACTCAGTCACCAAATCAGCTTCGATTATTCGTTCACAACCCAAGGTCCGTTCGTCCCCAAACCATCCTTTAAAAATCAAAAGTACCCCAAAAACAAATACCCTGATTCACTTTCAAAATCCATGGCTTTGCACCATCAACATCACCAAAACGATTCCCAATTCGTTATCACAATCCAAACACAACGATCATACAGGAACCCTTCGTACATCAACCCAATTGACTAATTCACCAATAGCGAACCATTCGATCATTAATACTTCGTTTATGTTCGTCACTTTCAATTTTGAGTAGCCCAAACATATGTTCTATGAGAACGAACAAAACCAGTCAAACCTTGATCTATTCCAATACCCAAATTGACACTATCAAATATTCGTTATTAGCCTTAAAATCGATTCCAACATCAAATCCCAGCCATCGGCCCGTCGATATCGATATACCAAGACATCGAAACATCGACTTGAAAAAGCGACATCAACAACTTTGATTTATACCCCCAAGCCTTTGTTACATCAATTAATTCCAACCCTTCGAAAATAGATGATGACATTTGAGAACTCGTTGAATATTCATAAACACGCATCAACAACATCCCAGTGCTTTAGTTCTCAAGAATGCATTTGACATCAAAATTCAATTCCAAGCTAATTTTCAAAATTATCACCCTTATTTACACATCCATAGCCTCAAAACAACTTATATGAATTAATTTCAGCCTGTAATTCACAGAATCATCACTTAAACATCGACATTGACTTTTTCTCAATTTGACTTTGCAAAGTCAAAGATCAACAAACAAGAAATTGATGATTTAATCAACAAATTTCAAATCAATACATGATTATTCAACTGTTCTTCACCTCCTTCAAGTGTTCTTGACCAATTTTATCAAAATCAAATAACCAATTTTTCGATTTCTCAAATTTTAGCTTGCTCAAAATTGATTTCATCATATGCCAATCATTTGAAATTGAATCTCAAAACCAATCGATCGATTAAAAGACATGAGAAAATGAGAATAAGAATTCAAGACCGATCGATCAATTAAGAATAGAACAACATAAGGATACGAGTGTACAACAAATGAAGCATGTGTACAAGTTAGATGACAAACATCTATTGACGATTTGAATGATTCGGTTGAAAGACTTTCACGATTTGGGCTCAAACACAGACAAGAAACAGTAGCAAATGGAATATATTGGATCTTTTAGAAATTTATGGGCTCAAAATCGATAGCAAAAGAATTAATATTGGATTGGGCTTCGAATATGATTCAACGAAACATAAAATTCTTTGTTATAGATTCGAGTTGCACAGTAACGGACTCAAAGCAATTTGGACTATAAACTTCAAATCTATGAACAGTCACAGAAATTTGATTTTGTTTAAGAATTTTTGATCTAATCAACAATAAATGGATCAATCAATGGGGTGAAAACAAATTTTGATCCATTGAGACAAAACGATCAAACAATCAAGAATGCAATGCACGAATTCAATGAAATTAAGAGAAATCATAGAGAGAGACTCACCAAAAATGATCCAATTGTGACAAATTTTGCCAAACCGAAAATTGTTCTTCAACAAATCACGTTGATCATTGAAGACCTGCTCTGATACCAATTGTAGTGATTATAGAACATGGTTTCGCATGTGGAATTAAAGATTGCATAATGAACACGGTGATTTCGGTGTTTAAGAGATGTATTGAATATGTATTGTGTTAAAAAAGAGGATCTAGATCTAGTCTACATAAATAACACACACTTACACACTCAAATTTTACACATCTCAAGCACACCTCCATAAGTGGAATAAACCCACCTTATATACAGGTGTTTACATGTCTCTCTCTCACTCTCTAACTCATGAGTCAAAAGGCTAATGCACCACATGCAAGTGGGTATACTAAATTCAACCCATATACAAAGTCATACATGGATAACTTTGTACCCTAACATTGAGCCACCTATCCAACTAGTGTTGTCTTAAAAGTGCCCAAAGTATGTACGATTCATTATCGGTAACATTAATTCATAATGCATTGTGTTAAAACTTTCACGAAGTCGTTGAAATAAATTCCAAAAATAAAAAAATAAAAAAATAAAAAAACTAGTTTTCTGGTTCTAATAAAGTGTTGGATTAGGTGTATAAGCCCATAACTATATTTGGTATGTACTTGACCCGATAGTAGCATTGTCCTTTTAGGTTGCCTTCACTAGAACAAATTGACTGGGGAAATAATAGAGAAAGAGGTAATTATGATTTATTAATATATTATAAGGATAATATATTAAAGGAGAAATCATATTTGTTAAATTAATATTGATCAAGAATTAATTAAGAATTAATTCTGTGATTAAAGGAGATTAATTAAACTAGAGGGACCTATCTGTAATTATGTGATAGTTGCAAGGTAGGATAAGGAAACCCTATGAGATAGGGTGGAAGAATTCAAGGGGACAAGGCTCCTTGAAATCGTCCAAGATAGGGATATTAGGAGATTAGGGTTATCCTTTGGGCTGCTTAGTGGGCAAGTAATCAGATAAGGATAAGGACTCAAACCCTAATTCCTACACCTATATAAAGGACCCTTTGGCTCCTAGAAATCAACCACTTGATTCTTGGAAGCCTTAGGAGCCGATTTCCTAGCTCCTCTCTCTCTCTCTCTCTCTCTCTCTTGCTTCTTCAATTGTTCTTGGTGTTTGTGAGCCATTAGAGGCACAACACTTGGGGTGCTAGCTTTCGAGAGTTCAAGAAGACTAAGAAATCAGTTATTATTGCAATATAACAACAAAGGTATGTTTCTATTCTTCTTTATAATTTTCGAAATTAGTAGATGCATGCTAGGGTTCCTTGTGTGTTCATAATGTTGTATGTTCAATAGTGAAAACCTAGATCCAAAACTAGGGTTGCATACACACATAGGATTATTTGTATAAAACCCATTAGTGGTATCAGAGCCTTTGGTTTTGTTTTCAATTGAATTTGATACATAGTATGAACTTGGCAAATTAGGGTTTATAGCTAGTAAACCCTAAGACATGGAGATTTTCGCAAAAAGGGATGTATAAACCCTAGTTGGCGAATTTTGATAGGGTTCTTAAACCCTTTCCTTTGCCTCCATGATTTTCGAAATTAGGGTTAAGAAACCCTAGGGTTTTCGAAAATGGTAGTCCCCATGATAAGATCCCTAAATTTTAGGGATTTGGATAATGTCATCTTTGGAATTATCTATTTAATTGGTTAAACTAGATAATTAAAGATTTTGAATTATCCCTTCCCATAATTTTCAAAATCTAGGGGATAAAGGGATTAGGATAAATTAAATTGTTTAATTTAAAGATAATCCTTTTAGATTTAATAATTTAAATTAATTGTTTATTTTTGGATAATTATTAAATCAAGGTTTTAATATTTAAAATTTAAAATTAAATAGTTTTAATTTTTCGAAATTTTAAATTTGATTAAAACAATTAGTATTTTATAAATGTTTAAAATACACCCTTATAGTATTATGATATTATAAGATAATTATTATATATGTATAAGATTAAGCTAGTCTTATCGCTAGTATGCCTCATTCACGAAGCCGGTCTATAAGATGGGTATAAGGTTGCTGCCTATAAAATGGCGCTTAATGGGTGTACACTCACACCCACCGCTTGCTTGACTGGTGGAGGGTCGTTAGCCAAACGGATAGGATAGGGCACTTAATTCCTCATTATAAGTATAATGAAAATAATAAAGTAACCACATGTTTTATAGATTCCCAATCTTAGTTAGTTTAGGGTAAAATATGAAAATGATGCTATTGCATGGAATTACACTTTGTACCCTTGTCAAACGTTAGTGGATCGTGAGTGGTTTACCCGCACACTAATCTGGGATTGATATTGGTGGCAAAGGGTGGCTCGATGTTTATTATAGATCAATGGAGCGTGCGTGGCTTACCGGCACATTGATTAGGTGATACAGACATTGAGAGCACCATGTTGATTCGCATGGTTATTCACAACTTGTTTGTGATCCTCGGTATCCCAGTCACAAATTTGAAGTGCATATCGAGATTTAAACATGCCATTGAAAAATTCAATGAATCTCAAAGGATCTAGGAATTCTCAAATACATTTAAAACATAATTTCCTTTTCATTTTTCATGGTGAAAATTAGTGAATCGTCATTCACTTACCTTCAAATTATTTAGTTTTAGAGTACGGCATCCCTTTCTAAGTTGTAAATAATGTTGTTGGATCCTAGCCCTAATTTCTCATTTGGGTGTTTAATTAGGGATTCATTTCTAATCAAACTTTGTTCCTTTCTATTTCAGATGTCAAAAGAAATCGCTACTGGTTCGTTCTCACTCATGAGCCTATGTCAAAAGGTGACATTTGATGGCTCAAACTTTAACAAATGGATGAGATACATTCGTATACTTGCTCGCTACGAGGAAAAAGAATATTTCCTCGACGAAAAGCTGGAGAAGATCAACCCATACATTGCTACTCTTGATGAGCTGGCCGCTTATGAGGCCCACGAGCGTGATGCAACGAAAGTTCATTGCATCATGTTGGCCACCATGAACCTTGAACTCCAAAAGTCCTATGAGGACATGTATCCTTATGAGATGCATCAAGATTTGGTGGAGAGGTACCACCAAAGCGCAAGGCAAGAGCGCTATGAGATCATTACTAACATTATCACCGCTAAGATGGGGAGTGGAGATTCCCTTACCTCGTATTTGTAGAAAATGCAAAGGTATGTTGATCGTCTTCGTAAGTTAAGCGTTAACTTTGGGTAAGATTTGGCTATCGACATAATCCTCCACTCCTTGCCCTCGTGCTACAACCAGTTTAGGATGACCTACCACATAAACAAAGAAGAGGTCACCTTAAGCAAACTCCAAGGGCTCCTAAGGACTGCTGAGAGCAATCTTAAGGAAAAATCTGTTGCATCATCCCCTAGTGTGGCTGCTCCTATGTTGGCAATAGGTCAAGGGAAGGGTAAGAAGAGGAAGGATCCTTGTAAGAGCCACCAAAAGGGAAAGTCCCATGATGGTTCCTCTTCTAGTGGAACCAAAGCTGGTTCGGTCAAACCCTCTTTTGACCCAAAAGAGGCAGAGTGCTATTATTGCCATGAGAAGGGCCACTGGAAGCGAAGCTGCCCTAAATATCTGCAAGATATTAAGGATGGGAAGATAAATCCCACCATTGCAGGTATGTATTCAATTAAATCTAATAATTCATCACTTGCTACTTCTTGGGTTCTTGATACTGGATGTGGTTTCCACATTTGATCTGATTTGCATGGCCTAAGCGAAAGTAGGGAAGCGGAGCATGGGAGGATAAACTTGATCATGGGAAACAAGAAGGCTTCACCAGTTACCAAGATCGTAGTTTCTCCCTTAGTGTTAAGTAATATATTAGGTTTAGATTTAAAAAATTGTTGCTATTCGCCAGATATGGCACGAAACATTATTTCCTTTCATGGGTTGTTTAGACAAGGTTTCAGATATTCTTTTGATAATACCAATGGTTCTATTAATGTTTATTTGAATGGTGTCTTTTACTTCAATGCATTACCT
Organism: Lactuca sativa; assembly: GCF_002870075.4. NCBI lineage: Eukaryota > Viridiplantae > Streptophyta > Magnoliopsida > Asterales > Asteraceae > Lactuca > Lactuca sativa. The sequence goes on from NC_056625.2 coordinate 199,169,966, forward strand.
TGTAATGGGATTTATGAATCTGTGTTGGTTGTTGATAAACTAGGAAATGATGTGTTGAATATTGATTCATCCAATAGTTTGGACAAAGCATGCTTGTGGCATTGTCGCATTGGCCATGTTAACAAGAAACGCATAGCTCAACTCCAAAATGATGGAGTCTTGGAGTCATTCGATCTAAGATATGATAACGTGTATGAATCTTGTTTGCTTGGGAAGATGACCAAGTCACCCTTTTCTGGCACATGTGAAAGGGGTGAGGGTTTATTGGATCTCATACATACAGATGTATGTGGGCCCTTTAGATCCACCACAAGGGATGCTTGTCGTTTCTACGCAACTTTTACTAATGATTATAGCAGATATGGATATATCTACTTAATCAAGCATAAGTCTGAAACCTTTGAAAAGTTCAAAGAGTTTAAGAATGAAGTCGAGAATCAACTGGGCAGGAAAATCAAGATGCTTCGATCTGATCGAGGAGGAGAGTACCTAAGTCTTGAATTTCACGACTATCTAAAAGAATGTGGAATTGTTTCACAATTGATGCCTCCTAGAACGCCACAATTGAATGGTGTGGCTGAGAGACATAATCGGACCTTGTTATGGTTTGTTCCATGATGAGTCGGGCTTCGTTACCAATAGCTTTCTGGGGGTACGCCTTAGAGACGGCCGCCCATATCCTTAACTTAGTTCCCACCAAGAAGGTTTCGAAAACACCTCACAAGATGTGGACAGGGAAAGCTCCCTCGTTGGCACATATCAAGGTTTAGGGTTGTGTAGCTTTCGTAAGACGAGAGACTCACGATAAGCTAGAACCTCGAAGTGAGAAGTGCTACTTCATTGGCTATCCACAAAAGTCCTTTGGCTATCTCTTCTATAGACCAAGTGACAATGTTGTCTTTGTTGCTAGGAGAGGGGTTTTCAGAGAAAGAGAACTCATAATTCAAGGAAACAGTGGGAGTCAGATTGATCTTGAAGAGCTTTAAGAGTCAAATGAAGAAGGAACTTCTAACACTGGCGTTCAATATGAGGAGGAAGCTCTTGTTGAACCAATTGACCAGTCCTTACCTCTTAGACGTTCCAGTAGGGTTAGTGTTCAACCCTAGTTTTATGGTTTTCATATTACTACTAAAGGGGATACGTTTATTAGTGATGAGACAGTAATAAATTTGGATGAACCTAGCAGCTACAAGGAAGCCATGGCAGGTCCGGAGTCTGCTAAATGGAAAGAGGCAATGGACAACGAGATTCAGTCCATGTACGACAACCAAGTTTAGAATTTGGTTGATAATGTACCGGGTCGTAAGACATTCGGGTGCAAGTGGATCTTCAAGAAGAAAACAGACATGGATGGGAAAGTGCATACTTATAAGGCGCGATTGGTCGCGAAGGGTTTTACTCAAACTCCTGGAGTTGACTATGATGAGACCTTCTCGCCAGTTGCTAAAATAAAGTCTATTAGGGTAATGCTTGCAATAGCTGCGTTTCATGACTATGAAATATGGCAGATGGACGTGAAAACCGCTTTCCTAAATGGGAAGTTGGTTGAGGATGTTTACATGAGTCAGCCAGAGGGTTTTGTCGATGCGAAGCATCCAAATAGATTATGCAAGCTTGAGAAATCCATTTATGGATTAGAGCAAGCATCTCGCAGATGGAATCTTTGTTTTGATGAGAAGGTCAAAGAGTTTGGCTTTCTGCGAAGCGAAGATGAGTCCTGTGTATATGTCAAAGCTAGTGGGAGTGTAGTAAGCTTCCTCGTACTGTATGTCGATGACATACTACTCATAGGAAACGATATCCCAACCTTGCAGGAGGTTAAGTCCTGGCTTGGGAAATGTTTCGCTATGAAGGACCTCGGAGAGGCTGCATACATTCTGGGAATAAATATAGTAAGAAACCAAAGTAAGAGACTGATAGGACTCAGTCAGGATACATACTTGGAAAAGGTACTAAAATGTTTTAGTATGGAAAATTCCAAGAAATGGGAGTTACCAATCCAGAGCAATATTAAGTTGAGTAAGACTCAGAGTCCGAGTACTGAGGCAGAAATAGCTGATATGAGTCGAGTACCATACGCTTCCGCAGTTGGCTCTATCATGTACGCTATGACCTATACTCACCCTGATGTGGCCTTCGCTTTTAGCATGGTTAGCAGATATCAAGGGAATCCAGGTAGAGCTCATTGGATTGCAGTTAAGAATATTCTTAAGTACCTTCGGAGGACCAAGGAATGGTTTCTAGTCCTCGGTGGGAGTGATGACTTAAGGGTACGAGGGTATAGTGACGCTAGTTTTCAGAAAGATCGGGATAATTACCGTTCGCAGTCGGGCTGGGTCTTTACCCTAAATGGAGGAGCAGTGACTTAGAAAAGTTCCAAGCAAGAGACCGGAGCTAATTCAACGTGCGAATCATAGTACATTGCGGCAAGTGAAGCGTCAAAGGAGGCTATGTGGTTGAAGAACTTCATTGGAGACCTTGGAGTTGTGCCATCCATAAAGGAGCATATGGATATTTTTTGTGATAATGAAGGAGCGGTTGCCTTGACCAAGGAACCAATAGATCATGGCAGATCTCGACATATCGACAGAAAATACCGTTTCATCAGACATCGGGTAGAAGAGGGACTTCTCGTTGTGAAGAGGGTATCGTCAGAGGAAAACCCAGCATATCCCCTCACGAAGGGACTGAGTAGGGTCAAGCACTTGCAGCAAGCTAGGAGCGTTGGGCTAAAGGATGATATTAGTTCAGATTAGGTAAATAGGAAACATGTAATAGATAATTTGTACTTGACATTTGATAAATAAATAAAGGTGTGTTATTTATTAGTAAAGCTACTATCTTATGTTGGTTATTTATCTATTGTTTCAATTTTGCATGTTTTGACTTACTGAATAATGAGATTATTCGAACGGTCCACAATCGTTCATATGTCAGAAGTAGATATGAAGGAAGATTGTCATGAATAGTTTGTAGATTGTCTAAAAGGTTTTAGACATAGCAAAGGTTTGCTGCAAAGTTCATGAGTGCTTACGAATATGATTTGAGCATTGGAATAAACCCGTGCTTGCTGGTATAATTTGATGAAAGTCGTCACAAGTGATCGCAAGACGATAATATCATATAATCTTTTAAACCTAGAGATATGATTATTGTTTGCTAGGTGATTATGCATTGATAATGTGAAAACGCATAAGTAACTTGATGTTATAAAACGCATTATTGTGTGTGACTTAGCTAGTGAATAGTAAAAGCATATAAGTTGAAGTTTAGCTGTTTCTTTTGTTCTAAGAGGACAAAAGCGATACCTTGGCCACTCGATGATTTGTTTTGACTTATGTGCTGGGCCTGGTCAGAATGAAGTTGATGTGTTCAACTAAATTCTATGTCAAACAAATCGTAGATCGAGAAACAAATGCTGGACAATAAGTATTGTCAGCATGATATCTAGAACAGAGGGTTATACGATCTCTTATCTAAAGGACAGTTAGTGATCAGAGTTGACAGCGGCTATTGAAAGCTATGATTGCAAGTCGGATCCTGAAGTCATACTTGCAAATTTAGTTATTAGACTTATCTAAGAAGGAGACTGTTGGATTAGGTATCTAAGCACGTAACTATATTTGGTATGTACTTGACCCGATAGTAGCATGGTCCTTTTGGGTTGCCTTCACCAGAACAAATTGACTGGGGAAATAATAGAGAAAGAGGTAATTATGATTTATTAATATATTATAAGGATAATATATTAAAGGAGAAATCATATTTGTTTAATTAATATTGATCAATAATTAATTAAGAATTAATTATGTGATTAAAGGATATTAATTAAACTAAAGGGACCTAACTGTAATTATGTGATAGTTGCAAGGTAGGATAGGGAAACCCTATGAGATAGGGTGGACGAATTCAAGGGGATAAGGCTCCTTGAAATTGTCCAAGATAGGGATATTAGGAGATTAGGGTTATCCTTTGGGTTGCTTGGTGGGCAAGTAATCAGATAATGATAAGGACTCAAACCCTAATTCCTACACCTATATAAAGGACCCTTTGGCTCCTAGAAATCGACCACTTGATTCTTGGAAGCCCTAGGAGCCGATTTCACACCTCCCCTCTCTCTCTCTCTCTCTCTCTTGCTTCTTCAATTGTTCTTGGTGTTTGTGTGCCATTAGAGGCATAACACTTGGGGTGCTAGCTTTCAAGAGTTCAAGAAGACTAAGAAATCATCAAGAGTTCA